>NC_143576.1:266974807-267323314 GCF_048544385.1 Mastigoproctus giganteus | reverse complement strand
TTCTTGAAATGAGGCCTCCAGACCTGTATACAGTACTCTAAGTGTGGCCTGGCCATCGCCTTATACAATGAAATAACCACCTCCTTATCCCTGTGGCGCATTATGGTCTTAGCTGCCGATGCGCCATAAAAAATCAAATCAAAATCAAACCTTATCCCTGCTGGAAAAATTCCTGTATATCATTGACAATACTCCATGAGTTACTCTTGCAGCCCGTCTGCACTGCTCAGAGAACTTCATATCTGCCTGCACAACCACCCCCAAGTCCCTTTCATTCTCTACCACTGTCAGTGTAGTACCACAGAGTTGATACGTTGCTCTGGGGTTGCTGTTTCCCATGTGTAGTACTTTACATTTGTCAATGTTAAACTTCATTTGCCACCTCTCAGCCCATCTGCTCAACCTTTCCAGATCCTGTTGCAGCAGCATAGTGTTAGTAGTGTCCTTGACAACCCTGCCAACCTTTGTATCGTCTGCAAACTTGGACATTAAGCCCGATATACCATCATCAATATCATTTATAAATACAGAAAACAATAATGGACCCAACACTGAGCCCTGAGGGACTCCACTAATAACATCAGTCCACGATGAGCAGTGTCCATTAATTACCACTCTCTGTCTTCTCCCCCTCAACCACCCCTTTATCCATAGCAGCAATTTGCCTCCAATGTCACACTGCTCCAATTTGTGTAGCAGTCTTCCATGTGCAACAGTATCAAAAGCCTTTCTAAGATCCAAGTATATAATATCAAAGTTATTCCCTGCATCCAGTTCTTTTGTGACTGCATCATAGTATCTAATCAAGTTGGTCAGGCAAGACTTCCCCTTAACAAAACCATGCTGTGTCTGAGCTATAACTGAAGTCTTGTCTAAATGATCCTGCGGTGCTTCTTTAACCAGTGCCTCCATTAATTTTCCTGGAACAGAAGTTAAGCTCACAGGTCTATAATTACTTGTGTCAGCCTTTGATCCTCCTTTGTGAATTGGGGTCACATTTGCACATTTCCAGTCTATGGGTACCTCCCCTGAGTCCAAGGAAGCTCTCATAATTATGGCTAAGGGTTTGCTTACTTCCTTTGCTGCCTCCTTTAATATAACTGGATAGATCCCATCCACCCCGGGTGCCTTTCTTGTGTTTATCTTCAACAGTTTCTCCTCCACTTTACTCCCAGTTATTTCAAGATTCTGTAGCTTACTGCTAGAGTTGAATACACCTCTGGCATTCCCCTCGCTGAATAACTCCTCATGTGTGAATGTCGATGCAAAATATTCATTTAGTTTGTTAGCTACCTGAGCAGGATCATCAACACTTGACCCATCAATATCAAGTGGACCAATCTGATTCATCCCCTTCCTTCTAGAGTTTACATAAGTAAAGAACTCTTTGCTGTTTTTCTTTGCATCCCTTGCCAAGGATTTCTCGTAATCTGCCTTCGCCTGCCTAACCTCCTTTGTAACTTGGTTGCTTATCAACTTGTATCTATCATAGGCTTCTGTGTCATGTGTTAATTTGTATGTATCCCATGCATTTTTCTTCTCTGCCATATGCCTCATTAGTTCATCTGACATCCATTTTGGCCTAAACCTTGAACAATATTTCTTAGTTGGTATGTAAAGCCTAGTAGCTTCCAAGATAAGTTCTTTGAATGCTTCCCATTATGAATTTGCTGTTGGTAACATCATCAGTTGGTCCCACTGTATAGAATTTAAATACTGTCTCAGTCCATCGTAGTCGCCTTTACGGAAGCAATAACCCTTCCCTTTACCCCTAATGGTAGTTACCTCTTTGAGTAAATCCCACTTCAGCACACTGTGATCACTGCCACCTAGTGGTTCATTTATCTGCAGATTCTTAATGCATGAAGAATCACTGCTGATAATCAAATCAAGAGTATTTCTCCCTCTAGTTGCCTCCCGAACATGCTGATGTAGAAAACAATCATCCAATAAATCCACAAAAGCCCTGCTAGTGTGTGAGTAACCAGCCCCCAAATTCCAGTCAATATCTGGGAAATTAAAATCTTCCATTATAAGGCACTCTGATTTACTGGCCCACTCTATTTCCCTGTACAGTTCCTTATTATACTCATCAGAGTCATTAGGCCTATAGCACACTCCTACTCTCAATTTTGATCTCCCAATGTTTATGTCACACCAAACTGACTCCACACTGCACTGTCCAGCGATGTCGACTGGCTTCACTTCCTTGGTTTTTATGTGTTTCTTAACTAATAGCACAACCCCTCCCCCCCTTCCTATCCTGTCTATCCTTTCTGTAGACGTTGTACTCCCCAAATTGCAGTTCTGCATCCCTTATATCTGTGTGACACCACGTCTCTGATATCCCAACAATATCTGCCTTCGATGTTTTGAGCAATACCTCAAATTCATCAAATTTATTTACTAAACTCCTAGCATTGGTGTACACGTAAGTATACCTGCACCTGTTTCTATTCTTAGCTACCCTAACACAACCCATGTGTTTACTTGTACTGCAGTGGCTCCCAGCAGTCTCTGAAATACCATACATCTTGTTTTTCAGGCTTCTGCTCATTCTAATAGAAGCAGTGCAAGAATCTCTTTCACCTCAGCCAGTGGCTACTGTCAATCTATTGGTCTTTGTCTCACCCCCAAGCTAGCAGTTTTCCGACCCACCTAACACTGCCTCGATAGCATCAGCAAATATTCTTGCACCCTTTCTATTTAAGTGTATCCCATCCCTGTAGAAGCAATCTCTCCTGTTAACAAGTATAGTCCAGGCTGAAAAAAATTCTACCCCTTGAGCCTTGCACAATCTTTCCAGGGCCGAATTGATCAACAAGGCTCTCATCATATACTCCCTCCTATCGTGTCTGGGCAGAATTGCAGACACTTTCAAATTCAACCCTAATTCTCGGCTTTTGTTCAACAGTGACCTGTACTTGTTAAGTAATTCTGCCGGTCTCCTACTCTTAATATTATTAGTGCCAACGTGTACAACTATATCACCTTTTGTGCCCTTAAAATATGATATTCGCTCTACAACGTCATCAACCTTTGCCCCTGGCAGACATACCCTGGTCCTGTTCTACCTATCCAATTATATTAAGCCAGGAAGCAAAGAAAATAAACAAACCCTTAGCCATAATTATGAGAGCAACCTTGGATTCATGGGAGGTCCACACAGACCAGAGAAGTGCAAATGTATCTCCAATTCACAAAGGGAGTTAAAAGGGTGACATGAGTAATTACAGAACTATTAGTTTAATTACTGTTCCAGGGAAAATAATGGAGTCACCGGGCAAAGAAGTAATGCAGTTTTATTTAGACAAGACTGCAGTTCTAGTTCAGACACAGCATTGGTTTGTTAAGGGTCTTGTCTGATCAACTTGATTGATACTATGATGTCACAAGGGAATTGGATGCAAAAAATAATTTTGATATCATAGGCTTGGATTTCAGGAAAGCTTTTGATACTGCACTTAAAAGATTGCTACACAAATTGGAGTGGTGTGGCACTAAAAGCAAACCCTTAGCCATAATTATGAGAGCAATCTTGGATTGCTATGCATAAAGGGATGGTTGAGTGGGAGAAGATAAGGCGCTAATCAATGGACACTGCTCTTCTTGGACTAATGTTAGTGGAGGCACCCCATGGTTCAGTTTGCGCCCATTGTTGTTTTCTATATTTATCAGTGATATGCAATAAGATATATCAGGCTTATTGTTCAAGTTTGTAGATGATACAAAAGTTGGCAGTATGATACTGCAACAGGATCTAAAAAAGGTTGGCAGATAGGCAGAAGTGGCAACTGAAGTTTAACATAAGTACTGCATATGGGTAGCAGTAACCCCAGGGTAACATACTCAGGATAGTGGAGAATGAAAGAGACTTGGGGGTAATTGTGCAGTCAAATATGAAGTCTGAGCAGTGCAGACAGGCTACCAGGATGGCCCATGAGGATTTATCCATGATGCAACCACAGGGGCTCACATCTGGTGAGTATGGGCTTGGCACACCCAGGGTCCTGAGCTGGATATCATCATTCTTCTCTTTCTTGGTGATTCCCTTCTACTTTTGTCTCTCTCACTCTTAGGGTAACTCGGGAATTAGGCGCCTCCGTAGCCATGTGGGAAGGAGCAGCAGTGCGTAGCATACGCTTCTTGATTAAACCGGGGTTCGAGCCCGTCATCACCAAATACGGAGGATGTGGAAAGGTTAGAGAATGACCACCGCATATTCCCGAGCAATATGGCCTTAGTTGCTAATGCTCCTAAAAACCAAATAACAATAACAACTCGGGAATTTTTTTTGGCTGGTGCAACATAAGCCTCAGGCTTCCTTGCACCATATAGCTAATAATAATAATAAATAATAATATATAGGAATTTTGCTATATTGTGTAAAATATAATAGGGATAAGGAGGTGATTATCCCTTTGTATAAGGCAATGGTCAGATACTTTGAGTACTGCATACATGTCTGGAGGCCTCTTTTAGGAAGGATGCAAAGCTGCTGGAATGAATATAGAAAAGCGTAATGAGATTAGTGAGGGGAAACAAAGGGGTGCTCTTATCAAGAACGGCTTCAGTTCTGTAAATTGCAGTGTCTAGTGACTCGGCACCTGCGAGGTGATCTGATTGAGGTGTTTAAGGCTTTATTGGCTTAAGCACAGTGCTGATGGGATTCTTCCTCTTGCTCAGATTATGCACTTGAGTGGACATAAATTCAAATTGAGGAAAGATGGTTACAGAATAGATGTGAGGAAATTTGCGTTTAGCCAATGAGCGGTTGATTGCTGGAACTACTGTCTTTCATTGTGGAAGTTTATAGCTTAAATAAATTTAAGGTAGAACTAGACAAATTTTTAGAGGGAATGGATAAGTGAAGTGAAGTGTTTTTTTTTTTTTTTTTTTTTGGCTGATGCTATATAAGCTTGCTTTCTTGCATCATATGCTACCACTAATGCTAATGCAAATTCCTATAGATGCTTTTACATTTATATTCATAATCAACCTGAGCTGGATATCATCATTCTTCTCTTCCTTGGTGATTCCCTTCTATTTCTGACCGACTCTCTATCTCTCTTTTAGGGTAACTCGGGAATTTTTTTCTGGCTGGTGCAACATAAGTTTCAACCTTCCTTGCACCATACAGCTAATAATAATAACAATAACTGTAATGACGCTTGATCTTGATGGTCAAATATCATTATAGTTATATGTGTGTTAAGTTATGGAAACCTAATTACAGTTGACTCCTGATTATCATAATGGGAAATAAATATTTCTAGATAATCTACAGAATTAATGTAAAATTCATGTATAATGAAAGAGTAAATATATATATGGACTATTACTGTATTATTATTATTATTAGTAGTAGTAGTAGTAGAAGAGTTGGATTAGTAGTGGCAAATGATGCAAGGAAACACACATCAGCCAAAAAAATGCACTACCCACCTCAACTCCAAAATTCCAACCAGTTCTAATTCTTCCTTATTCAAATTTAAAAAAGTAACATACTATTAGATGGGATGTTGATAGGTAGATAGGTAGTTGGTTGTTGTTGTTACTTCTTTATTTTTGTTGGTTAAGAATAGCATGAGAAAATTTGACATAAAATTTAATACCGATCTTGTTTCTCGAAAAAGTGCAGGTTGCTGTTTAACTTTGTTTGCCTTCCTGTGAATAGTACTACATAAATTTTGAAGTCATCTTTGGGTTCTATATCCTTGTTGCTTCATGTAGTTCCGTGGAGACTCATTAAACTTGACATTTCAGCGCGTTTTGTTTTTTCTGTTTATCCAAATGATGTAAGGAAACAAACTTATACAGCATCAGCCAACAACAAAAGCAGAAAAAGAATAAAAACAACCACCACACTACCCACCTATCTAATAATACTGTATGTCTAATTCTTTCTTAAATTTATTCAATTTATTATTTAATTATTTTTATTTAAGATTATTAAATTTTTCAATGGTACAGTCAGGTACTCTGTGGCTGAAAGCAAATTTTTGCACATTTACCTGCAGTAATCCTTTTTTCAGTTTATGTCCCCTTTTGTGTGTTGTCTAAGAAAGAGTTAAAATACCATCATCATTTAGTTTACTGAATCTATTTAAAGCCTTGAATACTTCAATCAGGTTTCCTTGCAGGTGCCTAGTTTCCAAGCACTTCAATTTGTAGAACTGAAGTCTTTTGTGGTAAGGGTACTCCTTCATGTTCTTCACCTCTCTGTGCCTATTCCGAGAGATCCATATCTTTCTTAAAGATTTGTATCTCTTGATCTTTATTGAAACTTTAGTTCATCAGTAATAAGCTGAAGGTTATTGAAACTTCAGTTCATTATTGATGATTATTGAAACCTCATATCATGTCACTTATGAATTTACTATTGTATCATAGTAAATCCATAAGTGACTGAGAAATTCAAAGTAAGAGCAATCCAAAGATTTGTTTTTTGTTATCTTAATTTGACTTGGACTTCCTTGGTCACAGAGACCCCAGTTAATCTACAACTTAGTTGCTCCACACAAGATAATCAAGAGTCTGCTATATTTAGTGAAAGTAGCAGTGTGATGTGTGAGGAAATAACGGTATATGTGTCAAGCACCAAAGTAACTAAGGCAAGGAGGTGTAGTATATTGTGTCTGTAAATTTCATATATTCTGTGGTTGATTTGCCTGTTTGTTGTATGAAAAATCTGAACCTCCAAGCCATACAACGTTTCACCTGAGACCAACTGACTCAGCCATGTTGTGATAAAAGTCCATAAAATTCTTCACATCTTTGATGGGATTTGAACCCAGAACTTTTCTACCTGTTATGAGTAGGATGAGGATCATATCCACTACATTACTTGCAAGTGTAGCATTAATGATGTTTTGGGATTGGATTTTAAGGCATTAATTACTTTTAGCGGAGAGAATAGAAAGTGTATTTCAGTTCTCCAAAGTATCTTGTTAAGTGAAACAGTTGAGGGTTCAGAAAGGAATAGAGCGTACCAGAATGCTGTTCCAGTTCACGTAGTAGTAGTAGTAGTAGTGGCATGTGATGCAAGAAAGCAAGTGTATGAGCTTATGCAGCATAAGCCAAAAAAAAAAATCACACCATTCCCTCCAAATGCCTGTCCAGTTCTTCCTTAAATTTATTTAACCAATCAACTTCCACAACGACAGATGGAAGTTTGTTCCAGCAATTAACCACCCGATGGCTAAAGGCAAATTTCCGCACATCTATTCTTAATCTGTCTTTTCTGAATTTGAATTTATGCCCCAATCCACTTATTCATAATCTGAACAAGTGGAAGGATCCCATCAGAATTCAGCATGCTCTATTTTTTTAATGAAGTATTTTGGCATCCTTTAGAAAGGTCAACTCAATGGACACTGCTCTTCGTGGACTAATAATGTTAGTGTAGTCCCATAGGGTTCAGTAGTTGGTGTTTTCTGTATTTATTAATGATGTTGATGAGGGTATATCAGGTTTAATGCCTAAGTTTGCATATGGTATAAAGGTTGGCAGGGTAGTTAACAATAGTTAATAATAACTGGGTTACAGTTAATAATAACTAGTTAATAATATAATAATAACTGGGATCTATCCAGTTATATTAAAGGAGGCAGCAAAGGAAGTAAGCAAACCCTTAGCCATAATTATGAGAGCTTCCTTGGACTCAGGGGAGGTACCCATAGACTGGAAATGTGCAAATGTGACCCCAATTCACAAAGGAGGATCAAAGGCTGACACAAGTAATTATAGACCTGTGAGCTTAACTTCTGTTCCAGGAAAATTAATGGAGGCACTGGTTAAAGAAGCACCGCAGGATCATTTAGACAAGACTTCAGTTATAGCTCAGACACAGCATGGTTTTGTTAAGGGGAAGTCTTGCCTGACCAACTTGATTAGATACTATGATGCAGTCACAAAAGAACTGGATGCAGGGAATAACTTTGATATTATATACTTGGATCTTAGAAAGGCTTTTGATACTGTTGCACATGGAAGACTGCTACACAAATTGGAGCAGTGTGACATTGGAGGCAAATTGCTGCTATGGATAAAGGGGTGGTTGAGGGGGAGAAGACAGAGAGTGGTAATCAATGGACACTGCTCATCGTGGACTGATGTTATTAGTGGAGTCCCTCAGGGCTCAGTGTTGGGTCCATTATTGTTTTCTGTATTTATAAATGATATTGATGATGGTATATCGGGCTTAATGTCCAAGTTTGCAGATGATACAAAGGTTGGCAGGGTTGTCAAGGACACTACTGACACTATGCTGCTGCAACAGGATCTGGAAAGGTTGAGCAGATGGGCTGAGAGGTGGCAAATGTAGTTTAACATTGACAAATGTAAAGTACTACACATGGGAAACAGCAACCCCAGAGCAACGTATCAACTCTGTGGTACTACACTGACAGTGGTAGAGAATGAAAGGGACTTGGGGGTGGTTGTGCAGGCAGATATGAAGTTCTCTGAGCAGTGCAGACGGGCTGCAAGAGTAACTCATGGAGTATTGTCAATGATATACAGGAATTTTTCCAGCAGGGATAAGGAGGTGATTATTCCATTGTATAAGGCAATGGTCAGGCCACACCTAGAGTACTGTATACAGGTCTGCAGGCCTCATTTCAAGAAGGATGTAGAGCTGCTGGAACGAGTACAGAGAAGGGCAACAAGATTAGTGAATGGAACAAAGGGGTGCTGTTACGAAGAAAGGCTTAAGTTTTGCAAATTACAGTGTCTGGAGACTAGGCACCAGCGAGGTGATCTGATAGAGGTGTATAAAGCCTTGAATGGTTTAAGCATGCTCAATGCTGATGGGATTCTTCCTCTAGCTCAGAAAAATCACCTGAGAGGGCATAAATTCAAATCGAGGAAAGACAGATGTAAGACAGACGTGCGGAAATTTGCCTTTAGCCAACGGGTGGTTGGTTGGTCGAACAGACTTCCATCCCTTGTGGTGGAGGTTGATAGCCTAAATAAGTTTAAGGCTCAGCTGGACAGGTATTTTGAACGAACAGAAGGGTGAAGTGGAAGTGGGTTTTTTTTTTTTTTTTTTTTGGCTGATGCTGCATAAGCTTGCTTTCTTGCATCAAATGCCTCTACTAATGCTAATGCTAATAGTAATGAAGGTATATTGCTACAACAAGATCTAGAAAAATTAGGCAGATGGGCTGAGAAATGGCAGTTGAAGTTTGACATTGACAAATGGAAGGTGCTACATATGGGTAGCAGTAATCCCAGAATAACATATCAACTGTGGTTCTACATTCAGGGTAGTGGAAAATGGAAAGGACCTGGGAGTAATTGTACAGTCTGATATGAAGTTCTCTGAGCAGTGCGGACAAGCTGCCAGAACAGCTTATGGGGTTTTGTCAATGATATACAGGAATTTTGCTAGCAGGGATAACGAGGTGATTGGTGATTACCTCCTTAACCCAGCCGGGGGGGGGGTAAGGTAGGTAACACAAATGAAACAAGGAAGTATTTTTCCAGATTAAAACTAGTTTAAATTTCAAAATATACCTCGTTGGAAAGAATATATAATTGCTCATGTAGAAGAACTTACGTCTTATAAAATAACCTGTCTTGTTGAATAGATTCACACTTCCTCTCTCTCTTGGTCAATCAAAATGCAGAATATATAAATGTTGAATTCTGGAATGAAGAGTTGCTCAGGTACCAAGGGCGAGTATGAGAAAGCATTCAATAAGAAAGGTAGACCCTTTTGTACTGGGTAAACTTATCAACCGTGTGATACTACACTCAGGGTAGTGGAAAATGAAAAAGACCTGGGGATAATTTTGCAGTCAGATATCAAATTCTCTGAGCATTGCAGACATGTAGCCAGGACAGCTCACAGGGTTTTGTCAGTGATATACAGAAAGTTTGCTAGCAGCAGCACCACCAGTAGTAGTAGTAGTGGCATGTGATGCAAGAAAGCAAGTGTATGAGATTATGCAGCATCAGCCAAAAAAAAAAAAAAAAAATTTACAAAACAATTCCTTCTAAATGTTTGTCCAGTTCCTCTTTAAAATTATTTAACCTATCACCTTCCACGACAGATGGAAGTTTGTTCTAGCAATTAACCACCCGCTGGCTAAAGGCAAAAATCTGCACATCTATTCTACATCTGTCTTTCCTCAATTTGAATTTATGCCCCCTTAGGTTTGTAATCTGAACAAGTCGTAGAATCCCATCAGAATTCAGCCTGCTCAACCCATTCAAGGTCTTATACACCTCAATCAGATCACCTTGCATGTGCGTAGTCTCCAGCGATTGAAATTTGCAGAACTTAAGCCTCTCTTGGTAAGACGATCCCTTCGTTCCCCTCACCAATCTTGTTGCCCTTTTCTGTACACGCTCAAGCAAATCTACATCCTTCCTAAGATGATGCCTTGAGACCTGTATGCAGTACTCAAAGTGTGGCCTGACCATTGCCTTATACAGAGGGACAATCACCTCCTTTTCCCTGCTAGCAAAATTCCGGTTTATCATTGACAAAACCGCATGACCTGCCCTGGCAGCCTGTCTGCATTACTCAGAAAACTTCATATTTGACTGCACAATTACTCCCAGGTCTTTTTCATTTTTTTCCACCTTAAGTGTAGTACCACACAGTTGGTACGTTTCTCTGGGGTTACTTCTACCCATATGCAGTACTTTGCATTTGTCAAGGTTAAACTTCAGTTGCCACTTCTTAGCCCATCTGCCCAAATTATCTAGATCCTGTTGCAGTAGCACACTGCCATTACTGTCATTAACAACTCTGCCCACCTTTGTGTCATCTGCAAACTTCGACATTAAGCCTGCTATACCTTCATCAGTATCATTGATAAATATACAAAACAACAGAGGACCGAACCCTGTGGGACTCCACTAATAACATTAGTCCATGAAGAGCAACACCCATTAATTACCACCCTCTGTCTTCTCCCACTCAACCATCCTTTTATCCATTGTAGCAACTTACCCTCAATACCATTCTGCTCCAATTTGTACAATAGTCTTCCATGCCCAACAGTGTCAAAAGTTTTCCTGAAATCGAAATATATGATATCAAAATAATTTTTTGCATCCAGTTCCTTTGTAACCACATCATAATATCCTATCAAATTTGTCAGACAAGACTTTCCCTTAACAAACCCATGCTGTGTCTGAATTATTGCTGCAGTCTTGTCTAGATGATCCTGCAATACATCTTTAACCAGTGACTCCATTATTTTACCTGGAACAGAAATTAAACTACCTGATCTGTAATTACTCGTGTCACCCTTCGATCCCCCTTTGTGAATTGGGGATACATTTGCATATCTCCAGTCCGTGGGGACCTCCCCTGAGTCCAAGGATGCTCTCATAATTATGGCTAAGGGTTTGCTTAGTTGCTTTGCCACCTCCTTTAATATAATTGGATAGAACCCATTCACCCATCTGCCTTTCTTATGTTTAACTTCAATTTCTCATCCACTTTGCTCTCAGTTATTACAAAATCATTAAGCACCCTGCTACAATTTGATAACCTTCTGCCATTTTCAAACATTAATAACTCGTCATGTGTGAATGTTGATGCAAAATACTCATTCAGTTTGTTTGCTATCTGAGCAGGATCATCAACAGTGGAACCATCGATATCAACTGGACCAATCAGATTCATCCTGTTTCTTTTAGAGTTTATATAAGTAAAGAAATCCTTGCTGTTTTTCTTAGCATATTTTGCCAAAGATTTCTCGTAATCTGCCTTCGCCTGCCTAACCTCTTTTGTGACCTGATTACAGACTAGCTTATATCTGCCATAGGTTTCTGAGTCGCTTAATAATTTATATGCATCCCATGCATTTTTCTTCTCTGTCAAGTGTCTCATTAGTTCATTTGATAACCATTTAGGCCTAAACCTTGAACAATATTTCTTAATAGGTATGAATCTTTTAGTAGCATCCACGATTAATTCCTTGAATGCTTCCCACTTAGAATTTACTTTTGGTAACATCGTCAGTTGATCCCACTGTACAGAATTTAAAAACTGTCTGAGACCACTGTACTCACCTTTACTGAAGCAAAAACCCTTTCCTTTACCCCTGATGGTAATTATATCTTTAAATAAATCCCACATCAGTACACTGTGATCACTTCTACCTAGTGGTTCCTTTATCTGCAAATTCTTAATACATGAATGATCACTGCTGATAACCAGTCAAGAGTTGCCTCTCGAACGTGCTGCTGCAGAAAACAATCATGTAGTAAATCCATAAAAGTCTTACTAGTGTGTGTGAGTGACCAACCCACAGGTTCCAGTCATTATCTGGGAAGTTAAAATCCCCCATTATAAGACATTCTGATTTACTAGCCCACTCTATTTCTCTGTACAATTGTTCATTGTACTCATTTGAGTCATTAGGCCTATAACACACTCCTACTTTTATTTTTGCTTTCGCAGTGTCGCACCAAACTGACTCAACAGTGCACTGTTCATCTATATCAACTGGATGCACTTCTTTTGATTTGCTGTTTTTCTTAATTAACAGCATAACACCTTCTCCCTTCCTATCCTGTCTATCCTTTTTGTACACATTGTACTCCCCACGTTCCAATTCTGCATTCCTTATATCTGTGTGACACCATGTCTCTGCTATTCCAACAATATTCACCTTTGATGTCTTGACCAGCACTTCAAATACATCAAATTTGTTTTCTATACTTCTAGCATTGGTATACATGCAAGTGTACATGCACCTATTCTTATTCTTAGTTACCCTAACACATCCCATATACCACTTGCATTGGTCATGCTATAACCATGCTTGTTATTAAAAAATAAAATTTTATTAACAAGCATTCTGTTTCATAAAAGTTCTGAGTCATGGTGCAGCTGCACTGTAGGATGATGGTCCGCTACTTTATTCCCAAAAATGCACTCAACAATGTCAAATGAATGTTCTTTTCCTAACTTTGCAACTTAAAATATATACCCAACCTCAAATTATAGTTGCTTATTGGGTAATAATTACCCAGATCTGCTAGTAGTCTTAATTATGATGCTACACTGTACACACTAAAGTTTTTTGATGATAGCAAGGTTAATTCATATTGTAAGCTTTCCTCAGATCTGCACCACGTAACCCTGGGCAGAAGTGTTTTTCTGTGTTAATGATGAATATTGTCAATAAAATTCTTTATCTCCAGTCAACGAAAATTTAAAACATAATGGTAAAAATAAAAACAGAAAGTTAGATATACCAAACACCTTCCACTTTCAAAGTCTGTTTGATGATACAGGAAATTCCCGGATAGAATGGAATGGAATGAATGCCATGGATGTTGGGAATGCAAATCAAGCAAGGGTGAAGAAAAGTAAACATGTCCAGCACTATACTTAACCTGAATGAGTTGCCAAGATATGCAATGGAATGATGCATGAGTAGTGGTGGCTTTGTATACATATGCTTGATCTGTGACAGAGTTCGTGAATTGATCCACACAAACACTGGGGGGGGGAGCAGTGTGTATGGACCAATTCACATTGTGGAGGCAGTGTTCCGAATTAAAGAAGGTGAGGGAGGAGAAAGGCGGAGAAAGAAATTATGCTGAAAAAGAATTAACAGCATTTGTCCCTATGTCCAGCATTTGCTTGAAGTATTCATCAAGCATTTTTCATCCTTTCTCATCAGCATTACTTTGTCATGTTTAACTGGTGTATTTAAATTTTGACTAATTTAACTTAATTTAAACTGTAATTCATCTATTTTTCCCCCCTCTCTTTTCTTTTGTCTGTTGGTATGTAAATAAAAGTCACTATAGAAACTGCAGAAAATATTAGATATCTCTATTAGAAATCACTTTGTTTTTCTCATTTTCTAGGGAGATGAAAGGTGTGATGTGTTGGCTTCTTTTTCTGACGCAAATTATCTACACTGCTGTTATTACTGGATACACCAATAAATCAACACTTTATGATATTAATATACCTCCAGAGCACATGACATATTTCTTCAACAATCATCCTGAAGCTGCTGCATCTTGTAGAAGAGATAAAGACTGTCCTTATAAGGTTAGTTTTATGAATGTTTTGAATAAATCACATATTTCAAAATCAATGAGCTTTCTTGCTTATTTTAAAAGTGCCTCGGTTGCTATAAAAAAATGTAAATGTGAATTTTTTTTTTTTTTTTTGTGAACAAAATGTTATTCATGCAGAGAAGAAAATAATTAGGATATTTTGACATAAATCTGGTAACCCGTGATTTTTGAATATGAAAACCTATGGCCATAAAATGTTCACCTTGTACATATGTTATATGAGCTAGCTTAGTCTCACTATTAAGAAAAGTTTGCCAAACTTCTTTACTGGGCCATGTTACTGCTATGGCTAAAGGGGATACTTGAGTGGCAGAAGACAGAGGGTAGTGTTAAATGAACTGCTCGTCATCTGCTCCACACCAGGTAGAAAAGGATCGGGTTTGAATCATATGAATGACACAAGGTTCTTTTATAGGCTTTTTCACTCCATGGCTGAGTTAGTTTTTTTTTTTTCAAGGTTTTTTTTTTTCCCCCAGAAACTCATTTTTTGTCAAACAAGAAATTGGCAAACTGACCAGAGAACACACAAATTTATGGACATAGTACACATGAATAGAGGAGGTTGTTCTTGGGTAAGCCTAGAACTGAATACAAAAAATAATTTTGATGTCATATACTTGGATTTCAGGAAGGTTTTGATACTGTTGCACATGAATGACTGCTGTACAAACACGAGCAATGTTATTCAATGGGCACTGTTCTTTGTGGACTAATGTTATTAGTGGAGTATCCCAGGATTCAGTGCTGGTCCCATTGTTGTTTTCGGTATATATTGATGAAGGTATATCAGGTTTAATGTCTAAGTTTATAGAAGATACAAAGGTTGGTAGGGTAGTTAATAACAGTCATCAGGGTGAGCTACTGAAATAACGTGTAGGAAAATTGGCTCAATGAGCTGAGAAATGACAGTTGAAGTTTCACATTGGTAAATGCATATGAGTAGCAGTAATCCCAGAGTAACACATCAACTGTGTGATACTACACTAAGGGTAGTGGAAAATGAAAAAGTTTCTGGGGGTGATTGTGCAGTTAGATATGAAATTCTCTGAGCAGTTCTGATATGCTGCCAGGACGGCTCATAGGGTTTTTGTCACCTCCTTTTCCGTGCTCACAAAGTGTATAGAAACTTTGTGAACAGAGAAAAGGAGGTGATTATCCCTTTGTACAAGGCCATGGTTAGGCTGCACGTTGAATATTGAATATAGGTCTGCAGGCTTCACATTAGGAAGGATGTAGAACTGCCTGGAACGGGTGCAGAGTGCACCCAGATTGGTGAAGGGAGCAAATTGTAGTGTCTGGAGAATAGCATCTGTGATGTGATCTGATTGAGGTATTTAAGGCCTTGAATGGTTTGAATGCATTGAATGTTAGACTAATATACATAGTAATATTATTCACCATATAGTGCAAGGAAGCCGCATGTTTTTGCTGCACTGGAAAAAAAAAAAAACAATACCAAGTAGATAAGAAAATAAAAATTACATGCTTCTCTCCGCACACAGGTAACTATCCAGGTTGACCCTTGAATTTATCCAAACTATCAGCCTCAACTACCTGCGAAGGCAACTTGTTCCAGCAATCAGTGACTTGCTGACTAAAAGAAAACTTCCTACAATCTAATCTAAACCTCAAGCCCTGTAATTTGCATTTATGACCCCTAGTTCTGGAATTCTTTATAACAGTGAGTACCTTCATTCATTTTACTAATCCCTCTCAGAGCCTTGTAAACAGCAATCAGGTCACCTCTGAGGTGCCTGGTTGCCAAGCTGTAGCTCACATAATTGCTGTCTCCTCATATGGTCATCCTTCTGCTCATCTCACCATTCGGGTTGTCCGTTTTTGGACCCTTTCAAGAAGCTCAGTCTTTTTTCAGATGAAGTCTCCATATCTTGAACACGGTATTCCAAATGTGGCCTTACAATTCTGTATACAGTGGGATTAGGTCCTCCTTATCTCTACCGGATAATGTTCAATAAATCATTGATAAGACACCATGGGCTTTCCTGGCTGCCTGTTTACACTGTTCAGAAAACTTCATATCTTCCAGTATTGTAACTCCCAGATCTCTTTCCCCCTCCATTGTTTTTAATCTAACCCCACCAAGTGTATAATTTATTTGTGGGTTGCCATTCCCCAAAATTCTGATCTCCAAGTAACTCTCCAGTGGGGTAAAGACAATTTAGTTAATTTCAATCCATCTAAAACTCAGTCCTGTCTTTTATCTCACAAAAAAATATTTTGCTTCTATGCCACCTCAGCCAAAAATAAAGCCAACCTGCTAGCCGACATACTTTTCTTCTAACTCTTGTATTAATGATCTTGGTAAACTACTTCCTACCATTCCCAGTACACTCTATTCAGTGCCTCCTGCAGTCATCTTTGATGATACTTGGATTTCTAGTCAAGGTCACACTCTATTAGGGATTATCCTGACTTCTAATCACCCTTGGCATAAGCATATCATAAATATTGCTTCTTGTGTATCTAAAAAATTGCATGTTCCCTTTCTTCTAAACAGCTACTCACTCTGTACAAATTTCAAATCTGCCCTGCCATGGAATATTATTCCTATAACCTCTCTCAGACTTCTAGACTTTAGGGTCAAGATCAAGACGAGCAGCCAGCTTTATGAAAATGTTGATGAATGAATATCTTTCCTTTGTATCAAAGTGGCAATACCACTGACACCATTTACTTTTGATATGCCGAGTGTGTATTGCCATAAAAGCCCGTCAGATAAAAAAAAAAAAAAAAATTCTAGTGCTTCGGATTGGAAGTGTGATTTGCAACAACTCCCCCCCCCCCTCTTTTACTGTTTTTTTTTTTTTTTTTTTTCAAGTAATTGACTTTTCCAGAAGCAGACTTATGGGAAACCTTGGACATGGTCAGAAATAAAATGCATTTCACATACTAAATTATTAACATTTATTTATTTTTTCCTATTAATTAAAAAATTTTGGCTATTTTTGCCAATACAAAATATCTGAAAAAAATATAAAAATGTGTATTTTATTCCATTGGAAACAGTTGGCATTACTACTAATGCCATTACTACTAATGATGCAAGGAAGCAAGCTTATAGCATCAGGAAAAAAAAAAAAAAAAAAAAATCTTCTCATCCATTCACTCCAAATATTTGTCTAGTTCTGCCTTGAACTTATTTAAGTTGTTAACCTCCACTACAACAGAAGGACGTTTGTTCTGACTATCAATCACACACTGGCTAAAGGTAAATTTCTGCACATCTATTCTACAGTTGTCTTTCCTCAGTTTGAATTTATGATGAGTAACCCCTTGGATGAGGCCTCCGTAGCCGAGTGGTCAGGAGCGGGAGTGCAGTGGTATACGCTCTTTGAATAGACCAGGGTTCAA
This sequence comes from Mastigoproctus giganteus, assembly GCF_048544385.1. Taxonomy (NCBI): domain Eukaryota; kingdom Metazoa; phylum Arthropoda; class Arachnida; order Uropygi; family Thelyphonidae; genus Mastigoproctus; species Mastigoproctus giganteus. Next base: position 267,305,875 of record NC_143576.1, on the reverse strand, counting down.
GCCCCTGACTGCTAAATACGGTCGATCTGCCAATCCGCACTGGACCAGCGTGGCAGATTATGGTCCATTTCCCTCAGCATGAATTGTTGAGGAGGCTTCCATCCTGCAGTGGGTTGATAATGGCTGCAATTTATTTTTATTTTATTTAACCCCTCAGATGAGTAATCTGAACAAGACGAAAAATGCCATCACCATTAAGCCTGCTCAAACCATTCAAGGCCTTATACACCTCAGTTAGATCACATTTGATCTAACTGAGGCTACCTCCTAGTAGCGTCCTAGTCTCCAGGTGCTGCAATTTGCAGAACTTAAGCCTTTCTTGGTAACAGCAACCCTTTTTTCCACTCATCAGTCTTGTTGCCCTTCTCTGTATGCATTCTAGCAGCTCTACATCCTTCCTAAAATGAGGCCTCCAGGCATATGCAGTACCCAAGGTGTGGCTGGACCATTGCCTTATACAAGGGGACACTTACCTCCTTAACCCTACTAGCAAAATTCCTGTATATCATTGACAAGACACCATGAGCTACTCTTGCACCCTGTCTGCACTGCTCAGAAAACTTCATATCTGACTTCACAATTACCCTCAGGACCTTTCTTTTCATTCTCCATAACCCTGAGTGTAGTGCCACTCAATTGGTACATTACTCTGGAGTTACAGCTACCCATATGCAGTACTTTACATTTGTCAATGTAAACTTCAGTTGCCACATCTCAGCCCATCTGCTCAACTTTTCCAGATCCTATTGCAGTAGTGTACTATCATTGCTGTTAATAACAGCACTGCCAACCTTTGTATCATCTGCAAACTTAGACATTAACCTTGATATACCTTCATCAATATCATTGATAAATACAGAAAACAACAATGGGCCCAACACTGAATCCTGGGGGGAATCCACTAATAACATAAGTCCATGAAGAGCAGTGTCCATTGATTACCACTCTGTCTTCTCCCACTCAACCATCCTTTTATCCATTGTAGCAATTTGCCCTTAATACCATTTCGCTCCAATTTCTGCAGTAGTCTTCCATGTGCAACAGTATCAAAAGCTTTCCTAAATTCCAAGTAAAAAAAAAAAAATGGTAAACTGCAGCCATTATCAACCCACTGCAGGATGGAAGCCTCCTCAACAATTTTATATTCAGGGAAATGGACCGTAATCTGCTGTGTTGCTCCAGTGCAGGTTGGTAAATCGACCGTATTTAGTAGTCAGGGGCTTGAACTCTGGTCTACTCAAAGAGCGTGTGCTACCGCACTCCCACTTCTGAACACTCGGCTACGGAGGCCATAGTATACAATATCAAAATTATTTTTTGCATCCAATTCCTTTGTGACCACATCATAGTATTCATTGAAAATTGTCAGACAGGACTTCCCCTTAACAAACCCATGCTGTGTCTAAACTATAACTGCACTCTTGTCTAGATGATCCTGCATTGTTTCTTTCACCAGTGACTCTGTTATTTTTCCTGGAACAGAAGTTAAACTAACACTTCTGTAAATATTCTTGTCACTCTTTGATCTCCCTTTGGGAATTGGGGACACATTTGCATATCTCCAGTCTGTGGGAACCTCCCCTGAGTCCAGGGATGCTTTCATAATTATGGCTAAGGATTTGCTTACTTCCTTTGCTGCTTCCTTTAATATAACTGGATAGATCCCATCCGCCACAGGTGCCTTTCTTATGTTCAATTTCAACAATTTCTCCTCCACTTTGCTCTCAGTTATTACAAAATCATTTAGCTCCCTGCCAGAGGTTGCTAAGCTTCTGGCCTCCTCTCCCTTACAGACTTCCTCATGTGTGAATGTAGATGCAGAATACTCATTCAGTTTGTCAACTACCTCCTAGTAGCATCCATGATTATTACTTCCTTGAATGCTTCCCATTTTTAGACGCCTCCATGGGCAGGAGCAGAAGTGCGTAGCACATGCTTCTTGATTTGAGCCTGTGACCACCAAATACTGAGGATGCGGAAAGGTCAGGGAATGATTGCCACATATCCTCCTGAGCAATATGGCCTTAGTTGCTAATGCTCCTAAAAATCACATAACAAACAGCTGCTCATTTAGAATTTGCAGTAGTTAACATCAGTTGGTCCTACTGTATAGAATTTAAAATCTGTCTGAGACCACTGTAGTCACCTTTATGAAAACAAAAACCCTTCCCTTTACCCCCTAATGGTAATTACATCTTTAAGTAAATCCCACATCAGTACACTGTGATCACTGCCAACTAGTGGTTCTTTTATGTGAAGATTCTTAATGCATGATGAATCACTGCTGATAATCAGTTTTTAACTTATAAAAAAAAAAAACTGCTTTTATAAATGGTTTCTGTATTAATGAGAACATTTTGGTTGGAGAGAGAGGGATGCTATGTAAGGAAAAATTTCTTATTCGAACTTTTAATTGTTTCAGAATCACCTAAACAAAAATGTCTGTTGGGGTTATGAGAAAAATTGTTCCAGTGAAAGACAGTATTCTAGACCTATATGTGATGGTAATAGTCGTGGATGGTAAGATTAGTTTTCTTAAATGTTTTTTTTTTTATATATATATACAGTATATATGAATAACACAATTATTAACAAATAAAGATTTAGTTGTATATACATAAAGGTATGATTAGAGGTATGGTAATTCTTAGAGAAGAAGAAGGCAGTATTCTTTAATACAACCTTGGGGAAGAGATTGTATTAAAGAATTAGACAGTTATCAGATATTTTCAATAATAATTTCATTAATCTTTAAATGGCAAAGGGCAAAGTACCTATACGTCTTTTCTTTCAAATTTAGACAAATATGGTATCAAGGTTAATCTTTTGAGGAGAATAAAAAGTTTGCATAAAAATGGAAAATCTGCCCTGAGGATTGAAGGAAGCATTAAAAATTATTTAAGATTAAACTTGGAATGAGGCCTCAAACTAGGCAGTAGCCTTAAACTAGGCATTTAAGTGGAGTAAGTAAACTAAATGCTAATGCATTCTTACTCTTTCTTGGACAACATACTTAAGGAGAGAAACTTAAATTGAAAAAAAATGTTGCAAGATAGATGCACAAAAATTTTCTTTTACCCAGAGAACATTTGATTGTTGCAGAAGGTGTTTTGGCAGTGAATGGTTTGAATAAATTTTAACAAGAATTAGAAATTATTAGAGGGGAGGGACAGCTGTCACAGGTAGTTTATTTTTGTTTGATACTGTAATGAGTGTGCTTTCTTGTCATTTGTCACTGCTAATAATACTACTAATACTATCAAAGAAAAAAACTAAGAATTTTTACAAAATTATCCACCAATTAGAAGCTGGAAATTCAGAAGGCAAACAGCAGGATACCATCACTGTTGCTGTAGCTTTTAAAGGAAGTGGATTGATGAATTCAGTTCACTTCTACTTTTTAATGAAGTATTTTGGCATCATTTAGAAAGGTCAACTCAATGGACACTGCTCTTCGTGGACTAATAATGTTAGTGTAGTCCCATAGGGTTCAGTAGTTGGTGTTTTCTATATTTATTAATGATGTTGATGAGGGTATATCAGGCTTAATGCCTAAGTTTGCATATGGTATAAAGGTTGGCAGGGTAGTTAACAACAGTAATGAAGGTATATTGCTACAGCAAGATCTAGAAAAATTAGGCAGATGGGCTGAGAAATGGCAGTTGAAGTTTGACATTGACAAATGCAAGGTGCTACATATGGGTAGCAGTAATCACAGAATAACATATCAACTGTGGTTCTACATTCAGGGTAGTGGAAAATGAAAAGAACCTGGGAGTAATTGTAGTCTGATATGAAGTTCTCTGAGCAGTGCGGACAAGCTGCCAGAACAGCTCGTGGGGTTTTGTCAATGATATACAGGAATTTTGATAGCAGGGATAAGGAGGTGATTGGTGATTACCTCCTTAACCCAGCTGGGGGGGTGGGGCAGGGTAAGGTAGGTAACACAAATGAAAAAAGGAAGTATTGTTCCAGATTAAAACTAGTTTAAATTTCAAAATGTACCTCGTTGGAAAGAATATATAATTGCTCATGTAGAAAAACTTATGTCTTATAAAATAACCCGTCTTGTTGAATAGATTCATACTTCCTCTCTCTCTTGGTCAATCAAAATGAAGAATATATAAATGTTGAATTCTGGAATGAAGAGTTGCTCAGGTACCAAGGGTGAGTATGAGAAAGCACTCAATAAGAAAGGTAGACCCTTTTGTACTGGGTAAACTTATCAACCGTGTGATACTACACTCAGGGTAGTGGAAAATGAAAAAGACCCAGGGATAATTTTGCAGTCAGATATCAAATTCTCTGAGCATTGCAGACATGTAGCCAGGACAGCTCACAGGGTTTCGTCAGTGATATACAGAAATTTTGCTAGCAGCAGCACCACCACCACCACCACCACCACCACCAGTAGTAGTAGTAGTGGCATGTGATGCAAGAAAGCAAGTGTATGAGATTATGCAGCATCAGCCAAAAAAAAAAAAAAAAAAAAAAATTTACAAAACAATTCCTTCTAAATGTTTGTCCAGTTCCTCTTTAAATTTATTTAACCTGTCAACTTCCACGACAGATGGAAGTTTGTTCCAGCAATTAACCACCCGCTGGCTAAAGGCAAATTTCTGCACATCTATTCTACATCTGTGTTTCCTCAATTTGAATTTATGCCCCCTTAGGTTTGTAATCTGAACAAGTGGTAGAATCCCATCAGAATTCAGCATGCTCAACCCATTCAAGGCCTTATACACCTCAATCAGATCACACTTTCTAAAGTAATGGAGAAATCAATTAACCGGCAACTCTTAAACTACCTAGAAACCTTCCGTCTGATCAACGATCGCCAGTATGGATTCCGTCAGTGTCGATCCATTGGTGATATTCTGGCTTATGTTACCCATTTATGGACTAATTCAATGGAAAGGTTCAGTGAAACACAAGTAATTGCTCTTGACATCTCAAAGGCTTTTGATCGTGTTTGGCATAAAGGTCTTCTAAACAAGCTTCCATCTTATGGATTGCCAACTGTTTTTAGTAATTGGTTATCCAGTTTTCTCTCTGATCTCTCACTGAGGGTGATGGTACATGGCTCTCTGTCTTCTAACTTCTCCACTAATGCTGGTGTCCCCCAAGGTTCAGTTCTTTCCCCCACTCTTTTCCTCTTGTATATCAATGACCTTCTTCCATTGACTGGAAATCCTATCCATAGTTTTGCCGATGATAGCACATTGCATTCAACTTTCCATTTTGAGAAACCTTGTCCTGCTCAATCAGCTTCAAGTTCTCGAAAATCTGCTGCCAATTCCTTAAATGCCGATCTTCAGGTAATTCTCCAGTGGGGCAAAGACAACTTAGTTGATTTCAACCCTTCTAAAACTCAGTCTTGTCTTATATCTCACAAAAAGGATTCTTCTGTTTCTATGCTTATCTTTAGTGACACTCCGATTTCTGGGCAAAATGATATATCTCTTTTGGGTATTACCCTGACTTCTAATCTCTCTTGGCACAAGCACATTATAAATATTGCTTCCTCTGCATCTAAAAAACTTGGTTTTCTCTTTCGCTCTCGGCGTTACTTTTCTTCCAAACAGCTGCTCACTCTGTATAAATCGCAAATCCGCCCCATGGAATATTGTTCTCACATCTGGGGTGGTGCCCCCAAAACCTCTCTCAGGCTTCTTGATTCCATTCAGAAGAGGGCAGTTAGGTTAATTAATGATTCATCTCTAACAGAGTCTCTCCACTCGCTTTCTCATAGACGTACTGTTTCTGCTGTATGCCTCTTCTACAGATACTTCCATGGGCACTGTTCTTCTGAATTGGCTTCTATAATTCCCGCTCTCATTTTCAAAACAGTCCGAACATGTGCCACCACCAGCCAACATCCATTTACTGTCCAACTTCAAACCCACAGAACCAACTTTTCGTCTTCCTTGTTTATTCATTCAACTGCCGTTTTCTGGAACAACCTTCCTTCATACGTATTTCCTGAAAATTACAATCTACAGAAGTTCAAGTCCAACAAATATCTTTTTTCATCTTCTCAACCTCGAACCCAAGCACGGTACTAAGTACTATAGGTTCTAATACCTCTCGTGTTTGGGGTTCTCATAAAAAAAAAAAAAAAAAAAAAACCTCGCAGGTACCTAGTCTCCAGCGATTGAAATTTGCAGAACTTAAGCCTCTCTTGGTAAGAGGATCCCTTCGTTCCCCTCACCAATCTTGTTGCCCTTCTCTGTACACACTCAAGCAAATCTACATCCTTCCTAAGATGAGGCCTTGAGACCTGTACGCAGTACTCAAAGTGTCGCCTTATACAGAGGGACAATCACCTCCTTTTCCCTGCTAGCAAAATTCCGGTTTATCATTGACAAAACCGCATGACCTGCCCTGGCAGCCTGTCTGCATTACTCAGAAAACTTCATATTTGACTGCACAGTTACTCCCAGGTCTTTTTCATTTTTTTCCACCTTAAGTGTAGTACCACACAGTTGGTACGTTTCTCTGGGGTTGCTTCTACCCATATGCAGCACTTTGCATTTGTCAAGGTTAAACTTCAGTTGCCACTTCTCAGCCCATCTGCCCAAATTTTCTAGATCCTGTTACAGTAGCACACTGCCATTACTGTCATTAACAACCCTGCCAACCTTTGTATCACCTGCAAACTTCAACACTAAGCCTGATATACCTTCAACAATATCATTGATAAATATACAAAACAACAGTGGACCCAACACAGACCCCTGTGGGACTCCACTAATAACATTAGTCCACGAAGAGCAGCACCCTTTGTCTTCTCCCACTCAACCATCCTTTTATCCATTGTAGCAACTTACCCTTAATACCATTCTGCTCCAATTTGTACAGTAGTCTTCCATGTGCAACAGTGTCAAAAGCTTTCCTGAAATCCAAGTATATGATATCAAAATTATTTTTTGCATCCAGTTCCTTTGTAACCACATCATAATATCCAATCAAATTTGTCAGAAAAGACTTTCCCTTAACAAACAGTGCCTCCATAGCTAGGTGGGCAGGAGCAGCAGTGCATAGCACATGCTTCTTGATTAGACCGCGTTTCGAGCCCATGACCACCAAATACAGAGGATGTGGAAAAGTCAGGGAATGACCACCGCATATCCCCGGAGCAATATGGCCTTAGTTGCTAATGCTCCTAAAAATAACAAGCAGACACAACAACAAACCCTTAACAAATGCATGCTGTATCTGAATTATTGCTGCAGTTTTGTCTAGATGATCCTGTAATGCATCTTTAACCAGTGGCTCCATTATTTTACTCGGAACAGAAGTTAGACTAACTGGTCTGTAATTACTCGTGTTAACCTTCGATTGCCCTTTGTGAATTGAGGATACATTTGCATATCTCCAGTCCTTGGGGACTTCCCGAGTCCAAGGATGCTTCCATGATTATGGCTAACGATTTGCTTACTTCCTTTGCTGTCTCCTTTAATATAACTGGATAGTTGCCATCCACCCCAGGTGCCTTTCTTATGTTTAACTTCAACAATTTCTCCTCCACTTTGCTCTCAGTTATTACAAAATCATTAAGCACCCTGCTACAATTTGATAACCTACTGGCATTTTCAAACCTTAATAACTCCTCATGTGTGAATGTAGATGCAAAATACTCATTTAGTTTGTTTGCTATCCGAGCAGGATCATCAACAGTCAAACCATTGATATCAAGTGGACCAATCAGATTCATCCCCTTCCTTTTAGAGTTTTTATAAGCAAAGAAATCCTTGCTGTTTTTCTTAGCATCCTTTGTCAAAAGATTTCTCGTAATCTGCCTTCACCTGTGTAACCTCCTTTATGACTTGATTACAGACTAGCTTGTACCTGGCATAGGCTTCTACGTCGCCTGATAATTTATATGCATCCCATGCATTTTTCTTCTCTGCCACGAGTCTCATTAGTTCATTTGGCAACCATTTAGGCCTAAACCTTGAATAATATTTCTTAATAGGTATGAAACTTTTAGTAGCTTCCACGATTATTTCCTTGAATGCTTCCCACTTAGAATTTGCTGTTATCAACATCATCAGTTGGTTCCACTGTACAGAATTGAAAAACTGTCTGGGACCACTGTAGTCATCTTTACGGAAGCAAAAATCCTTTCCTTTGCCCCTGATGGTAATTGTATCTTTAAGTAAATCCCACATCAGTACACTGTGATCACTGCCACCTAGTCTTTATCTGCAAATTCGTATTACTCGAATGATCACTGCTGATAACCAGTGATAAGGAGGTGATTATCCCTTTGTACAAGGCCACGGTTAGGCCATATCTTTATGGTATACAGGTCAGAAGGTTTCACTTTAGGTAGGATGTAGATCTGTCGGAACAAATTGCAGCATCTGGAGACTAGGCACCTGCAGGGTGACCTGACTGATGTGTTTAAGGTCTTGAATGGATTGAGTAACTTGAATGTGAATGGCATTCTTCCTATTGCTGAGACTATTTGAGGGGTATAAATTTAAGTTTAGGAAGGATGGTTGCAGGATAGGTGCATGAAGTTTGCCTTTAGCAAGTTGGTAGTTGATTGTTGGAACAGGCTTCCATCTGTTGTGGGTGTGGACTTGGGAGCAAATCCTTTGGATTGGAGAAGTGCTAAAGTAACAATACATAAAGGTGGTTCTAAGTAAACATTGAACATTGGCGAAGTAAACATTGGCAGTGAGCTAGATGATTTTCTAATAACTGAGAGGAAAGTGGAGGAGAAATTGTTGAGGATAAACATAAAAAAGGCACCCGGGGTGGATGGGATCTATCCAGTTATATTAAAGGAGGCAGCAAAGGAAGTAAGCAAACCCCTAGCCATAATTATGAGAGCTTCTTTGGACTCAGGGGAGGTACCCATGGACTGGAGATGTGCAAATGTGACCCCAATTCACAAAGGAGGATCAAAGGCTGACACAAGTAATTATAGACCTGTTAGTTTAACTTCGGTTCCAGGAAAATTAATGGAGGCACTGGTTAAAGAAGCACTGCAGGATCATCTGGACAAGAATTCAGTTATAGCTCAGACACAGCATGGGTTTGTTAAGGGCAGGTCTTGTCTGACCAATTTGATTGGATACTATGATGTAGTCACAAAAGAACTGGATGCAGGGAATAACTTTGATATTATATATTTGGATCTTAGAAAGGCTTTTGATACTGTTGCGCATGGAAGACTGCTGCACAAATTGGAGAAGTGTGGCATTCGAGGCAAATTGCTGCTATGGATAAAGGGATGGTTGAGTGGCAGAAGACAGAGAGTGGTAATCAATGGACACTGCTCAACGTGGACTAATGTTATTAGTGGAGTTTCTCAGGGTTCAGTGTTGGGTCCATTGTTGTTTTCTGTATTTATAAATGATATTGATGATGGTGTATCAGGCTTAATGTCCAAGTTTGCAGACGATACAAAGGTTGGCAGGGTTGTTAAGGACACTACTGATACTATGCTGCTGCAACAGGATCTGGAAAGGTTGAGCAGATGGGCTGAGAGGTGGCAAATGAAGTTTAACATTGACAAATGTAAAGTACTACATATGGGAAACAGTAACCCCAGATCAACGTATCAACTCTGTGGTACTACGCTGACAGTGGTAGAGAATGAAAAGGACCTGGGGGTAATTGTGCAGGCAGATATGAAGTTCTCTGAGCAGTGCAGACGAGCTGCAAGAGTAGCTCATGGTGTCTTGTCAATGATATACAGGAATTTTTCTAGCAGGGACAGGGATGTGATTATTCCCTTGTATAAGGCATTGGTCAGGCCACACCTTGAGTACTGTATACAGGTCTGGAGGCCTCATTTCAAGAAGGATGTAGAGCTGCTGGAACGAGTACAGAGAAGGGCAACAAGATTAGTGAATGGAACAAAGGGTTGCTCTTACGAAGAAAGGCTTAAGTTTTGCAAATTACAGAGCCTGGAGACTAGGCATCGCCGAGGTGATCTGATAGAGGTGTACAAGGCTTTGAATGGCTTGAGCATGCTCAATGCCGATGGAATTCTTCCTCTTGCTCAGAATAATCACCTGAGAGGGCATAAATTCAAATTGAGGAAGGACGGATGTCGGATAGATGTGCGGAAATTCGCCTTTAGCCAGCGGGTAGTTGGTTTGTGGAATAGACTTCCATCGCTTGTTGTTGAAGTTGATAGCCTAAACAAATTTAAGGCTCAGCTGGACAGGTATTTCGAACGAATTGAGGGGTGAAATGGGAGTAGTGGTTGTTTTTTTTTTCTTTTTTTTTGGCTGATGCTGAATAAGCTTGCTTTCTTGCATCATATGCCTCTACTAATGCTAATGCTAATGCTAATGCTAAGAGTGAAGTTAGTAACTACAGACTGGTTAGTCCCAACCCAGTGGTAGGGAAAATCTTAAAGGCAATGATTAAAGGTGCAATCCATGGACATTTAGATAAAATGGCATTCTGAAGGATACACAGTGCAGTTTTGTTAAAGGAAAATAATGTTTAACAAACCTGATAAACTATTTTGACACAGTTACCCATGAGCTGGATATAGGAAACAATTTGAGCAATGCATTTGACCAATCTCTTGTGAGAAGTTACTATATAGACTGCCAAATGTTCAGATTATTGTAAAATTCTAAGATTTATTACAGGATGGCTTAAGGGCAGAAGGCAGAGGGTTGTGATTAATGGATATTTTTCAGCTTGGTAAAATATCAGAAGTGGGTTTTCCCAAGGATTGGTTCTTGGACCACTGTTGTTTCTGATTTTCATAAACGACATTGATGAAAGATAAAGGGCACTATGTCAAAATTTGCAGACAATGTAAAGATTAGGAGAGTCGTTAATCTTGAAGGACCACTGCTTGGTACTCCAAGCAGTTCTCCTTCAGAAGGGCATACCCACAGAATTTCTGGGGATAGCCCTAGACACAGTCAACAACATCAAAGCTTAAAGGAAAAAAAGTTTCCACAAAACTCCACAAGTTATGGCAAAATAATTGAGAGCAAGAAACCGGAAGTGCTGTCACCAAAAGGTTTCTGCGATAGGTGGCTATGGTCAGTCCAAAGCCACCAAAGTGGTATGCCCCGGGACTCTACATAACCTATATTCTGACTGGTCATGGCTCCTTAAAGACAAAACTTACTTCCTTGGGGTTGACTGATGATCCAAACTGTACCTACAGCAAGAGTGAAGACTGGGCACACATTCTATATATAATATATGATAGTATATTATATATAGTATATGATAATTCTAATATATGATATTTCTAGAACACAATTAATAAGCAGAAATTGGCTCCCTTCTAAGTGGACAAGAACACTTATTTATATTAGAAGAAAATATATACAAAGCTTTTGTAAATAGAGGCAGACTAGTTCAAAATTTTTACCAGAGAAGACTTGTAGCATCCTCATACTAGTGTGTATAGCCAAAATCACGGCAGCCTTCATTTGTCCCCGGCCCACCATGGGTTCTCCCTGGTAAGTCTTATGGCCAGTCCACTTCTGTTTGAAAACTACACTTAAAGAGTATTCGAAATAAGAGGAAATCTGCAAAGACAGGCCCTACAACCTCCCCACAGCCAAGTAATAATCACTAGCCAACACTGCCTATGTCTCCCACCACACCCAGATGATGACATCTAAATCTGGTAGGGTAGTTGTATCAGCATTCTATACAGATACCTGGCTTTGACAACTACTGGATTGGTAATAGGGCCTAACCCCTCCCTCCTCTGGGTCACCCTGCTTTGTTGTGGGAGCCCTGGAGTCCAGGGGCTGCCAGTAGTGATCAGAGGGGAGGGTGAAGTTCATGCAGCCAGGGAGGCACCTCAGCTTAAAAATAATAGTAAGCTGAGATACCTGGGGTGCAATGTAGAGAGAAAGAGATGGATGAATGGAATGAATGAGAGAAAGTGACTGAATGATTGGATGAGAGCAGAATGCGAGTAGTATGAATGTACTAGGTGCTCACTGACTGTGACAATGTGTAAGTCTGTAGAGTAATAGTGATTGTGGTAAAAGGGAATGAATGTGAGTTATGGTGAGTGGAAGTGGACCAGTAGGATAAAAGTGAGTGACCAACTCTTATGGTAAATGGGAATAACTGATGTGAGTGAATGGGATTGGGTGAAAGAAAACACACTTTACATTTTGATGATATACTTAGTATGGATATTTTTATTAATAAGTTATAAGTTTCTTTGTTATTAGTTTTATAAGTACAGGCAGGAGTTACCCCCCCCCCAATTGGTAGTTCCTGCTTTTCAAGTTTTTGCCTTAAGAGTTCCTGGGTTTACGGAACCCAGGCACTCAATAAGAGAGGAACTTTTTTTTTTTTTCAAATATAGAGTACAGTCGTCCCCTAATTTGCACAGGGGTTACATTCCGGGAAAACACTGCACAGTCAAAATACGCGCAATGTGAAACAGTTTATACGACATAATGAGGGTTCCATACCTGTACGCAAAAAAAAAAAAACATGTGCAAAAAAAATTAAATGGAAAAAAATTGTCTTCATTCAGTAAGAAAAAAAAAAGAAAAAAAATTAGAAACATGTCTATAAAATTAATCTTTCTAATATTTACCTCTAGATTTTTAATCTAAATTCATTGCTTCTTCATTGCTGTTTTCTTGTGATAAACTTGCAACAGTATCCAGCACTTTTTGAAAAAAATTAGTTAAAATTGTTTGCTTAGAAGCATGCAATTTTTCTCTATAAATTTCTTCATAAGGAACTAAAGCTAATGGTAAAGTTCTGCAAAAATTTAAACTCCTCCAAATTGGGATCCCTATCCACAGCTTCTTGGCTAAGCTGATTTGCAAGTCTTAAAAACTCAGCTAGTCTCTTTGCAGTCAAACTTTTGTGTGCATATTCTTCGTTTTTATCATTTTTGTTATCTTCTACTTCACATTGCGAAAAATATTGTTCACTGATAATCGTTCTCTATGAGATTCAAGGACTTCTGTGATATCTGCTAGTTCCAGTTCTTCAAATCTCTCTCCGCTAATCATTTTGCCAGTTCTCACAATCTCAACTACCTCCGGCATTTCAACCATGGCTTCTTTATGGCCACAGCTTTTTCCACACTGCATTCATTGTTGAGTTCTTAACTTCACCCCATGCGAGTTCAATATTTTTTACAGCATCAAAAATGTTATAATTCTGCCAATAATCTTGAATTGAAAGACTGCCTATTCCATCAGTAGTTTCAACCAATTGTAAAAAAGATCTTCTTAGGTAATAAAGTTTAAAGGAAGCTATAACATTTCTGAATTAACAAATTTATTTCTGAATTAACAAACTTGTATTCACTGGAAGAAAGGTAACTTTCACATTTGGGTGCAGATCAGACAGATGTGCAGGATTTCTGGGCATTGTCAAGAATGAGCAAGATTTTGAATGCTATGTTCTTCTTCAGGCAATATTTTTTTGTTTTGATGCAAAAGCAATTTAAACACCAATCCTTGAAGATTTGAGCTGTCATCCAGGCTTTTTTGCTCAATTTTCAGTGAACTGATAAGGAGCTTTTTGATATTCCTTTAAAAGCACGAGGATTTTCTGACATATAAATTAGAAGTGGTTTACACTTAAAATCACCCTCTGCATTGCCACATAACAAAAGTGTTAACCTATCTTTTGCAGTTTCGAAACCTGGGGCAGTTTACTCTTCTTTTGAAGTGAATGTTCGGCTTGGCATAAGCTTCCAAAATAAACTGGTCTCATCAACATTAAACACTTGACTTACTAGATAGCCCTCAGTCGCAATAACATTCTTGAAAGTTTTCAGATACAATGAAGCAGCTCCCATATCTGCACTGGCTGCTTCAGGTGCCCACAGATGCAGTGTAGAAAGAAAGAAAGATACCGAGTGTGCAAAACGAATGCTGAATGTGTGTGTGAAGGATTACACATTTATACACTTGAAATAATATTTATCTAGATATTATGTAGTTAGTAATCCTTATGTTAATCTATATGCTATGTATCTCCTTATCTTAATTTAAGTACACTACATACCATTGCATCCCCCCCCCCCCCAGTGTGTGAAAGAAGAATAACAGGGAAAAAAAATCATCATAGAATTCAAAAAAAAAAAAATAATAATAATAAATTATAAAAAGAATATGTAAGAAAAAATCTTAAAATAGCATGAATGAAAGCTGAATGTAATAAATTGCATTTCCCCTACCTCCCTCACTGGACAGACTGATGGGCATATGGCCACATGCAGACATCATGCTGTGACTCCTTAGCTAGCATTATGCGGGTTGCTGACACTGGCCAGCGTGGGACAGAACCCCTTCCAAGCACTCCAACGTGGGTATTTCAGTCCTACCACCTGGAGTGGTTGTTCTCTCTCCCCCCCCCCCCCCCCCAATTGCCAGTGGGTCACCCCACTGTCAACTTTTAACTCTCACCCCTGGAGCAGGATGAGCATCCTGTGTCCCCCTTCACTTCTGCTGCCCTATATCCTTCTACCACTTTATCTTCCCCCCCACTTCCTATTTCCTCATTACTCCTTCCTAAATTTCACTTTTTTTTTTCTTTTTTTTTTACTAGTTTCTCCCTGCCTGTAGCCTTGTCTACCTCAGAGTTCATCCTACCAGTGCTTCACACTCCCTACTGCCCGGCCCTTATCCTTGTGGCACTTGATGGTAAACTAGAGATTTTGTGTCAAAACACAAGCCCCCTAGGCTGAGGCCAGATGAACAAACCAACATAGCCACACTAACATTGCATGAACATGCACTAACTTACATAAATCTGGCCTTTACAGAGCATATATTCATCACATTTTTAGATGCAGATTTGGGGGAAACCACTGGAGATGCCTCCGTAGCCGAGTGGGCAGGAGTAGGAGTGCAGTAGCACGCGCTCTTTGAGTAGACCAGCGTTCAAGCCCCTGACTGCTGAATACGGTGGATCTGCCAACCCACACTGGACCAGCGTGGCAGATTATGGTCTATTTCCCTCAGCATGAATTGTTGAGGAGGCTTCCATCCTGCAGTGGGTTGATAATGGCTGCACTTTTACTTTTTTTTTTTTTTTTTTTTTTACTGGAGCCACATTACAATTAACACTATACATTATACGCTTGGGGAAGTAGAACTCCAAAATATCTTATACGCTACACTTGATGGGGTTGAATTAAAAACAGTAGAGGAAGAAAGGAATCTGGGAGTTATTACAAATATGAAGTTCTCTGAGCAGTGTGAACAGGCTGCCAGAAAAGCCCATGGTGTCCTATCAATGATGTAGAAATAAGGAAGTCATAATCTCACTGTATAAGGTGGTTGTAAAACTATGAATAATCTTGGAATAATGTGTCCACATATGGAGACCTCATCTGAAATATGACATTGACCTTCTTGAAAGGGTCCAAAGGCGGGCAGCTCGCATGGGGAGTTTGGCAAAGGGGTTGGCCGTACTAGGAAAGACTTTAATTATGTAGGCTACAGAGATTGGGAACTAGGTGCCTTAGAGCAGACCTGATAGAGGTTTATATAGCTCTGAGAGGGAATTGGAACATGAGTGAAGTTGAAATTTTCACTGTTATAAAGAATTTCAGAACTAGGGGCTATAAATTAAAATTTTGAGGGAAGAGATTTAGACCAGATTGTAGAAAGTTTTCTTATAGCCAACAAATTGTTGATCACTAGAGCAACTTACCTCTGCAGATAGTTGAGGCTGATAATTTGAAGAAATTCGCAGGTTAACCAGATAGTAACCTGAGGGAAGTGCATAATTTGTATTTTATTATGTACTTCTTTTTTTTTTTTTTTGTGACTTCCTTGCATTGTATGGCTAATACTGATACTACTGCTTCACTGAACCAAATTTTTGACTTTTTTTTTTCCAGCTATCTTGCCCTTAAATGTTTTTTATTTATATATTATTTGTGTATATTTAAAGTGTATTTAATTTCAAAATATATTGTTTTCTTAAACTGAAATATAGTTATAGATATTTTGTATATATCTTTTCCTCTCAACTTGTTTTGATACATGTATAAACGATGTAGATTATTTTTATGAGTATATGCTAACTTTTGCATTTTACTGGTCCATTACATATTATCATTCCTTTTAACATTTCTCTCTCTCTTTTTCTTTATAGGGTTAAAACAAAGGATGAACAGGTGAATACATTCTTCAGACAAGGTGATTTTGGTTATGTGAAAGAAAGGCAGCAGGAACTCTTTATTTATTGTAGACCTGAGCATTCTGTAAGCTCATGTTATTATTTTCTTCTACTATTAAGCATGATTAGTATTATAAATAAACGAATTGAGCGTTATTGAGCAAAATGAAATGAATGTCAGCAGTAAACATAACATACACATTTTTGTGACAAAAGGAAAAATGGCAGATAAATAAACAGATAGTAACTAAAATACATAAAACTAAAATTAAAACAGCAAATTTGAAGATAAAATGAGTTAAAATAATAAAGCTGAATAAAACAGTAGCATTAACAGTGCCAAAAAAAATTAACATTTCTGCATCAGCTACAAGAAATATTATTCTCCAAAGGCTACTTACATATATTTTGACTTTGGAATTGTAATAGCTGAATAATCTGTGAAAGGACTTTTTATGCATCTTCCAAAAAAAACAAAAGAAAACTGGGAGGAAAAGAAAGGGAAAAAATTCTCAATCACTCATACCTTCCCTATCATCAAAAGATCGGCTATCCAATTCTACTTTGAACTTTACCAAGCCCTTCTCCTGGACCACAACAGTGGCAAGCAATTTTTTCTAAGGATCTACAAATTGCTGCCGAAAGCATCATGAGCTCCAGCCTTCTGTTACTTCCTAATATAATATTTTTGTCACCCCTAATTCTTCTGTCTTTTACTAGTGAAAATATACCTCCCTCATTAATTTAATTCATGTGCTTCATTGCCTTTTATACCCCAATAAGTGCTGTATGAGGTGCCTAGTTGCCAAGCTTTTGCCACACAGTCCAACCTTCTTGAGCTGTTTTTCACATGGGCATTAATTCGTGCCTTGCATTAATCAGGTTACCTACAGACCTAATACAATATTGTAAATTCAGTCTCACCATTGTCTTATATGAAAGGACAGTGACATCCTTTTTCCTGCTTCCAAAGGTACATGTATAAATGATCTTGATACATGAGAGAAAGCCACAAAGTTAAATGCATTTCCTAGCTATTTGTTTACACTGCATGGAAAAGTTCATGTCTGACTGAATCATAATCCTTTCCTTAAGTGCTTTTTTTTTTAATCCTGTACCACTTTTAACTCCTCGCCCCCTAGCTTATAAGTAACTCCTAGATTTCTTCAGGTTTAAAACCTTCATTTATTGTAATGCTGAACAGCATATGTTAACCCAGTGGTTTTCAACTTTTCAAATTTTTTTTTTTTTATTTTTTAATGAAAAGCCCAAACATGAGATGAATTAGAACCTATAGTACTTAGTACCATGCTTGGGTTGGAGATTGAGAAGACTAAAGGAGATATTTGTTGACATTAGACTTGAACTTCTGTAGACTGTAATTTTCAGGAAATACGTATGAAGGAAGGTTGTTCCAGAAAACGGCAGTTGAATGAATAAATGAGGAAGATGAAAAGTTGGTTCTGTGAGTTTGAAGTTGGACAATAAATGGATGTTGGCTGGTGGCAGCACGTGTACGGACTGTTTTGAAAGAGAGAGCGGGAATTATAGAAGCCAATTCAGAAAAAGTATCTGTAGAAATATCTGTAGAAAAGGCATGCAGCAGAAACAGTACATCTATGAGACAGAGAGTGGAGAGACTCTGTTAGAGAGAAGTCATAAATTAACCGAACTACCTGCTTCTGAATGGAATCTAGAAGTCTGAAAGGGGTTTTGGGGGCACCCCCCCCTGATGTGGGAACAATATTCCATGGTAGGGTGGATTTGTGATTTGTTCAGAGTGAACAGCTGTTTGGAAAAAAAGTAACGCTAAGAGTGAAAGAGAAAACCAAGATTTTTAGATGCAGAGGAAGCAATATTTGTAAAGTGCTTGTGCCAAGAGAGATTAGAAGTCAGTGTAATCCCAGAAAGAGATGTATCATTTTGCCTAGAAATCGGAGTGTCACCAAAGATAAGCATAGGAGCAGAAGAATCCTTTTTGCGAGATATAAGACAAGACTGAGTTTTAGAAAGATTGAAATCAACTAATTTGTCTTTGCCCCATTGGAGAATTACTTGGAGATCAGCATTTAAGGAATTGGTAGTGGATATTAAGCTGATTGAGCAGAACAAGGTTTTTCAAAATGGAAAGTGGAATGCAATGTGCTGTCATCGGCAAAACTATGGATAGGATTTCCAGTCAATGGAAGAAGGTCATTAATATACAAGAGGAAAAGAGTGGGGGAAAGAACTGAACCTTGGGGGACACCAGCATTAGTGGAGAAGTTAGAAGACAGAGCCATCTACCATCACCCTCAGTGAGCAATCAGAGAGAAAACTGGATAACCAATTATAAAAAAACAGTTGGCAAACCATAAGATGGAAGCTTGTTTAGAAGACCTTTATGCCAAACACGATCAAAACCCGAATCTTTCCATTGAATCTTCACCGAATCTTTCCATTGAATTAGTCCATAAATGGGTAACATAAGCCAGAATATCACCAGTGGATCCATACTGGCGATCGTTGATCAGACGGAAGGTTTCTAGGTAGTTTAAGAGTTGGCGGTTAATTGATTTCTCCATTACTTTAGAAAGAGTAGAAGTAATTGCAATGGGACGATAATTGGATGGGAGGGATTTGTCACCCTTTTTTAGGAACTGGCTGGATATGAGCAAATTTCCAAGCAGAAGGAAATACACCTTTGGAATAAGAAAGTGAAAAAAGGAGGCAAAGAACAGGAGTATGTTCAGAAGTACAGGTTTTGAGAACAAGTGGAAAAATACCATCGGGACCTGCAGCTTTCTTAGCATCAAGATTCATCAAAATGCTTCTGATATCCTTTTGACGGAAGACCACAGGACACATTGAATGGAGCATGTTGGGAATAGTGGGAGGTGTTTTACCAAGATCATTAATACATGAGTTGGAAGAAAAATGGGATGCTAGCAGGTCAGCTTTATTCTTGGCTGAAGTGACAACAGAACCATTTGGTTTGGACAGAGGTGGGAGCAGAGATGGGCAGAAGTTGCGGCCAATAGCTTTGGCAAGAGACCAGAATGCTCGGCTACCATTAGGGCAAGAATCAAGTTTTCTACTCTTAGCCTGTTCAAACTCTAGTTTGGACTGATTAATAACTGCTTTACAATTGTTGCAAGCTTTGGTGTAGGCAGAAAATGAAACTGAAGAATTAGAAACAAGCCAATTACGATTTGCAACATTCTTCTCTTGAACAGCCTTAGTACATTTATTGGAAAACCAAGGTTTAGATAAAAGGACGAGATTTTAAAGTGGAGTGTGGGATAAAGGATTCCATTCCTGCAAGAATAATTTCACTGACACGATCTGAACAAACGTTGACGTCAGAAGTTTTGAAACAGTAATCCGACCAAGGAAGAGCAGAAAAGAAGTCTCGCAGGTCATCCCATTTTGCATTCTTGTAATGCCAAACAACATGAAGTTGGGAATAGCCATGAGATAAAGGTTCCATCGGAGAAGAGACAATCACCAAGTTGTGATCTGAAGTGCCTAAAGGACCTCTCACTTCAACCGTGTACTTAGAAAGGTTGTTTGTGAGAAAAAGATCAAGCATATTGGCTGTATAATTAGGATTGTCCGGAATTCTTGTAGGTAAATGAACAATCTGTGCTAGGTCATTAGTAATTGCAAAAGCCTCAGCATCTCGACCTGCTGGGTCAGTGTGACTAGAAAACGGAAGCCAGCTGGAGTTGTGAACATTAAAATCACCAAGGAAAATTACCTCACTGTTAGGAAAGTTGGATTGGAGAAAGTCAAGTTGCAAAGAGAGGAAGTCAAAGAGCTCCAAGTGATTAGTGGTGTTGGGAGAACGGTAGAGACAACAGATGAATTTGACACAGTGAGGTAGAGAGATTTTAAGCCAGAGAAGATCAAAGAGAGGAGATTCCAAATTTCCAAGTCTCTGACAGGGAACGGACATTGCACAAGTTCCACCTTTGAGGCGAAAGGAATCATACAGCGAATAATTTGGGCATCTGAGATGAGCAGTAGTTGAGTCAACCGATAACTGAGATTCTGTCATAAAAAGTACATGGGGTTTGGCAGACTGCAAGTGGAAATGAACATCATTGAGATTAGAATTGAGACCACGTATATTTGTGAAATGAATTAGGAAGTCCTTGGGAGGTTTAGATCTTTTCGCAGATAAGCTTGCTCTATTATTTTGACAATTCATGGTGTATTCAATAGTAAGAAAAAGCGGGTGAGACATGCTGTATGAAGTAATGAAATTTTTGGATATGGCGTACACGTGGTAAGAATATACCCAGATCCTTGACATAACGTGACCTCGACAATGCTCCCCGCATACACACTACTCGGACTCCCTCCAGTCACTATCTGGCAGAGTAGAGGTAGCAAGATTATACACTAGCTGATCCGGAAGCCTCCTAGAGAGTTACCAATAAGTTCGGTCCAGTGCACTAACTAGCGGCCAGCCTGCGAACACAATTTTAGAGCTGTACCCTCGAAATGTAAGGAATATTGGATCTCGCCACGACGTTCATCATAACCTCAAAAGTCGTCAATCATACTGCATGATGGAAAAGATAGGGAAGGGTTGACCGGAACTTAGCTCTAGAGACTAAACATGGGTTCCACCACTTCAAGCCTCCAATAAGCAAAGTGGTGGTATTTCACCGGTTGATGAGAGTCATCTACCACCTAGTATATGATATAAGCATTGAAAGATCAAAATTGAGAGTAGGAGTGTGTTATAGGTCTAATGACTCTGATGAGTATAATAAGAAACTGTGCAGGGAAATTGAGTGGGCCAATATATCAGAGTCTTATAATGGGGGATTTTAATTTCCCAGATATTGACTGGAATTTGTGGGTTGGTCACTCACACACTAGCAAGGCTTTGGTGGATTTATTGGATGATTGTTTTCTACATCACCATGTTCGGGAGGCAACTAGAGGGAGCAATACTCTTGATCTGATTATCAGTAGTGATTCTTCATGCATTAAGAATCTGCAGATAAAGGAACCACTAGGTGGCAGTGATCACAGTGTGCTGAAGTGGGATTTACTCAAAGATGTAACTACCATCAGGGTTAAAGGGAAGGGTTTTTGCTTTCATAAAGGTGACTACGGTGGTCTGAGACAGTATTTAAATTCTATACGATGGGATCAACTAATGATGTTACCAACAGCGAATTCAAAATGGGAAGCATTCAAAGAATTAATCTTGGAAGCTACTAGGCTTTACATACTAACTAAGAAATAATGTTCAAGGTTTAGGCCTAAATGGATGTCAGATGAACTAATGAGACAGGCTGAGAAGAAAAATGCATGGGATAAATGCATGGGAATGGGTGACATGGAAGCTTATGCGAGATATAAGCTGGTCTGTAACCAAGTCACAAAGGAGATTAGGTAGGCAAAGGCAGATTATGAGAAATCTTTGGCAAAGGATGCAAAGAAAAACAGCAAAGATTTCTTTACCTATGTAATCTCTATAAGAAAAGGGATGAATCAGATTGGTCCACTGGATATTGATGATTTAGCTGTTGATGATCTTGCTCAGGTGACTAACAAACTAAATGAGTATTTTGCATCTACATTCACACATGAGGAGTTATTTAGGGAGGGGAATGCCAGAGGTGAATTGAACTATGGCAGTGAGATAGATGATTTTGTAATAACTGAGAGGAAACGGAGGAGAAATTGTTGAAGATAAACATAAAAAAGCACCCGGGTTGGATGGGATCTATCTAGTTATATTAAAGGAGGTGGCAAAGGAAGTAAGCAAACCCTTAGCCATAATTATGAGAGCTTTTTTGGACTCGGGGGGGGGGGGGGGTACCCATGAACTGGATATGTGCAAATGTGACCCTAAATTCACCAAGGAGGATCAAAGGGCAACACAAGTAATTATAGACCTGTTAGTTTAACTTCTATTCCAGGAAAATTAATGGAGGCACTGGAAAAAGAAGTACTGCAGGATCATCTAGACAAGACTTCAGTTATAGCTCGAACACAGCATGGTTTTGTTAAGGGAAAGTCTTTCCTGACCAATTTGATTGGATACTATAATGTGGTCACAAAGGAACTGGATGCAGGTAATAACTTTGTTATCATATATTTGGATCTTAGAAAGGCTTTTGATATGGTTGCACAAGGAAGTCTGCTGAACAAATTGGAGCAATGTGGCATTGCAGGCAAATTGCTGTTAAGGATAAAGGGATGGTTGAGTGGAAGAAGACAGAGAGTTTTAATCAATGGTCACTGCTCATTGTGGAATAATGTTATTAGTGGAGTCCTTCAGGATTCAGTGTTGGGTCCATTGTTGTTTTCTGTATTTATAAATGATATTGATGATGGTATATCAAGCTTAATGTCCAAGTTTGCAGACGATACTAAGGTTGGCAGGGTTATTAAGGACACTAATGACTGTACGCTGCTGCAACAGGATCTAGAAAAGTTGAGCAGATGGGCTCAGAAGTGGCAAATGAAGTTTAACATTGAGAAATGTAAAGTACTACGTATGGGAAGCAGTAATCCCAGAGTAACGTATCAGCTCTGTGGTACTACACTGACAGTAATAGAGAACGAAAAGGACCTGGGGGTAATTGTGCAGGCAGATATGAAGTTTTCTGAGCAGTGCAGACAGTCTGCAAGAGTAGCTCATGGTGTCTTGTCAAGAAAGCAAGCTTATGGCTGATGCTGCATAAGCTTGCTTTCTTGCATCAAATGCCTCTACTAATGCTAAAATGCTAATGCTAATGATATACTAGAATTTTTCTAGCAGGGATAAGGAGGTGATTATCCCCTTTTATAAGGCAATGGTCGGGCCACACCTTGAGTACTGTATACAGGTCTGGAGTCCTCATAAGAAGGATGTACAGCTGTTGGAATGAGTACAGAGAAGGGCAACAAGATTAGTGAATGGAACGAAGGGTTGCTCTTACGAAGGAAGGCTGAAGTTTTGAAAATTAGTGTCTGGAGACTAAGCACCTGCGAGATGATCTGATTGAGGTGTATAAAGCCTTGAATGGTTTGAGCATGCTCACTGCTAATGGGATTCTTCCTCTTGCTCAGAAGAATCACCTGAGAGAGCATAAATTCAAATTGAGGAGAGATAGACGTAGGATAGATGTGTGGAAGTTTGCCTTTAGCCAGCAGGTAGTTGGTTGGTGGAACAGACTTGATAGCCTACATAAATTTAAGCCCGGGCTGGACATGGTATTTGGAACCAACAGAGAGGTGAAATGGGAGAGTTTTTTTTTTTGGCTGATGCTGCTTGCTTTCTTGCATCGTGTGCCTCTGCTAATGCTAATTCATCAGGGGGACTTCTCCTGACCATGTATCAGGCACTGTTTCCAAAATTGTCTGTAGTATTAGAAAAAGGGGGCAGGCAAGTACGCGGCCTTTTTGTAGTACTAGTAGACAAGGTAGTTGCTACGCAGTGTAAAAATAAAGTTAGTAATGTAAATTAAAATAAATACAAATTTACACAAGTGTAATGTGAAATATAATACAAATGTGAAGTGCAGAATGGGTGAAAGGTTATTAAATTAACGTGATTGTAAATTAAAATTCAGATACAAAGCAGAGAAATTTGAATGAAAAAGTGTGGACAAGCAAATGGTATAGGGAATGATAAAATTCTTGTGGAGGGGAAGGGAAGAAAAAGATGGTCAATTGAAGCCGAAAATAGCGATAGGATTGAGGATAGACAGAGCGTTTGTATCATCCTCGTATTACAAATCTGCTTGTCCACACTTTTTTGTTCAAATTTCTCTGCTTTATGTCTGAATTCTAATTTTCAACCACATTAATTTAATAACCTTTCATCCTTTCCGGACTTGACATTTGTATTATATTTCACATTACAGTTTTGTAAATTTGTATTTATTTTAATTTTACATTATTAACTTTATTTTTACACTGCATAGGGGGACTACCTTGTCTACTAGTATTACGATAAAGACCACATATTTGCTTTCCCCTTTTTCTAATACTACAGACAAGTTTGGGAATGCAGTGCCTGATACATGGTCAAGAGTTATTTCCCCTGATGAATTTCCTGACTATGTATCATATTTTCATTTACTATATTCAGATTTTGCATATTTGCAAATTGACCCTGATTTGACCTCTTGCTAAAATTACTCTCCCATATCTGAATATAGTGTTATTTACTTATTTATTTCTTTGTTTTTTTTTGCTTCCTCAGATTCAGTTCATTTTTGTACTAGGTTTTTCAAATTCTTTCACCTGTTTAACCACTACTTCACTTCCACTTTTGATTATTTCTTAATCTTCTCTTAGTTTCATTTTTACAGACACTTTATCTATTTTACAAGCTAAACATTATATATATATATATAATATTTTAAAAAATTGTTATATGATAGTTATTAGTTATAATATAATTATAAACAAAATTACAATTCATAATACAAATTATGTATACTTATATAATAATTTTATTCTTTATATAGTGGTGCTAAATAAACATCAATTATAGATCACCACAAAATTAAAAAGATACTGTACAATGGAAGGTATTTAAACATTCAGTTTATGTAACTTTTCACTGAGAAAAGATCTCTTTGATATTAGGTGGAATATTGGAGTGAAGTACGCTCATTGCTCATTTCTTCCTCAATCATTTGTAGTCTTTCCCCTTGTTAGTTTTCATCGTGGTAAGCACAGAAAATTCTAACTCACATAGGTTAAGATAAGGATGTACCTTTTTATAATGAAATAAATATATATATTGAAAAAAAAAGTTTAAATAACTTAAACCCAAATTACATGGCACCCCTGGAATGTTGTTGCAGCACCCCGATTGAAAATCACTGCATTAACCCATCATGGCGGACACACCCGAAGTGAATAAAAGCATTAAACTTCAATTGTCATTGTTCAGAACATTTGGGTAACTGATGTCATTTTGAAGCAAAATAGCACAGTTCTAAACATTAACTTTCCACCCTTCCTACCTTTGAATCATCAGCATCTTTGAAAACTGCCCCTGCACTCCCTTGTCACTGTCATTAAGGAAGATCAGAAACAGGAGTGGTCTTAATCTCGTACTGATATCTGAGGGACTTCATTTGCTACACTAGTCCACACTGAGCAACATCCATTTATGACTACTCTCTGTCTGCTTTCCTCGTTTGCAACACAAATAAATGACCTAGTATACAACATTTCTTGCGGTGATTGTGACTTGTCTTATCAGGATTCTATGTGGTTTCCTCTGAATTTTCGTATTAATCAACACGCAACCTCAGTTCATGCTTCTCATTCAGCAGCATCAAAATTAGCCTTTCATGCTATTAATGAGAAACATACTTTTTATTTAACAAGGCCAAATTAATTGCAGAAACTGTCAAAATTAAATTACATGAGAATTCTGTTAAAGCTCGCCGGCTATATCTAGGAAGGAAAATCGTTTTGCAATTTTCTTTGTTAAATTAATTTTGTACTTAATTTTTTAATTGTGTTCATTTGATTGTGTTCATTTGATTTTTAATTGTGTTCATTTGATTTTTAATTGTGTTCATTTGATTTTTAATTATCGTTAATTATTTCTTACTTTAATGTAAGATTTTTGATTTTTTTATTGTTTTCATTTTAATTTCTGGAGAATATCATATGGAAGTGTTCTACGTATCATATTGAGTTAAACTTCTCTTATTCTTTTACAAATACTGATATCAACATAGAATGTATTGAGCATTATAGCTCTGATTCATACTATTAAATATATAATATTTCAAAAATATATATAAAAAAAGCTGTCAGTGTTTTTTTATATATATATATATATATACACACACACAC
This sequence comes from Mastigoproctus giganteus, assembly GCF_048544385.1. NCBI lineage: Eukaryota > Metazoa > Arthropoda > Arachnida > Uropygi > Thelyphonidae > Mastigoproctus > Mastigoproctus giganteus. The sequence goes on along the minus strand of NC_143576.1, from coordinate 267,279,937 downwards.
ACACACACACACACACTCTTATAGTACTCATATAAATCAGGTTCTTTAATAGTCTGTAACTATCTCCATTCTTTTTTATCTTTTGCTCAATTAAACCTTTAACACTCTTGTTCATCCACTTGGGCACCTTTATTTCTAGGATTTTTCCATTGGAACAAATGCATATCTAGCTTCCAGGATATAGCTTCCTTTGAAAACGTACCATAATGAACTAAGATCAAACCGAATAGTTTTTTTACTAATTAATAGAGCTCAGTGCACTATAGGCTCCCTTTCTTGGAATTGAAGACCTTGGCTTTTTCTTTGAGCACTACCCATTTTATGACATTGTAGTCACTACTTGCTATTGATTGCTATACTTTCAAATTTTGAATGTAGTTTGAATCCCTTTGAAGTGAGAACCACTTCAAAGATATTAGAGTCTCTTATACTTCCTTTGACATATTGGAATAAATAACAATTACTCCAGATAGCTCAAAAATCTGGTTCTCCGTGGTATATTGCAGTCCACAATTTAGAGCATGATTAATCAAGCATGATTAATTGCAGTCCACAATTAATCATGCTTGAACATCCCTTCATGTTGCCTAAAATTGTTTTTGTAATACTCCTCAGAATCGTTTGGTCTGTAACATATTGTTGTTTTCCCTTTACTGCAAACTATCTTCCCTTTACTGCACAAGATAGTTTGCAGTAAAGGGAAGACAGCAGTCCATGCAGAGATAGGTTTTCTTCACCCCCTTTCTCTGGATGTCATTATGTCTCCACTAGTCCTATCATATCAGCATTAGTTGGCCTAATCAAAAGCCCAAATTCATTTACTTTATTTACAGTACTCCTGGCCTAGCTGTATAGTCAATTGAATATTAAATTTTTGTATTTTCTAGCTTAGAGCCCTGACGCATCCCTTATGGCTACTTGAAAACATTTCACCTAAAAATTTTAGCAGAGTGTTTTTTTTTTTTTTTCAGCTTTGCAGTAAAGGGAAGACAGCAGTCCATGCAGAGATAGGTTTTCTTCACCCCCTTTCTCTGGATGTCATTATGTCTCCACTAGTCCTATCATATCAGCATTAGTTGGCCTAATCAAAAGCCCAAATTCATTTACTTTATTTACAGTACTCCTGGCCTAGCTGTATAGTCAATTGAATATTAAATTTTTGTATTTTCTAGCTTAGAGCCCTGACGCATCCCTTATGGCTACTTGAAAACATTTCACCTAAAAATTTTAGCAGAGTGTTTTTTTTTTTTTTTTTTTTCAGCTTTATTTATTTATTTGTATTTTTTTTGTATCTACTTTTATTTATTAAAATATTCTGCCAACTGCCATTAAAATACTCCGCCATCTGCTTGGTTGTTGGAAAAATGCAGTGCATGCTTTCTCTCCCCCCCCATTGATCACATAAAGTTTACCATGAGCCCGCTACTCTTAACTAATTTGTGCAATAATTATTCCTATAGACTGGATATACTAAAAAGGATAAATGCACAAGGTGTAATAGGCTACGGATTGGTAATTCACTATAAGAATTACCAATATCAATGATACATCACCATATTTCTCCATAGTAGTAAAAGAAAATACAGAAGTAGTGTAAATGGCATTGATTTAATTGTATTTCATATTGTGACTACCTTCACAATGAGTAACCATATATTGCATTAGATTTTTTTCTACTACCACAGAAAAATATGATGATGTATCACTGATATTCTTATAACGAATTATCAGTCCATGGATTATTACACCTTGTGCATTTATCCTTTTTAGTATTATTACTGTGTGCACCAGCTGGCATCTCTCTTATTGTGCAGTTTTACTTCACAACTGGATTGGCATGATTGCAGTACCTACAGGCCCACTGGTGATAGGCCAACAAGCCTTGAAACGGTGCCATCTGGGTGGTGGTATTACCCGAGAATAATAGTAATAGTAATCGTGGCATGTGATGCAAGAAAGCAAGCATAGGAGCTTATGTAGCATCAGCCAAAAAAAAAATTCACACAATCATTCTCTCTAAATGTTTGTCCAGTTCCTCCTTAAATTTATTTAACCTATCAACTTCCACAATGACAGATGGAAGTTTGTAATAGTAGTAGTAGTGGCATGTGATGCAAGAAAGCAAGTGTATCAGCTTATGCAGCATCAGCCAAAAAAAAAAAAAAAAAATCACACCATTGCCTCCAAATGCCTGTCCAGTTCCTCCTTAAATTTATTCAACCTATCAACTTCCACAACGACAGATGGAAGTTTGTTCCAGCAATTAACCACCCGCTGGCTAAAGGCAAATTTCCGCACATCTATTCTACATCTGTCTTTTCTTAATTTGAATTTATACCCCCTTAAGTTCGTAATCTGAACAAGTGGAAGGATCCCATCAGAATTCAGCGTGCTCAACCCATTCAAGGCCTTATATACCTCAATCAGATCACCGCGCAGGTGCCTAGTCTCCAGCCACTGCAATTTGCAGAACTTAAGCCTCTCTTGGTAAGAGGATCCCTTCATTCCCCTCACCAATCTTGTTGCCCTTCTCTGTACACGCTCAAGTAAATCTACATCCTTCCTAAAATGAGGCCTCAAGACCTGTACGCAGTACTCAAGGCGTGGCCTGACCATTGCCTTATACAGAGGGATAATCACCTCCTTTTCCCTGCTAGCAAAATTCCTATATATCATTGACAAAACCCCATGACCTGCCCTGGCAGCCTGTCTGCATTGCTCAGAAAACTTCATATCTGACGGCACGATTACTCCCAGGTCTTTGTTCCAGCAATTAACCACCCACTGGCTAAAGGTAAATTTCCGCACATCTGTTCTACAGCTGTCTTTCCTCAATTTGAATTTATGTCCCCTTAGGTTCGTTATCCGAACAAGAGGAAGAATCCCATCAGAATTCAGTGTGCTTAACCCATTCAAGGCCTTATACACCTCAATCAGATCACCTCGCAGGTGCCTAGTCACCAGCAGCTGCAATTTGCAGAATTTAAGCATCTCTTGGTAAGAGGATCCCTTCATTCCCCTCACCAATCTTGTTACCCTTCTCTGTACACGCTCAAGCAAATCTACATCCTTCCTAAAATGAGGCCTCCAGACCTGTATGCAATACTCAAGCATGGCCTGACCATTGCCTTATAGAGAGGGGCAATCACCTCCTTTTCCCTGCTTGCAAAATTCCTGTATATCATTGATAAAACCCCATGACCTGCTCTGGCAGCCTGTCTGCATTGCTCAGAAAACTTCATATCTGACTGCACAATTACTCCCAGGTATTTTTCATTTTCTACCACCTTAATCACAGTTGGTACGTTCCTCTGGGGGGTCACTTCTACCCTAGGTAGTACTTTGCATTTGTCAATGTTAAACTTCAGTTGCCACTTCTCAGCCCATCTTCCCAAATTTTCTAGATCCTGCAGTAGCACATTGCCATTACTGTCATTAACAACCCTGCCAACTTTTGTATCATCTGCAAACTTTGACATTAAGCCTGATATACCTTCATCAATATCATTGATAAATATACAAAACAACAGTGGACCCAGCCAAACCATGTAGGACTCCACTAATAACATTAGTCCACGAAGAGCAGCACCCATTGATTACCACCCTCTGTCTTCTTCCACTCAACCATCCTTTTATCTTGTAGCAACTTACCCTTAATACCATTCTGCTCCAATTTGTAAAGTAGTGGTCCATGCATGCAACAGTGTCAAAAGCTTTCCTGAAATCCAAGTATATGATATCAAAATTATTTTTTCCATCCAATTCCTTTGTAACCACATCATAATATACAATCAAATTTGTCAGACAAGACTTTCCCTTAATAAATGCATTCTATGTCTGAATTATTGCTGCAGTCTTGTTTAGATGGTCCCGCAATGCATCTTTAACCAGTGACTCCATTATTTTACCCGCAACAGAAGTTAAACTAACTAGTCTGTAATTACTCGTGTCACCCTTCGATCCCTCTTTGTTAATTGGGGCTACATTTACACATCTCCAGTCTGTGGGGACCTCCCCTGAGTCCAGCGATACTCTCATAATTATGGCTAAGGGTTTGCTTACTTCCTTTGCCGCCTCCTTTAATATAACTGGATAGATCCCATCCACCCCAGGTGCCTTTCTTATGTTTAACTTCAACAATTTCTCCTCCACTTTGCTCTCCGTTATCACAGAATCATTAAGCATCCTGCTACAATTTGATAACCTTCTGGCATTTTCAATCCTTAAGAACTTCTCATGTGTGAATGTAGATGCAAAATACTCATTTTGTTTGTGTGCTATCTGAGCAGGAGCGGTGCCACCGTAGCTAGATGGATAGGAGCAGCAGTGCGTAGCACACGCTTCTTGATTAGACCAGGGTTCGAGCCCATGACCACAAAACATGGAGGATGTGGAAAGATCAGGGAATGACCACCGTATATCACCGGAGCAATATAGCCTTAGTTGGTAATGCTCCTAAAAAAAAACAAAAAAACAAAAACCAAATCTGAGCAGAATCATCAACAGTCAAACCATCGATATCAAGTGGACCAATCTGATTCATTCCCTTCCTTTTAGAGTTTATATAAGTAAAGAAATTCTTGCTGTTTTTCTTAGCATCTTTTGCCAAGGATTTTTCGTAATCTGCCTTCGCCAGCCTAACCTCCTTTGTGACTTGATTACAGACTAGCTTATATCTGCCCTAGGCTTCTGTGTCATCTGATAATTTACATGCATCCCATACATTTTGCTTCTCTGCCACGAGTCTCATTAGTTCATTTGACAACAATTTAGGCGTAAACCTTGAACAGTATTTCTTAATGGGTATGAATTGTTTAATAGCTTCCCACTTAGAATTTGCTGTTGGAACTCCATGACCTGCTCTGACAACCTGTCTGCACTGTTCAGAGAACTTAATATGTGACTGCACAATTACCCCTCCCCAAGTCTTTTTCATTCTCCATCTCCCTGAGTGTAGTACCACACAGTTGGTACATTTCTCTTGGGTTACTGCTACCTATATGCAGTACTCTGCATTTGTCAATGTTAAACTTCAGTTGCCAGCTCTCAGCCCGTCTGCTCAACTTTTCTAGATCCTGTTGCAGTAGCATACCTTCCTTACTGTCATTAACAGCACTACCCACCTTTGTGTTGTCTGAAAACTTGGGCATTAAGCCTGATATACCTTCATCGAAATCATTGATAAATACAGAAAACAACAATGGGCCCAACACGAACTCCTGGGGGACTGCACTAATAATATTAGTCTACAAGAAGATGGAGTTTCAAATGTTTCAGTGATGAGTTCCTTTTCCCCCTTACTCTAATGGTCTCAATCGACTTCAGAGATAATTAGAAGACATTCCTATTTGAGTTAGAGAACAAAAATCTGCGGATATGCTACTGAGCAAGTTTTAAGATATAAAACTTAACATATGAATATTTAAAGCTTATTTAAACTTGTGAAATTAGTTTCTTAGTAGGAAAATGATAAAAGTATTACAACCTTGCTCTAATCAATCCTAATATTCATATTAAAAAGTGGTTGTGTTTCTGAATTATATTTTCAATTCTGTCTTTGGACCTAATTTTGGAATTTTACAAAGATTATATAGTAGTAGGAAAAGAATTAATTACAAGATTATATTTTATTAAACTGTCTTAAAATATAACCTTTGAATTAATTCTCTTTGAGCCATGTAATCTCTGTGAAACCCAAAACTTGGTACAAAGATGGAATGCAATATGGACTATTCATAAACATAGTCCCTTTTTAATCTTGGATATGAAGACAAGGTTATAATAATATTATTATTTTCCTACTGACAAACTGATTAAAATATTATTCATATGGTAAAGTGTGATTTTTTTTAAAACTTACTTACAAAACACTTTCTTACTGACCATATTATAAGTAATAAATGAAAATTTTAAAATAATTTCAAATGTCAGATAATATAGCAGTGTTAGAATTCATAAAAATGTATTTTTTTTGTGATAATATTAATTTTAATGTTTAATTTTAGGATGATACATTACTGGAATGCTCCAAGTTTACCCGCTTTTGTAGAGCTAAAAATATTTTGTTTAATTTTGAAAATTTGTTGGATATTCCTGAACCAATGAGGTGAGTATTTCTTAATTATGAATACATACCTAAACGCTTCGATATTTATTTGGTTTAGATAGTTAAGACGAAAACTTATAATTATTTTGTCTTATTTATCACATTGAATCTTGATTCAAATTTTCATTGTACAAGTTAATGAAAAAATATTTTTGTTGTGGTGTGTATAGTATGGATAATTTAGCATTAGTAGAGGCATATGATGCAAGTTAGCTGTAATTGGAAATTTTGTAAATTAAAAGCTTAAGGTTTATTTCCCATTTTCCAATATAACTTCGTTTAAGTTATCTCTACAGCCACTTGCTGACTTACGTAAGGGTTGCATTCCGCAGAATTCTCTGTAAGTCGAATTTTATGTAAGTCGGAATTTCCCTAAATGCTTATGCAGCACTTGCAGCTATGCATGCTGAATTTGATTGAAGCAAAAAAGAAATGTTCAACGAACATGTAAATAGAATTGTTTATTCAATTTTTTTTATCTCATGTGCAGGAAAAATTACAAAAGTATACAAAATTTCAAAATTATAAAATTACAAAAAAGAGAGAGGAGACAGGCATAATGTCAGCAAGTTTTACCCTCGAGTATCGTTTGCCAGAATTAACTCTCCAGCTAATAAGCACACCACTGTGGAAGTTGAGGGCTGTGGAGATTTAGAAGCGGTTTTTTCCAGCACATCACAAAATTTCTCTGCAGCTGCAGAATCAGCACTGGCAACTTAACCTCATACTTTAATGTTTTGGAAACCAGCACGATGCTTGAACCTATTAAATCACCTGTTGCTTGCCACGAACTTTGCTTGGGATTTGCCGTACTTATCCTAAATATATCTTCATAAATACTTCTTGCTTTTGCTTGAATGACATCGGACTCGGGCACTTGCTTCTTAATCTGATTTTCCATCCATATTATTAATAGCTTTTCCATCTTCGATATAGCACCTGAATGCTGTTTTGTGATCACTGTTGACCCTAAATGCATTGCTCCTTTAACATGTTCTTTTAATATGTTGTCCTTTGAGACAGCATTCACCGTTGAAGCAGCGAGACCTAATTCTGTGCAATAGATGACAAACTTTGTCCTGCTTCGTACTTAATTAATCATCTTCATTTCTAAACCAATTTTTTTTCGTATCCTAGCACTGCCAGCACTTGCACTTTCTGTTGGGCCCTTTCCTTTCACCATTGTAATAAGTAAATAGGAATAAAGAGAAGATTCTAAAAATTTATTTATGTTTTTTATATGATTGAAGATTTCAGTGAAGGAGAACTCATTTCACCATAATACCATAACTAAAACCCACAGAATTCCAGTTATTGGTATTATCACAAATACAATAAGATCTAGTTTACTACCCATTTATAATATATTACACTAACAGAAAAGCCCAATAAACCGGAAAGTGCAAATTGTTTTTATTGTTTTATGGCAGTGACCTCCAAAAATGCGTTTTAGAAAAATATCACACAGGCGTTCAAAATTGATTCATATAATGGAACATATGATAAAGATGAAAGTGTAGTGAATTTCCATTATAAAAATTACCTTTTAGAGAGATAAATAGCTTAGTTATATAGTGAAAATTTAAACTTCCGAGGTCTTGGAATGAATTACTAAAAAAACAGTGTGTTATTGGGTTCACATTACGATATTTTCACAATACCTCCATTTATTCCTATGGGATGGAAAATACTTTTCCATGATTTTAAGTGTGCACTTGCCGGCAAAAACTTACGTAAAGTCGAATTTCCATAAGATGAATATTACGTAAGCTGGGGAGTGCCTGTAATTGAAAATTTTGAAATTAAAAGCTTAAAGGTTTATTTCCCATTTTCTGATAGAACTTCATTAAAAATAGCAGTCAAAAATAGCAATGCAGTGGGAAATTATGCAAGTAAAAGTTTGTTTTTAACTGATTGGAAGGCCTTAAATCTGGCATGCTACATTCACAGATTGCCTTAATGTTTTGCCATGAATAAAACAGTGGCAAAACTACCGTACTGCCAGGTCCAACTGTGGATGATAGTCATCATTTTTAACATTTTTTGCAACAAATAATGTAAAAGTAATTTCACAGAACATGGTTATTAGTAGGGAAAATGATGAAAGGAAGTAAGCATTATGCAAAATGAGACAAAATAATGATAATAATCTGTCCATCCCTTCTAGCAATTTATTTATCCTGTCTTAAATTTATTGAAACTGCTCACTTGTACAACACCAAATGGAAGTTCATTTCAGCAATCAATTACTCGCTGCCTAAAAGCAAATTTTTTGGGCACATCTATTCTGCAAGTAACATTTTCAGTTTCAATTTATATCCTAACAGGAATTTGGCAGGACCTTGGTTCAGAAAAGAGTGGTGAGAAAACTCTTTTGCCCAGAAACTTAAAAGAAGATCTTTGGATTGTAAGATGGCATGACACTAACCTTCCCTACAAGCTACATTCAAAAGTGCAAATTTAGCTGTCAAGGTTGGTACGAGTCAAAGCAGATTGGTAGATTTTCAGTGAGAACAGCAACTTGGTTGTTAGTAGTTATATCTTTGAGTAAATTCCACATCAGTACATCATACAAAGGATTTAGAGCTGCTGGAATAGGTACAGAGAAGGGCAAGAAGATTGGTAGTAGTAGCAGTAGTGGCATCTGATGCAAGAAAGCAAGTGAGCTTATGCAGCATCAGCCAAAAAAAAAAATTTCACACAATCATTCCCTCTAAATGTTTGTCCAGTTCCTCCTTAAATTTTTTTAACCTATCAACTTCCACAACGACAGATGGAAGTTTGTTCCAGCAATTAACCACCTGCTGGCTAAAGGTAAATTTCTGCACATCTATTCTACATCTGTCTTTTCTTAATTTTAATTTATGCCCCCTTAGGTTTGTAATCTGAAAAAGTGGAAGAATCCCATCAGAATTCAGCGTGCTCAACCAATTCAAGGCCTTATTACACCTCAATCAGATCACCGTGCAAGTGCCTGGTCACCAGCCGCTGCAATTTGCAGAACTTAAGCCTCTCTTGGTAAGAGGATCACTTCATTCCCCTCACCAATCTTGTTGCTCTTCTCTGTACACGCTCAAACAAATCTACGTCCTTCCTAAAATGAGGCCTCCAGACCTGTACGTAGTACTCAAGGCGTGGCCTGATCATTGCCTTATACAGAGGGACAATCACCTCCTTTTCCCTGCTTGAAAAATTCCTATATATCATTGACAAAACCCCATGACCTGCCCTGGCAGCCTTTCTGCATTGCTCAGAAAACTTTATATCTGACTGCACAATTACTCCCAGGTCTTTTTCATTTTCTACCACCTTAAGTGTAGTACCACACAGTTGGTACGTTTCTCTGGGGTTACTTCTACCCATTTTTTTTTTTTGGTAGTTGTTGGCAAATCGGCTTCTGTGGCCATAATGCACCTCCCAAGGTTTTTGCAGTACTTTAATCCAAGCCCGATGCGGGATTCGAACCCACGGGTTTCCAGGGTTTCCAGGCAGGCACTTTACCCACCTGGCTAGCCTGGTCGGCACTTCTACCCATATGCAGTACTTTGCATTTGTCAAAGTTAAACTTCAGTTACCACTTCTCAGCCCATCTGCCCAAATTTTCTAGATCCTGTTGCAGTAGCACACTGCCATTACTGTCATTAACAACCCTGCCAACCTTTGTATCATCTGCAAACTTTGACACTAAGCCTGATATACCTTCATCAATATCATTGATAAATATGACACAAAACAACAGTGGACCCAACACCGAACCCTGTGGGACTCCACTAATAACATTAGTCCACGAAGAGCAGCACCCAATGATCACCACCCTCTGTCTTCTCCCACTCAACCATCCTTTTATCCATTGTAGCAACTTACCCTTAATACCATTGTAGCAACTTACACTTAACACCATTGTACTCCTATTTGTACATTAGTTCTCCATGCGCAACAGTGTCAAAAGCTTTTCTGAAATCCAAGTAAATGATATCAAAATTATTTTTTACATCCAGTTCCTTTGTAACCACATCATAATAAACAATCAGATTTGTCAGACAAGAATTTCCCTTAACAAACCCATGCTGTGTCTGAATTAATGCTGCAGTCTTGTCTAGATGATCCTGCAATGCATCTTTAACCAGTGACTCCATTATTTTACTCAGAATAGATTAAACTAACTGGTCTGTAATTACTCGTGTCAGCTTTCGACCCCCCTCCTTGTGAATTGGGGATACAAATGCACATCTCCAGTCTGCAGGGGACCTACCCTGATTCGAAGGATGCTCTCATAATTATGGCTAATGGTTTGCTTACTTCCTTTGCCGCCTCCTTTAATATAACTGGATAGATCCCATCCACCATATTTAACTTTTGTGAGGGTAACAAAGGGAGTGCTCTTATCATGGGTGCCTCCGTAGCCAGGTGGGCAGGAGCAGCAGTGCGTGGCACACGTTTCTTGATTAGACCGGGGTTCGAGCCCGTGGGCCAAATATGGAGGATGCGGAAAGATCAGGGAATGATCATGGCATATCCCCAGAGCAATATGGCCTTAGTTGCTAATGCTCCTAAAAATGGTGTGATTTTTTTTTTTTTTTTGGGCTGATGCTGCATAAGCTCATACACTTGCTTTCTTGCATCACATGCCACTACTACTACAACAACAACAACAACAGCTCTTATCATGAAAGGCTTCATGGTAAGATTCTAGGCACCTGCAAAGTGATCTGATTGAAGTGTTTAATGCTTTCATTGGATTGAGTGAGCCTCAATTCTGATAGAATTCTTCCTCTTGCTCAGACTATGCACCTGAGGTGGCATAAATTTAAATTGAGGAAGAATGATTGCAGAATAGATGTGCAGAAGTTTGCCTTTAGCCATCTGAGGGTTGATTGCTGGAACAGACTTCCATCTGTTGTTGCGGAAGTGGATAGCGTAAATAAATTCAAAGAAGAACTAGACAAATGGAGGGAATGGATAGTGAAATGGGAAGTGTTTTTTAATTTTTTGATGTGAAAACATCTATAGCATCACTAAAATGGAATGTAATTAAAATGCGAGATGAAAAAAGAGATTGTTGACAAATATTTGTATTGTTGCAATCATACTATTCAACAAATGGCTACAATCATACTTCCCAAGTTTAGGCTATTGGCTTGGATTTTTCAAATCTCATCCACAAGCCAAGGATGTTTTCATGTAAAACATCTTTCATGCATAGGGCACAAACAAGTTTTTTTTTTGGCTGATGCTGTAATGAGATTGTATAAGGCCTCGAATGGTTTCAGCAAGCTCAATGCTGATGGGATTCTTCCTCTCGCTCAGATAACTCACCTGAGGGGGCATAAATTTAAATTGAGGAAAGAGAGTTGTGTGTTAATTTGCCTTTAACCAGTGGGTGGTTGGTTTCTGGAAAAAACTTCCATCAGTCATTGTGGAAGTTGATATCTTAAATAAATTCAAGGAAGAAATGGACAAATGTCTGGAGAGAATGGATGGGTGAAATGGGAAGTTTTTTTGGCTGATGCTGTATAAGCTTGCTTTCTTGCACCATCTGCCTCTACTAATGCTAATAAGCTTGATTGCGTGCTTGTATTATTTGCCAATACTAATACATTATGATCACTGCCATCTAGTGGTTCTTTTATGTGGAGATTCTTAATTCATGATGAATCACTGCTGATAATCAGATCAAGAGGGATGGTTGAGTGGGAGAAGACAGAGAGTGGTAATCAATGGACACTGCTCTTTGTGGACTAATGTTATTAGTGGAGTCCCTCAGGATTCAGTGTTGGGTCCATTGTTGTTTTCTGTATTTATAAATGATATTTATGATGGTATATCAGGCTTAATGTCCAAGTTTGCAGATGATACGAAGGCTAGAAGAGTAGTTAAGGACACTAATGAGAGTACACTGCTGCAACAGGATCTAGAAAAGTTGAGCAGATGGGCTGAGAGGTGGCAAATGAAGTTTAACATTAACAAATGTAAAGTACTACATATGGGAAGCAGTAACCCCAGAGTAACAAATCAACTCTGTTGTACTACACTGACAGTGGTAGAGAATGAAAAGGACCTGGGGATAATTGTGCAGGCAGATATGAAGTTTTCTGAGCAGTGTAGACGGTCTGCAAGAGTAGCTCATGGTGTCTTGTCAATGATATACAGAAATATTTCTATTAGGGATAAGGAGGTGATTATCCCCTTGTACAAGGCAATGGTCAGGTCATACCGTGAGTATTGTATACAGGTCTGGAGGCCTCATTTTAAGAAGGATGTAGAGCTGTTGGAACAAGTACAGAGAAGGGCAACAAGATTAGTGAATGGAATGGATTAGTGAATACAAGGTTGATGACGTTGTAGAGCGAATATCATCTTTTAAGGGCACAAAAGGTGATATAGTTGTACACGTTGGCACTAATAATATTAAGAGTAGGAGACCGGCAGAATTACTTAACAAGTACAGGTCACTGTTGAACAAAAGCCGAGAATTAGGGTTGAATTTGAAAGTGTCTGCAATTCTGCCCAGACACGATAGGAGGGAGTATATGATGAGAGCCTTGTCGATCAATTCGGCCCTGGAAAGATTGTGCAAGGCTCAAGGGGTAGAATTTTTTTCAGTCTGGACTGTACTTGTTAACAGGAGAGATTGCTTCTACAGGGATGGGATACACTTAAATAGAAAGGGTGCAAGAATATTTGCTGATGCTATCGAGGCAGTGTTAGGTGGGTCGGAAAACTGCTAGCTTTGGGGGGAGACAAAGACCAATAGATTGACAGTAGCCACTGGCAGAGGTGAAAGAGATTCTTGCACTGCTTCTATTAGAATGAGCAGAAGCCTGAAAAACAAGATGCATGGTATTTCAGAGACTGCTGGTGGGAGCCATTGCGGTACAAGTAAACACATGGGTTGTGTTAGGGTAGCTAAGAATAGAAACAGGTGCAGGTATACTTGCGTGTACACCAATGCCAGGAGTTTAGTAAATAAATTTGATGAATTTGAGGTATTGCTCAAAACATCAAAGGCAGATATTGTTGGGATATCAGAGACGTGGTGTCACACAGATATAAGGGATGCAGAACTGCAATTTGGGGAGTACAACGTCTACAGAAAGGATAGACAGGATAGGAAGGGAGGAGGGGTTATGCTATTAGTTAAGAAATACATAAAATCCAAGGAAGTGAAGCCAGTCGACATTGCTGGACAGTGCAGTGTCGAGTCAGTTTGGTGTGCTATAGGCCTAATGACTGATGAGTATAATAAGAAACTTCACAGGGAAATAGAGTGGGCCAGTAAATCAGAGAGTCTTATAATGGGAGATTTTAATTTCCCAGATATTGACTGGAATTTGGGGGCTGGTTACTCACACACTAGCAGGGCTTTTGTGGATTTATTGGATGATTGTTTTCTACATCAGCATGTTCGGGAGGCAACTAGAGGGAGTAATACTCTTGATTTGATTATCAGCAGTGATTCTTCATGCATTAAGAATCTGCAGATAAATGAACCACTAGGTGGCAGTGATCACAGTGTGCTGAAGTGGGATTTACTCAAAGAGGTAACTACCATTAGGGGTAAAGGGAAGGGTTATTGCTTCCGTAAAGGCGACTACGATGGACTGAGACAGTATTTAAATTCTATACAGTGGGACCAACTGATGATGTTACCAACAGCAAATTCAAAATGGGAAGCATTCAAAGAACTTATCTTGGAAGCCACTAGGCTTTACATACCAACTAAGAAATATTGTTCAAGGTTTAGGCCAAAATGGATGTCAGATGAACTAATGAGGCATATAGCAGAGAAGAAAAATGCATGGGATACTTACAAATTAACACATGACACAGAAGCCTATGATAGATACAAGTTGATATGCAACCAAGTTACAAAGGAGGTTAGGCAGGCGAAGGCAGATTATGAGAAATCCTTGGCAAGGGATGCAAAGAAAAACAGCAAAGAGTTCTTTACTTATGTAAACTCTAGAAGGAAGGGGATGAATCAGATTGGTCCACTTGATATTGATGGGTCAACTGTTGATGATCCTGCTCAGGTAGCTAACAAACTAAATGAATATTTTGCATCGACATTCACACATGAGGAGTTATTCAGCAAGGGGAATGCCAGAGGTGTATTCAACTCTAGCAGTAAGCTACAGAATCTTGAAATAACTGGGAGTAAAGTGGAGTAGAAACTGTTGAAGATAAATACAAGAAAGGCACCCGGGGTGGATGGGATCTATCCAGTTATATTAAAGGAGGCAGCAAAGGAAGTAAGTAAACCCTTAGCCATAATTATGAGAGCTTCCTTGGACTCAGGGGAGGTACCCATAGACTGGAAATGTGCAAATGTGACCCCAATTCACAAAGGAGGATCAAAGGCTGACACAAGTAATTATAGACCTATGAGCTTAACTTCTGTTCCAGGAAAATTAATGGAGGCACTGGTTAAAGAAGCACTGCAGGATCATTTAGACAAGACTTCAGTTATAGCTCAGACACAGCATGGTTTTGTTAAGGGGAAGTCTTGCCTGACCAACTTGATTGGATACTATGATGCAGTCACAAATGAACTGGATGCAGGGAATAACTTTGATATTATATACTTGGATCTTAGAAAGGCTTTTGATACTGTTGCACATGGAAGACTGCTACACAAATTGGAGCAGTGTGACACTGAAGGCAAATTGCTGCTATGGATAAAGGGGTGGTTGAGGGGGAGAAGACAGAGAGTGGTAATCAATGGACACTGCTCATCGTGGACTAATGTTATTAGTGGAGTCCCTCAGGGCTCAGTGTTGGGTCCATTATTGTTTTCTGTATTTATAAATGATATTGATGATGGTATATCAAGCTTAATGTCCAAGTTTGCAGATGATACAAAGGTTGGCAGGGTTGTCAAGGACACTACTGACACTATGCTGCTACAACAGGATCTGGAAAGGTTGAGCAGATGGGCTGAGAGGTGGCAAATGAAGTTTAACATTGAGAAATGTAAAGTACTACACATGGGAAACAGCAACCCCAGAGCAACGTATCAACTCTGTGGTACTACACTGACAGTGGTAGAGAATGAAAGGGACTTGGGGGTGGTTGTGCAGGCAGATATGAAGTTCTCTGAGCAGTGCAGACGGGCTGCAAGAGTAGCTCATGGAGTATTGTCAATGATATACAGGAATTTTTCCAGCAGGGATAAGGAGGTGATTATTCCATTGTATAAGGCGATGGTCAGGCCACACCTAGAGTACTGTATACAGGTCTGCAGGCCTCATTTCAAGAAGGATGTAGAGCTGCTGGAACGAGTACAGAGAAGGGCAACAAGATTAGTGAATGGAACAAAGGGGTGCTCTTACGAAGAAAGGCTTAAGTTTTGCAAATTACAGTGTCTGGAGACTAGGCACCAGCGAGGTGATCTGATAGAGGTGTATAAAGTCTTGAATGGTTTAAGCATGCTCAATGCTGATGGGATTCTTCCTCTAGCTCAGAAAAATCACCTGAGAGGGCATAAATTCAAATTGAGGAAAGACAGATGTAGGACAGACGTGCGGAAATTTGCCTTTAGCCAGCGGGTGGTTGGTTGGTGGAACAGACTTCCATCCCTTGTGGTGGAGGTTGATAGCCTCAATAAGTTTAAGGCTCAGCTGGACAGGTATTTTGAACAAACAGAGGGGTGAAGTGGAAGTGGGTTTTTTTTTTTTTTTTTTGGCTGATGCTGCATAAGCTTGCTTTCTTGTATCAAATGCCTCTACTAATGCTAATGCTAATGGAACAAAGGGTTGCTCTTACGAAGAAAGGCTGAAGTTTTGCAGGTTACAGTGTCTGGAGACTAGGCACCTGCGAGGTAATCTGATTGAGGTGTATAAAGCCTTGAATGGTTTGAGCATGCTCAATACTGATGGGATTCTTCCTCTTGCTCAGAATAATCAACTGAGAGGGTATAAATTCAAATTGAGGAAAGATAGTTGTAGGATAGATGTGCGGGAGTTTGCCTTTATATGCAGTGGATTGGTGGAACAGACTTCCATCTTTTGTTGTGGAAGTTGATAGCCTTAATAAATTTAAGCCTGAGCTGGACAGGTATTTGGAATGAACAGAGGTGTGAAATGGGAGCAGGGTTTTTTTTTTATTTTTTTTTATTTTCCTAGCTGATGAACAGCACTATGGAAAGCAAGGCATTGGAAACTTCCAGGAATGTTGGGAGTCATTAGGACTTTACTATTATGATTGGGATGGGTTGTTGGGAACTATGGACTGATTTTTTACATAAATTAATGTAATTCTGTGTGTTGTAAATAATGCAGGCTAACCATAGTGTAGAAATCTTCATACAAGGTTATTGATTTCTAACTTTTGTCTTCCGATGTCACATTGAGTTTCACTGCATTTACAAATTGATTATGTAGAACAGATTTCCTTTGTGTGTGCGTGCGCATTTTCGAAGTTCAAGGTCTTGTCTTTCGATTTTTAAAGTATATTTAAGATTCTTTTATTATTAATATTTCACTTACTAATAATTAAACTTCCTTGAAGTTTAATTATTAGTAAGTGAAGTGTAAAAGGAATTTTACACTTCAGTTACAATCACTTTTCCAAGAATTTAAGTTTAATTGAGTGTAGGTATTATTGTGTGATTGTGAGCTTTTGGAAGTCTTTTCCATACTTCTGTTGTTATTGGCAGTATTAGTGCTGAGATCTCACACTGTCCACGTTGCGACAAAGAGGTAGCACAGCTTTAACAGATTATAAGATTTTTGTCTTAGCACACCCCTTGCTAATAAATGGTGGTTTTAGTTTTATTCTTACATCAATAATATAGACATTTTAGGAAAACTCCTGAATTTTAACAGAAGACCTTGGAATAATTCATAGATAAATGAAATATCACTATACAACCTATCAATTATAGTGTCTGGAAACTACATACCTGCAAGGAAACCTGATTAGATTATTGGAGTCTTTAAATGGATTGATTAAAATGAATGCTTTTGGCATCCTTACTTTAAAGATATAACTACTGTCAATGGCAAAGGGAAGGGTTTTTGCTTTCACTAATCTGACTGCAGTGGCCCCAGACACTTTTTAAATTCTATACAGTAGGACCAGCTGATCATGTTACCACGAGCCAATTCTAAATGGGAAGCATTCAATGAATTAATCATGGAAGCTACCAAGCTTTTCATACTAACTAAGAAATACTGTTCACGATTTAGGCCTAAATGGATGTTAGATAAACTAATGAGACTCGTGGCAGAGAAGAAAAATGTATGGGATGCATATAAATTAACAGGTGACATGGAGGCCTAAGATAGATATAAACTAGTCTGTATCAAATCACAAAGGATAGGCAAGCAAGGGCAGATTACAAAAAATCTTTAGCAAAGAATTCAAAGAAAAACAGCAAACACTTCTTTACTTATGTCAACTCTAGAAGAAAGGGGATGAATAAAATTGGTTCACTTGATATTGATGGTTTGACTGTTGGTGATCCTGCTCAGGTTTCTAACAAACTGAATGAATATTTGGCATCTACATTCATGCATGAGGAATTCTTTAGGGAAGTGGAGGCGAGACATTTATCAAACTCTAAAAGGGAGTTAAATGAATTTGTATAAGTGAGAGGAAAGTTGAAGAGAAATTGTTGAAGTTAAACATAAGAACTGCACCTTAGATGGATGGGATTTATGCAATATTAAGGGAGACAGTGAAGGAAGTAGCCATAATTATGAAAGCATCCTTGAATTTGGGGGGGGGGGGCTCCCCACAGATGTGCAAATGTATCCCCCAATTCACAGAGGGAGATCAAAAAGTGACACAAGTAATTACAGACCTGTTAGTTTAACTTCTATTCCTGGGAAAATAATGGAGTCACTGGTTTAAGAAGTATGCAGTCATCTAGACAAGACTGCATTTGTACTTCAGACACAATATAGGTTTGTTAGGGGAAATCTTGTCTGGCAAAATTTAATTGGATACTGGATACTGTGATGTGGTCACAATGGAACTGAATGCAAAAATTAATTTTCATATCTTATACTTTGATTTCAAGAAAGCTTTTGATACTGTTGCATATAAAAGACTGCTGTACAAATTGGAGCAGTAAGGCATTAAGGGCACATTGCTGCCAAAGGTAAAGTGATGGTTGAGTGGAAAAAGACAGGGAGAGGTAATCAATGGACTCTGCTGTTCATGGACTAATGTTATTAGTGGAGTCCCTCAGGGTTTGGCATTGGGCTCATTGTTGTTTACTATATTTACTATATTTATACTGCTACCCATATGCAACACTTTGCATATGGATAGCAGAAAAAGCAGAGTAATGTACCAACTGTGAGGTACTCCCAACTATTTCCAAGGAAATTTAGTTTTCTTAAGTGAAAATTATTGTGAAGAGTCCATCAGGATATAAAAGAAATGGGAAAACTGTACCAGGGGAGGGTATGTCAGTATAACAGCAAACTACTGCTGGATGCCAAAAAGAGGAACAGACACCAAAAATAGATGTGTAAAGAAGTCAAAAAAGAACAAATTTAACCCTGTCCAGAGTTATACAAATTTCAGTTTGTACTATCTATGCTTGACAGAAAGATATACCATTTCCCCATTTTTATTGGTATTTAAATAAAAATAACTTAATTGCAAAATTTATAAAAATAAAAAATAAACCAGAATAACTCTTGAATATTTTAATTTTTCATAATAAAGCATATTTTAAGTATTTCATATTTTATTCCCCCTAAGTGCTACCTTTTTACAAACTTTTATTGACAGGAAACAATTAAAAATTGTCCATTTTTTTTAAAATTGAAAATTTATATTTTTTATTTAAATTTTTTTTTTCATTAAACCCTTGTGACATGCATGTTTGTTCTTGTTCAAACTGAGCTCCCCCTTTTTAATGTGTGACATGATTTGTTGTTTTGCTGTGGTTTGCTTCACCAAGAATAGATTTTTTTTATATAAACCCCCAAGCATGAGAAGTATAAGAACATATAGTACTTAGTATCTTGCTTGGGTTAAAGATTGAGAAGACAAAAGAAGATACTTGTTTACTTGAAAGAAGATACTAAATTTTAAACCAGAGAAGATCAAAAAGAGAAGATTTCAAATTACTAAGTTTCTAACAGGGAATATCAGAGCAGACATTTGCACAGGTACCACCTTTGAAGTGAAAGAATCATATAAAATAATTAAGACAACTGAGATGACCAGGTGGGAAGGAGCAGCAGTGCGTAGCACACGCTTCTTGATTAGACCGGGATTCGAGCCCGTCACCACCAAATACGGAGGATGCGGAAAGGTCAGGGAATGACCACCGCATATTAGCATTAGCATTAGCATTAGTAGAGGCATATGATGCAAGAAAGCAAGCTTATTCAGCATCAGCCAAAAAAAAAAAAAAAAAAAAACCCACTCCCATTTCACCCCTCCGTTCGTTCGAAATACCTGTCCAGTTGAGCTTTAAATTTGTTTAGGCTATCAACTTCAACAACAAGTGATGGAAGTCGGTTCCACCAACCAACCACCCGTTGGCCAAAGGCAAATTTCCGCACATCTATCCGACATCCGTCCTTCCTCAATTTGAATTTATGCCCTCTGAGGTGATTATTCTGAGCATGATGAAGAATCCCATTGGCATTGAGCATGCTCAAACCATTCAAAGCCTTATACACCTCTATCAGATCACCTCGCCGGTGCCTAGTCCCCAGACTCTGTAATTTGCAAAACTTAAGCCTTTCTTCGTAAGAGCAACCTTTTGTTCCATTTACTAATCTTGTTGCCCTTCTCTGTACCCGTTCCAGCAGCTCTACATCCTTCTTGAAATGAGGCCTCCAGACCTGTATACAGTACTCAAGATGTGGCCTAACCATTGCCTTATACAAGGGAATAATCACCTCCTTATCCCTGCTAGAAAAATTCCTGTATATCATTGACAAGACACCATGAGCTACTCTTGCAGCTCGTCTGCACTGCTCAGAGAACTTCATATCTGCCTGCACAATTACCCCCAGGTCCTTTTCATTCTCCACCACTGTCAGTGTAGTACCGCAGAGTTGATACGTTGCTCTGGGGTTACTGTATCCCATATGTAGTACTTTACATTTCTCAATGTTAAACTTCATTTGCCACCTCTCAGCCCATCTGTTCAACCTTTCCAGATCCTGTTGCAGCAGCATAGCGTCAGTAGTGTCCTTAACGACCCTGCCAACCTTTGTATCATCTGCAAACTTGGACATTAAACTTGATATCCCATCATCAATATCATTCATAAACACCGAAAACAACAACGGACCCAACACTGAACCTTGAGGAACTCCACTAATAACATTAGTCCACGTTGAGCAGTGTCCATTGATTAACACTCTCTGTCTTCTGCCACTCAACCATCCCCTTATCCATAGCAGCAATTTGCCTCCAATGCCACACTGCTCCAATTTGTGCAGCAGTCTTCCATGTGCAACAGTATCGAAAGCCTTTCTAAGATCCAAATATATAATATCAAAGTTATTCCCTGCATCCAGTTCTTTTGTGACTACATCATAGTATCCAATCAAATTGGTCAGGCAAGACCTGCCCTTAACAAAACCATGCTGCGTCTGAGCTATAACGGAATTCTTGTCTAGATGATCCTGCAGTGCTTCTTTAACCAGTGCCTCCATTAATTTACCTGGAACAGAAGTTAAACTAACAGGTCTATAATTACTTGTGTCAGCCTTTGATCCTCCTTTGTGAATTGGGGTTACATTTGCACATCTCCAGTCTATGGGTACCTCCCCTGAGTCCAAAGAAGCTCTCATAATTATGGCTAGGGGTTTGCATACTTCCTTTGCTGCCTCCTTTAATATAACTGGATAGATCCCATCCACCCCAGGTGCCTTTTTTATGTTTATCCTCAACAATCTCTCCTCCACTTTCCTCTCAGTTATTACAAAATCATCCAGCTCTCTGCCAATGTTTACTTTACCTACATCATTCTCCTTCCTGAATAACTCCTCATGCGTGAATGTAGATGCAAAATACTCGTTTAGATTGTTAGCCACATGAGCAGGATCCTTAACTGTTGAACCATCAATATCCAGTGGACCAATCTGATTCATCCCTTTCCTTCTCAAGTTCAAGTATGTAAAGAACTCTTTTCTGTTTTTCTTTGCATCCTTTGCCAATGATTTTTCGTAGTCTGCCTTTGCCTGCCTAATCTCCTTTGTGACTTGGTTACAGACCAACTTATATCTATCATAGGCTTCCATGTCACCCATTAATTTGTATGTATCCCATGCATTTTTCTTCTCTGCCACATGTCTCATTAGTTCATCTGACAACCATTTAGGCCTAAACCTTGAACAATATTTCTTAGTTGGTATGTAAAGCCTGGTAGCCTCCAAGATTAGTTCCTTGAATGCTTCCCATTTTGAGTTTGCTGTTGGTAACATCATCAGTTGGTCCCACTGCACAGAATTTAAATACTGTCTCAGACCATCATAGTCTCCTTTACGAAAACAAAAACCCTTCCCTTTACCTCTGATGGTAGTTACCTCCTTGAGTAAATCCCACTTCAACACACTGTGATCACTGCCACCTAGTGGTTCATTTATCTGCAGGTTCTTAATGCATGAAGAATCACTACTGATAATCAGATCAAGAGTATTGCTCCCTCTTGTTGCCTCACGAACATGCTGATGTAGAAAACAATCATCCAATAAATCCACAAAAGCCTTGCTAGTGTGCGAGTGACCAACCCACAAATTCCAGTCAATATCTGGGAAATTAAAATCCCCCATTATAAGACTCTCTGATTTACTGGCTCACTCTATTTCCCTGTACAATATCTTATTATACTCATCAGAGTCATTAGGCCTATAACACACTCCTACTCTCAATTTTGATTTCCCTATGCTTATGTCACACCAAACTGACTCGACACTGCCCTGTCCATCGATGTCGACGGGCTTCACTTCCTTGGACTTTATGTGTTTCTTAATTAATAGCATAACCCCTCCTCCCCTCCTGTCCTGTCTATCCTTTCTATACACATTGTATTCCCCAAATTCCAGTTCCGCATTACTTATATCTGTGTGACACCACGTCTCTGATATCCCAACAATATCTGCCTTTGATGTTTTGAGCAATACCTCAAATTCATCAAATTTATTTACCAAACTCCTAGCATTGGTGTACACGCAGGTATACATGCACCTGTTTCTATTCTTAGCTACCCTAACACAACCCATGTGTTTACTTGTACCGCAATGACTACCAGCAGTCTATGAAATATCCTGCATCTTGTTTTTCAGACTTCTGCTCATTTCAATAGAAGCAGTGCAAGAATCACTTCCACCTCTGCCAGTGGCTACTGTTAATCTATTAGTCCTTGTCTCCCCCCAAAGCTAGCAGTTTTCCGACCCACCTAACACTGCCTCGACAGCATCAGCAAAAATTCTTGCACCCTTTCTATTTAAGTGTATCCCATCCCTGTAGAAGCAATCTCTCCTGTTAACAAGTACAGTCCAGGCTGAAAAAAATTCTACCCCTTGAGCCTTGCACAATCCCTCCAGGGCCGAATTGATCGACAAGGCTCTCATCATATACTACCTCCTATCGTGTCTGGGCAGAAATGTAGACACTTTCAAGTTCAACCCTAATTCACGGCTTTTTTTCAACAGTGATCTGTACTTGCTAAGTAATTCCGCCGGTCTCCTACTCTTAATATCATTGGTGCCAACGTGTACATATATTCCCGGAGCAATATGGCCTTAGTTGCTAATGCTCCTAAAAAAAAAAAAAAAAAACCCCAAACAAAACAACTGAGATGAACAGTGGTTGAATCTACCAATAATTGGGATTCTGTCAGAAAATGAACCTGGGATTTGGTAGACTGTAAGTGAAAATGGAGAGGAGAAAAAGCAGTATGTACTGGAACTTAAGAACAAGTATGAGCTTCTGCAGACTGCTGAGGACCAAGATATCGACGAGGAATATTACAACTTTTCGAAAGTGATAAAGCCCAAGAAACCTATAGGGAAAAAGAAATCCAAAGAAGAAAAAATTAGTCAAGAAACACTTGTCATGATGAACCGAAGACGACAAATGAAAAGCAAGAAAAACACTGACAGGGAGAAAATTGAGTATACTGAGTTATGCAAAGCCATTAGAAAGAGACTCAGAGAGGACATAAGAAGATTTAACACAAGAAAAGTAGAACAAGCATTAAGGGAAAACAAAGGATTTAAATCAGCAGCCATGAGCAGTAATACAGAAAGACAAATGATACTGAAACTGAAGAATAGCGATGGTGTACTTATAAACAGCATAGAAGGCATAATTCAAATAGCAGAAGACTACTATAGAGAATTATACAAGGAGCAGGGGAATGATGCCAGCAGTGGGGAAGATGGATTGCAAAGTAGCAACACATACGACATACCCAATATCCTTCCTGATGAGGTAGAACATGCATTGAAGAAAATGAAGAATCAGAAAGCCCCGGGGGAAGATGAAGTTACTGTAGAGTTGTTAAAATTGGGAGGAAGAGGCATAACACAAAAACTGGCAAGGCTCTTCACAAAGTGCATTAGAAAAGGTGTGACCCCTAAGCAGTGGAATAATGCAATCATAGTTTTGCTGCATAAGAAAGGAGATAAATCAGAAATTGGAAATTATAGACCAATTAGCTTGTTATCCCACATCTACAAGTTGTTCACAAGGGTCATTACTAACAGATTAGAAAGAATACTGGATGAGAATCAACCGAAAGAGCAAGCTGGCTTTAGGACAGGATTCTCAACTATGGATCACCTTCACGTAATATCACAGCTAATGGAGAAAGCAAATGAATATAAAACACCATTATGCCTGGCATTTGTGGATTATGAAAAGGCATTTGACTCCATACATCATAAGGCAATGTTTCGGGCACTGGAAAGACAAGGCATTGATACCCCATATATTATGATTTTGAAGAAAATATACGAGAGTGCTACCTCCTTTATTAGACTAGACAAAGACAGTAGGAAATTTAAAATTGAGAAAGGAGTTCGACAAGGAGACACAATATCTCTGAAGCTGTTTACTGTTGCCCTTGAGGAAGCTTTCAGAAGATTAGACTGGTCGCAGAAAGGAGTCAATGTGAACGGAGAGTACCTAAACCATTTACGATTTGCAGATGACATTGTGGTCATAAGCTATGATCCCAAAGAATTAGAGGAAAATCTTAATCAGTTATGCACAGCTAGTAAGGATTTTGGACTAAAGATGAATATGGCTAAAACAAAAGTAATGATGAACAAGTATGCCACAGAAAGGGAAATAATGATTGAAGGAGCAGTAATTGAAAAGGTGGAGTCATATACTTATCTGGGACAAGTTATTAGCTGTAATAATGATAAATGGCTGGAAGGCAAGAGAAGAATAAATTTTGGATGGATAGCATTCAGGAAATATAGTCACATACTGAAGAGCAATATCCCAGTTTGTCTGAAACGTAAAATAATGAACCAATGTATACTCCCCACCATGACTTATGGAAGTGAAACTTGGGCACTCACCAAAAGAATGGAAGAGAAGCTGAGAACCACACAGCGAAGAATGGAACGAATCATATTGGGAATAAGACTGTTAGATAAGAAGAGAAACACATGGATTAGGCAACAAACTCAAGTAAAGGACATTCTTATCAAAACTAAAGAACTAAAATGGTCTTGGGCAGGACACATAGCTCGAAGACATGATGACAGATGGACTAAGAAAATAACAGAATGGTATCCAAGAGGAGCTAGAAGAAAACCTGGAAGACAAAGGCGGAGATGGATAGATGAAATTCATGAGTTTGTGGGTAGTAAATGGATGTCCAGTGCTCAAAACAGAAGGAACTGGAAAGTTGCTGGAGAGGCCTTCATCCTGCAGTGGATTGAAAATGGCTGATGATGATGATGATGATGAAGTGAAAATGGGCATCATTGAGATTGGAACTGAGACCACTCTATTTGTGAAATGAATGTAGAAGTGTTTGGGAGGTTTAGATCTTTTCGCAGATAAGTTTGTTCTATTAGAGTGACAATTCATGATGTATTCAGTAGTAAGAAAAGATGGGGAGTATGTTGAATTGAAGTAATGAAATTTTTGGATATGGCATACACAAGAACATATGCAGCTCCTTGATATTATGTGGCCTCAACAATGTCCCCTCATACACAAATTCAGACTTGAATTTTGTAGATTGTAATTTTCAGGAAATACACATGAAGGAAGATTGTTCCAGAAAACAGAAGTTGAAGGAATAAACGAGGACGAAGAAAAGTTGGTCCTATGAGTTTGAAGTTGGACAGTAAAAGGATGCTGACTGGTTGGGGCATGTGTTCAGACTGGTTTGGAAGAGAAAGCAGGAATTATCGAAGTCAATTCAGAAGAACAGTACCTGTGAAAGTATATGTATAGAAAAAACGTGGCAGAAACAGAGTTTCTTGCAAAACATGTGCTCAGAGTTGCTAACACTCCCACCATTGTGAAGGTGCATTGATAATGCTTACTGCACTTGTTAAAACAAAACTCCCACATTCCCTTTTTATTGGTTTTCAACTTGTTTACTTGAATATCCCTTGTTTGCACTTGCAAAAATGAAACTTCTGCAATTTTTTTTACTGGCACTTGGAATGTGTCCGTAAGCCTGCATGCATCAACTATTCAAGATGTTGCTGAAGCATGTGGTGATAAATGTTATGTGAATTAGACAGAAAGACATTGCTAATTTTAAATTCATATTTTTAATCATTGTTTATATTAATTTAATGTAAACATGTTATTTTATTTGTTTGTGGCCAACCGTGTTGATTAACAAAAGAATGATTCAGATCAAAAAGAATTGCAATAAATGAGAAATACTAAAATTGATATTAGTGTCATTCTGGTAGATGATGTTTAATTTACATTTAATGGCCTCTGTAGCACTTTGAGGTTCAGATGTGCCCACAATGGGTTTAAAGTTATAACCATTTGTAATTTCATTTGCATAACTGGTATACCATGCATTATATATAACTATGTATATAGTTGTGTGGTTATGATTGTTTGATACTCTGGTAGGTAAATGAACAATCTGCATGAGGAGTAAATGCAAAAGTCTCTAAAAAAGTTATATAAAACTATGTGTGGTATGAGTCAGTAATGCAACCTTTTTTGATAATTTGTAATTTTTTCTGTGTGTGTTAGGTTTTTACTTTCTGGAACATGTCACACGCTTTCTTTTTGTAATCAACAGACACAAAAGCTATGCACACGCTGTCTTTTGGGAATTTAGCCTTTTATTTCAGATGTTAAACTTTATTTTAATCTCTGTTTTGTTTTATCACTAGTATTCTGCATTTCATGGCTGTTATGAAGGTGAATATAAAAAAAAAAAAAAGTTTTCAACCACTTTTAATATCATTATTTTATATTTCTTATTCTATATGTTTTGCTAATATTTATAGTACTTGGGATCTCATTGTAATAAGTAACTTAGCTGTCATCAGTTTTAGAGCATATATCATCTTTTAAGGGCACAAAGGGTGATATAGTTGTACACGTTGGCACTAATGATATTAAGAGTAGGAGACCGGCGGAATTACTTAGCAAGTACAGGAATTACTTAGTACAGGAATTACAAGTACGGAATTACTTAGCAAGTAAGTTTGCAGATGATACAAAGGTTGGCAGGGTCGTTAAGGACACTACTGACGCTATGCTGCTGCAACAGGATCTGGAAAGGTTGAACAGATGGGCTGAGAGGTGGCAAATGAAGTTTAACATTGACAAATGTAAAGTACTACATATGGGTAACAGTAACCCCAGAGCAATGTATCAACTCTGCGGTACTACACTGACAGTGGTGGAGAATGAAAAGGACCTGGGGGTAATTGTGCAGGCAGATATGAAGTTCTCTGAGCAGTGCAGACGAGCTGCAAGAGTAGCTCATGGTGTCTTGTCAATGATATACAGGAATTTTTCTAGCAGGGATAAGGAGGTGATTATTCCCTTGTATAAGGCAATGGTTAGGCCACATCTTGAGTACTGTATACAGGTCTGGAGGCCTCATTTCAAGAAGGATGTAGAGCTGCTGGAACGGGTACAGAGAAGGGCAACAAGATTAGTAAATGGAACAAAGGGTTGCTCTTACGAAGAAAGGCTTAAGTTTTGCAAATTACAGAGTCGGGAGACTAGGCACCGGCGAGGTGATCTGATAGAGGTGTATAAGGCTTTGAATGGTTTGAGCATGCTCAATGCCAATGGGATTCTTCATCTTTCTCAGAATAATCACCTCAGAGGGCATAAATTCAAATTGAGGAAGGACGGATGTCGGATAGATGTGCGGAAATTTGCCTTTGGCCAGCGGGTGGTTGGTTGGTGGAACCGACTTCCATCACTTGTTGTTGAAGTTGATAGCCTAAACAAATTTAAAGCTCAACTGGACAGGTATTTCGAACGAACGGAGGGGTGAAATGGGAGAGGGTTTTTTTTTTTTTTTTTTTTTTTGGCTGATGCTGAATAAGCTTGCTTTCTTGCATCATAAGCCTCTACTAATGCTAATGCTACACCTGTATAATATAATAATAAACCTCTAATGCAGGCTTATTATAGACTCTAGTTTATGATATATAATGTCTGCAACCAGTTGAATATTATGAGTGCAATATCCATAAAGTGTTGAAAGGTTTTCATTTCACTCCAGCTGTTATCAGATTAATGTAGAATTGGAGTTCTCCCATTCTTAGTGATAGCTTTACTGTTTATGCTCTTAATGGTGTATATAATTAAGAAAATTTCTAGTAGCAACAAAAAATTAATTTCTTTCAGATATCGAGATGATGTAATAAAAGAAGGGCAAGTTGGAGGACACTGTAAATTAAAAAAAGAAGCTTTATCCCGTGAAAATTATCATAAAAGTCCACTTCAGTCATGGTGAGTGATTTTTTTTTTTTTTTTTTGATAAGTATAATGTTTAACATAAGTGCATATAAAAGGTTTGGGGACTGAGATAATATTTTGGAAATGATTAGTATCAATATTAATTATTAGTATTAACAAATAATGTAAGAAAGCAAGCTTATCAAAAATATCATCAAGCTTATCATCAGTCAAAAAAAAAAAAAAAAAATCCCCACTTCCTCTTTTCTTCCTCCCTAATAGTTTGCCTAATTCTTTCTTAAATTTATTCAAACGCTTACGTCCACAGCTGAAGGTGGAAAATGAAGGCTCTTTGGAGGGATCTCCAAAGAAATTTCTTTCTAACTTATTCACTTGGTGGAGTTCAACTAAACTCAGTATTGGAGGAAAGGGACTTGGGTGTTACGATACGGTCAGACATGAAATTCTCTGAGCATTGTAAACAGTTTTCAAGGAAGGCCCGTGGTGTCCTATTGATGATCTATTGAACTTTTGCAAGTAATGATAGGGACATGATAATCCCATTATATAAGGCTTTTGTTAGACCACACTTGGAATACTGTGTTCATGTATGGAGACCACACCTAAAGAAAGACATTGAGCTTCTTGAAAGGGTGCAAAGACGGGTAACTCACCTGGTTAGATCGGCAAAAGGGTGTCCTTATGAAGAAAGACTTCGAATATGTGGGTTGCAGAGTTCGGAAACTAGACACCTTAGAGGAGATTTGATTGAGGTGTTTAAGGCTCTGAGAGGCATCAGTAAAATGAATGAGGAAGAAATTTTCAAGATTATAAATGATGCTAGAACTAGGGGACATAAATTCAGGTAACGGTGGGGGGGAGATGTTTAGATTGGACTGCAGGAAGTTTTATTTTAGCTAGCGAGTTATAAATTACTGGAATAAGTTGCCTACATGGGTGGTAGAGGCTGACAGTTTAGGAAAATTCAAAGGTCATCTGGATAGTACTTTCGGGTGAGGGAAATGCATAGGATGATAGGTTTAATTTCAGTTTCTTTTATTAATTATTAGTTTTTTTTTTTGTTTTGTTTTTTTTTTATCATTGTTTTATTCATTTTTTTTTTAGCTAGTGCAGCATAAGCCATAGGCTTTCTTGCACCATGCGGCCATTACTAATAGTAATACTGTTTATTACCATACGTCTTTAGTTTGTAATCAAGTGGCAAAGGAAATTAGGCAAGTGAAGGCAGATTATGAGAGACCTTTGGCAAACGATGCTAAGAAAAACAACAAGGACTTCTTCACTTATATAAACTCTAGAAGGAAGTGGATGAATCAGATTGGTCCACTTGATATCGGTGGTTTGACTGTTGATAATCCTATTCACGTAGCTGACAAACTGAATGAGTATTTTGCATCTACATTCACACATAAGGAGATATTCAGTGAGGGGAATGCAGTTATAAATAAATTTAATAAATAAAATAAATAAATTTAAACTTTGGAATTTAGCTTCCAAAGTTTAAATTTATTAAACTTTGGAAGCTAAATGATTTTGTAATAACTGAGAGCAAAGTGTAGGAGAAATTGTTCAAGTTAAACATAGGAAAGGCACCTGGGGTCAATGGGATCTGTCCAGTTATATTAAAGGCAGGAAAGGAAATAGCATTAGCATTAGTAGAGGCATATGATGCAAGAAAGCAAGCTTATTCAGCATCAGCCAAAAAAAAAAAATAAAATAAAAAAAAGAAAAAAGCACAACCACTACTCCCATTTCACCCCTCTGTTCGTTCGAAATACCTGTCCAGCTGAGTCTTAAATTTGTTTAGGCTATCAACTTCAACAACAAGTGATGGAATTCTATTCCACAAACCAACTGCCCGCTGGCTAAAGGAAATTTCTGCACATCTATCCGACATCCGTCCTTCCTCAATTTGAATTTATGCCCTCTCAGGTGATTATTCTGAGCAAGAGGAAGAATCCCATCGGCATTGAGCATGCTCAAGCCATTCAAAGCCTTATACACCTCTATCAGATCACCTCGCCGATGCCTAGTCTCCAGACTCTGTAATTTGCAAAACTTAAGCCTTTCTTCGTAAGAGCAACCCTTTGTTCCATTCACTAATCTTGTTGCCCTCCTCTGTACTCGTTCCAGCAGCTCTACATCCTTCTTGAAATGAGGTCTCCAGACCTGTATACAGTACTCAAGGTGTGGCCTGACCAATGCCTTATACAAGGGAATAATCACATCCCTATCCCTGCTAGAAAAATTCCTGTATATCATTGACAAGACACCATGAGCTACTCTTGCAGCTCATCTGCACTGCTCAGAGAACTTCATATTTGCCTGCACAATTACCCCCAGGTCCTTTTCATTCTCTACCACTGTCAGTGTAGTACCACAGAGTTGATACGTTGATCTGGGGTTACTGTTTCCCACGTGTAGTACTTTACATTTGTCAATGTTAAACTTCATTTGCCACCTCTCAGCCCATCTGCTCAACCTTTCCAGATCCTGTTGCAGCAGCAACATAAGCAAACTCTTAGCCATAATTGCAAGAGCATCCTTGGACTCAGGGGAAGTCCCCATGGACTGGAAATGTGGAAATGTATCCCCAATTCACAAAGGGAATCAAAAGGTTGACGCGGGTAATTATAGACCTGTTAGTTTAACTGTTGTTCCGGGAAAAATAATGAAGTCACTGGTTAAAGAAGCATTGCAGGATTATCCAAAAAAGACTGCAGTAATAATTCAGACACAGCATGGTTTTATTAAGGGAAAGTGTTGTCTGACAAATTTGATTAGATACTATGATGTAGTTATGAAGGAACTGGATGCAAAAAATAATTTTGATATCATAAACCTGGATTTCGGGAAAATGTTCGATACTGTTGTGCATGGAAGACTATACAGATTGGAGCAGTTTGGTATTAAGGGCAAGTTGCTACAATGGATAAAAGGGTGGTTGAGTGGGAGATGACACAGTAGAAATCACTCAGTGGACTCTGCTCTTCATGGACTAATGTTTTTAGTGGAGTCCCCAGGGTTCGGTGAACCCTGGGGGATAAGTAAAATGAATGAAGTTTAACATTGACAAATGCAAAGTATTGCATATGGGTAGCAGTGACCCAAGAGAACTTACCAAATGTGTGGTACTACAGGGAGGTGGAGAATGAAAAAGACTTGGGAGCATTTGTGCAGTCAGATATGAAGTTCTCTGAGTAGTGCAGACAGGCTAACCAGAGCAGGTCATTGCGTTTTGTCAATGATATATACGAATTTTTCTAGCAGAGACAAGGAAGTGATTATCCCTTTGTATAAGGCAATGGTCAGGCCACACCTTGAGTACTGCATAAATTTCTGGAGGCCTCATTTTAGGAAGGATGTAGAGTCGCTAGAATGAGTACGGTGAAGGTCAACAAGATTGGCGACAGGAACAAAGGGGGTGTGCTTATAAAGAAAGGCTTAAGTGCTGCAAGTTGCAACATCTGGAGACTAGGCACCTGCAAGGTGATCTAATTGAGGTGTATAAGACCTTGAATGGTTTGAGCAGACTCGGTGCTTACGGGATACTTCTGCTTGCTCAAACTAAGAACCTGAGGGGACATAGATTCAAATTGAGGAAAGACAGTTGTAGAATAGATGTGCAGAAGTTTGCCTTTAGCCAGTAGGTAGTTGAATCCTGGAACAGACTTCCATCTGTTGTTATGGAAGTTGATAGCTTAAATAAATTTAATGCTGAACTAGACAAACATTTGGAGTGACCGGATGCGCAAAATCGGAAGGCTTTTTCTTTTTTTTTTTATTTTGGCTGATGCTCTATAAGCTTACTTTCTTGCATCATATTCCTCAAATAATGGTAATGTTAACATTTCTGCCCACAGAACATCTTGCTAATATGTTCTGTTGAGATAACAAACAAGAATTCTTGAGGTTTGTGCAAGTGATACTCTGACGAATATTTTCAGATATACGTGTATCTATATTACCCTTGTTCCCCCCCCAAACTAGCAGTTTCCCTTAACCTTTAAGGTATCCTCAATAAATTATTTGAATCCATACTGGCGATCATTGATCAGACGGAAGGTATCTAGGTAGTTTAAGAGTTGGCAGTTAATTGATTTCTCCATTACTTTAGAAAGAGTAGAAGTAATTGCAATGTGACGATAATTGGATGGGAGGGATTTGTCACCCTTTTTAGGAACTGGCTGGATATGAGCAAATTTCCAAGCAGAAGGAAAAACACCTTTGGAATAAGAAAGTGAAAAAAGGCGGCAAAGAATAGGAGTAAGTTCAGGAGCACCGGTTTTGAGAACAAGTGGAGAAATACCATCGGGACCTGGAGCTTTCTTAGCATCAAGATTCATGAAAATCTTTCTGACTTCCTTTTGGCGGAAGACCACAGGAGGCATTGAATGGTTGGGAATTGGTGGGAGGTGTTTTACCATGATCATTAATACATGAGTTACCCTTAAAATTACCCTTAATGCCATACTGCTCCAATTTGTACAGTAGTCTTCCTTCTGTAACATCTGAAGCAGTTCATAATTTTTTTTTCAGTGCTGAAACCTCATCAAATAAATCATTCATATCCAACTTTAGTTTTATATTAATTTAAAATATTTTGCTACTTCAACAAATGAGTCATGGTTAGGACAGCCATTTTTAAAGCTTAATTTTAAAGCCATATTGCAGGGCACTGTGTTTTGGAAGAGAACATTTGGTGGATTTTTTGCTGCTATAAAGGGATAAGTATTTAGATAGTTTTACTGTATTCGTCATTAATTAACATACTACATTGTGTTTTACAAAGATATTAAATAGGTTTAATAGCATTTGTTAGCTTCTTATTTTGAATTTAACTAGTGATTTTTTTGGAAGTTACGACAACTGGTGTAGGCGCCAATATTGTTGAACTAGCCCCCATATTGTAATCGATAAGAAAAAGCACAACGTATATATCTCGAACTGATAGCATAAGTATAACGTAAAACTAGATAATGTAATACGAAGCAGTGTGTTCGGAATCTGTTAGCTTAGTATAGTATTATCAATTAATCAAAAATATTTATTAAGCTTATTAAATTCCATTGTTAATTAAACTGTATTTAAACAGAAATCATGACCCAGACTAGAGCTGCGAAGCAAAGATCACAGACTAGCGAGTGCTGTGAAATGAATGGGGCTAACGAATGCTATGAAATGAAATGGGGAGAAATGAAGGGGGCGATTCTCCAATGGATCATAGTCTCAAAAATGTGCGAAATGTGAAATGTTTGCTGAACTTTCTAAAACAGGACATAATCTAGCCAAGGAGAATGTCTCTGTGTCTGCTAGATACCTAGTGTCAAGAAATTAGGCACCAATTCAGCGTTCTGATGGGCGTTTATGAGAGCTTGAGGTGAACAGTGAATGCCATCAAAGAAATTAATATGAAGGGGTGCATCAAGCTCTCAGCTGCCCATATCAAAGGTAACACAGAGGCAATCTCCGAGGTAGAATGCGCTGGTCCCAAAGGAACTAGTTATTGTTGGTGACTCTATTGTAATGGAGACGGGGAATGTACTATGCAAGAAGGATAGATGGAACAGGACCAGGGTATGTCTGCCAGGGGCAAAAGTTGATGATGTTGTAGA
Organism: Mastigoproctus giganteus; assembly: GCF_048544385.1. Taxonomy (NCBI): domain Eukaryota; kingdom Metazoa; phylum Arthropoda; class Arachnida; order Uropygi; family Thelyphonidae; genus Mastigoproctus; species Mastigoproctus giganteus. The sequence continues at coordinate 267,246,343 of NC_143576.1, read as the reverse complement.
GCAGATATCATCTTTTAAGAGCACAAAAGGTGATATTGTTGTGCACGTTAGAACTAATGACATTAAGAGTAAGAGATCTGCAGATTTACTCAACAAGTACAGGTCAATGTTGAAAAAAAAGTCACGAGTTTAGGGTTCAATGTGAAAGTGTTTGCAATTCTGCTCACACACGATTAGAGGTAGTATATGATGAGAGCCTTGTTGATGAATTTGGCCCTGGAGAGATTGTGCAAGGCTCAAGGGGTAGAATTTTTTTCATCCTGGTCTGTGCTTGTTGACAGGAGAGACTGCTTTTACAGGGATCAGGTATACTTAAATAGAAAGGGCGCAAGAATATTTGATGATGCTATCGAAGCATCATCAAAGTGGCTGCAGGTAGCATGGGCAGTAGCATGGAAAGCAAGGCAATGAAGATTACAATGGAACAATAAATACATGGGTTGTGTTAGTGTAACTAAAAGTAGAAACAGGTGCATGTACACCAATGCTAGGAGTATAGTTAATAAATTTGATGAGCTTGAAGTGCTAGTTGTTTGTTTGTTTGTTATTTGGTTTTTAGGAGCATTAGCAGCTAAGGCCATAGCCGCCGTAGCCTAGTGGTCAGGCGCGCGGGTGCATAAGTACACGTGCCTTGAGTGACCGCGGTTCAAGCCCGTGACTGCTGAATATGGTGCTGTTTCTTGTATTCTGTTTATCTTGTGAACTCCTCTGACCGTTTGGTCGTCCCGGAGTATAAAGAGAAAATTTATTATTTTTATTTATATGCAGTGGTTATTCCCTGACCTTTCCGCATCCTCCGTATTTGGTGGTCACGGTCTCGAACTCTGGTCTAATCAAGAAGCGTGTGCTACGCACTGCTGCTCCTGCCCACCCGGATATGGAGGGACCGAAGTTCTAGTCAAGACATCTAAGGCAGATATTGTTGCAATATCAGAGACGTGGTGTCACACAGATATAAGCAGTGCAGAATTGGAATTTGGGGAGTACAATGTATACAGAAAGGATAGACAGGACAGGATGGGAGGAGAGGTTATGCTATTAGTTAAGAAACACGTGAAATTTAAGGAAGTGCATCCAATTGATGTTGGTGGATAATGCGGTGTTGAATCTGTTTGGTATGAAATAAGCACTAGGAAAGGAAAAATGAGAGCTGGTGTGTGTTATAGGCCTAATGAATCTGATGAGTATAATGAGCAATTGTGCATCGAAATAGAGTGGGCCAGTAAATCAGAATATCTTATAATGGGGAATTTTAACTTTCCAGATATTGATTGGAATTTGTGGGTTGGTCACTCACACACTAGCAAGACATTTTGGATTTATTAGATGACTGTTTCTTGCAGCACCATGTTTAAGAGGCAACCAGAGAAGGTAATACTCTTGATCTGATTATCAGCACTCATTATTCATGTATTAAGAATTTGCAGATAAAGGAACTACCGGGTGAGAGTGATCACAATGTACTGATATGGGAATTACTTAAAGATGTAACTATCATCAAGATGAAAAGGGAAGGGCTTTTGCTTTTGTAAAGGTGACTAGGGTTGTCTCAGACAGTTTTTAAATTCTGTATAGTGGGATCAACTGATGATGTTACCAATGTTGAATTCTAAATGGGAAGCCTTCAGGGACTTAATCTTGGAGGCTACTAGGCTTTTCATTCCAACTAAGAAATACTGTTCAAGGTTCAGGCCTAAATGGATGTCATATGAATTAATGAGGCTCATGGCAGAGAAGAAAAATGTATGGGATGCATATAAATTTTCAGGTGACACAGAAGCCTATGGTAGATATAGGCTTGTCTGTAATCAATCACAAAGGAGTTTAGAATTTATTAAACGAAAGCAGATTATGAGAAATCTTTGGCAAAGAATGCAAAGAAAAACAGCAAAGATTTCTTTACTTTTTAAACCCTAGTTTGTTTTACTTTGTAAACTAGGTTTTAATATAAACTCTAGAAGGAAAGGGATGAATCCGATAGGACCACTTAACATAGATGGGTTAACTATTGATGATCATGCTCAGGTAGCTGATAAACTGAATGAGTATTTTGCATCTATATTCACATATGAGGGGTTATGCAATGAGGGGAATGCCAAAAGTTTATCAAACTCTAACAGGGAACTATGTGATTTTGTAATAACTGAGAGCAAAGTGGAGGAGAAATTGTTGAAGGTAAACATAAGAACGGCACCTGGGGTGGACAGGATCTATCCAGTTATATTAAAGGAGGCAGCAAAAGAAGTAAGCAAACCCGTAGCCATAATTATGAGAGCTTACTTGGATTCAGGAGACATCCCCATGGACTGGAGGTGTGCAAATGTATCACCAATTCACAAAGGGGTTTCAAAAGGTGACACAAGTAACTATAGACCTACATGAACTATAAATGATCTACAGTTCATCTAGACAAGACTGCAGTAATGGTTAAGACACAGCATGGGTTTGTTAAAGGGAGGTCTTGTCTGACCAATTTGATTAGATACTATAATGTGGTCACAAAGGAACTGTATGCCAAAAATAATTTTGATAACATACACTTGGATTTCAGGAAAGCTTTTGATACTGTTGCACATGGAAGAGTGCTGTACAAATTGGAGAGGTATGGCATTAAGGGTAAATTGCTACAATGGATAAATGGATGGTTGAGTGTGAGATGACAGAGAGTGGTAATCAATGGACACTGCTCTTCATGGACAAATGTTATTAGTGGAGTTTCCCAGACTTCGGTGCTGGGGCCATTGTTGTTTTGTGTATTAGTCAATGATATCGATGAAGGAAAACAGGCTTAATGTCCAAGTTCGCTGATGATACAAAGGTTGGCAGGGTTGATAATGACAGTAAAGACAGTATGCTACTCCAACTGGATCTAGATAAGTTGGAGGCTACTAGGCTTTTCTTTCCAACTAAGAAATACTGTTCGAGGTTCAGGTCTAAATGGATGTCAGATGAATTACTGAGAGTCGTGGCAGAGAAGAAAAATGTATGGGATGCATATAAATTATCAGGTTACACAGAAGCCTATGGTAGATATAAGCTTGTCTGTAATAAAGTCACAAAGGAGGTTAGGCAGGTGAAGGCAAATGGGCTGAGAAGTGGCAACTGAAGTTTAGCATTGACAAATGCAAAATATTGCATATGTTCTTTACTGTGTAGCTACACTTACGGTGGTAGAAAATGAAAAAGATCTGGGAGTAATTCTGCAGTCAGATATGAAGTTTTCTGAGGAATGTAGACAGGCTGCCAGTGTACTCTGACACAGTACTTGAGTACTGTGCCAGAGCAGATCATGGAGTATTATCAACAATATACAGGAATTTTGCCAGTAGGTAAAAGGTGGTGATTATCCCTTTGTATAAGGCAATGGTCAGGCCACGCCTTGAGTACTGTGTACAGGTCTATAGGCCTCATTTCAGGAAGGATGTATAGACCTTGAGCATCTACAGAGAAGGGTAATTAGATTGTGCAGGGAACGAAGGGGTCCTCTTATGAAGAAAGGCTTAATTTCTGCAAATTGCTGTGGCTGGAAATAAGGCAACTTTTTTTTTTTTTTTTTTTGATTTGGTAGTTGTTGGCGCATCGGCTTCTGTGGCCATATTGCACCTCCCAAGGTTTTTGCAGTACTTTGATCCAAGCCCGAGGCGGGAATCGAACCCGCGACCTTTGGGTTGCCGGGCAGGTACTTTACCCACTCGGCTAGCCCGGTCGGCTATAAGGCAACTGTGTGGTGATCTGATTAAGGCGTATAAGATTTTGAATGAATTGAGCATGCTGATTTCTGATGGGATTCTCTCACTTGCTCAGATAATGAACCTGATGGGGCATACATTCAAATTGAGGAAAGACAGTTGTAGAATAGATATGTAGAAATTTGCCTTTAGCCAGCGGGTGGATAATTGGTGGAACAAATTTCTATCTGTTGTTATGGAAGTTGATAGCTTAAATAAATTCAAGGAAGAACTTGACAAGCAGTTAGATGGATGTGCGAAATTGGGGGTTTTTTTTTTTTTTTTTTTTGGCAGATGCTACCATAAGACCTGTAGGGAAAAGCTTCCTTTCTTTCATCACATTCCTCCATTACTGCTATTTCCCTCCTTAAATAACTCCTTATTTGTGAATGTAGGCGTTGTAGAGCAGATATCATCTTTTAAGGGCACAAAAGGTGATATAGTTGTACACGATGGCACTAATGATATCAAGAGTAGGAGATCGGCAGAATTGCTTAACAAGTACAGGTCACTGTTGAAAAAAAGCCGTGAAATAGGGTTGAATTTGAAAGTGTCTGCAATTCTACCCAGACACGATAGGAGAGAGTATATGATGAGAGCCTTGTTGATCAATTTGGCACTGGAAAGATTATGCAAGGCTCAAGGGGTAGAATTTTTTTCAGCCTGGACTGTACTTGTTAACAGGAGAGATTGCTTCTACAGGGATGGGATACACTTAAATAGAAAGGGTGCAAGAATATTTGCTGATGCTATCGAGGCAGTGTTAGGTGGGTCGGAAAACTGCTAGTTTGTGGGGAGACAAAGACGAATAGATTAACAGTAGCCACTGGCAGAGGTGAAAGAGATTCTTGCACTGCTTCTATTGGAATGAGCAGAAGCCTGAAAAACAAGATTCAGGATATTTCAGAGACTGCTGGGAGTCATTGCGGTACAAGTAAACACATGGGTTGTTTTAGGGTAGCTAAGAATAGAAATAGGTGCATGTATACTTGCGTGTACACCAATGCTAGGAGTTTATTAAATAAATTTGATGAATTTGAGGTATTGCTCAAAACGTCAAAGGCAGATATTGTTGGGATATCAGAGACGTGGTGTCACACAGATATAAGAAATGCAGAACTGGAATTTGGGGAGTACAACGTCTACAGAAAGGATAGACTGGATAGGAAGGGAGGAGGGGTTATGCTATTAGTTAAGAAATACATAAAATCCAAGGAAGTGAAGCCAGTGAACATCGCTGGACACTGCAGTGTTGAGTCAGTTTGGTGTGACATAAGCATTGGGAGATCAAAATTAAGAGTAGGAGTGTGCTATAGGCCTAATGACTCTGATGAGTATAATAATGATACTGTACAGGAAAATAGAGTGGGCCAGTAAATCAGAGAGTCTTATAATGGGAAATTTTAATTTCCCAGATATTGACTGGAATTTGGGGGCTGGTCACTCACACACTAGCAAGGCTTTTGTGGATTTATTGGATCATTGTTTTCTACATCAGCATGTTCGGGAGGCAACTAGAGGGAGGAATACACTTGATTTGATTATCAGCAGTTATTCTTCATGCATTAAGAATCTGCAGATAAATGAACCACTAGGTGGCAGTGATCACAGTGTGCTGAAGTGGGATTTACTCAAAGAGGTAACTACCATTAGGGGTAAAGGGAAGGGTTATTGCTTTCATAAAGGCGACTACGATGGACTGAGACAGTATTTAAATTCTGTATAGTGGGACCAACTGATGCTGTTACCAACAGCAAATGCAAAATGGGAAGCATTCAAAGAACTTATCTTGGAAGCTACTAGGCTTTACATACCAACTAAGAAATATTGTTCAAGGTTTAGGCCTAAATGGATGTCAGATGAACTGATGAGGCACATGGCAGAGAAGAAACATGCATGGGATACATACAAATTAACACGTGACACAGAAGCCTATGATAGATACAAGTTGATCTGTAACCAAGTTACAAAGGAGGTTAGGCAGGCGAAGGCAGATTACGAGAAATCTTTGGCAAGGGATGCAAAGAAAAACAGCAAAGAGTTCTTTACTTATGTCAACTCTAGAAGGAAAGGGATGAATCAGATTGGTCCACTTGATATCGATGGGTCAACTGTTGATTATCCTGCTCAGGTAGCTAACAAACTAAATGAATATTTTGCATCGACATTCACACATGAGGAGTTATTTAGCGAGGGGAGAGCCAGAGGTGTATTCAACTCTAGCAGTAAGCTAGAGAATCTTGTAATAACTGAGAGTAAAGTGGAGGAGAAATTGTTGAAGATAAACACAAGAAAGTCACCTGGGGTGGATCGGATCTATCCAGTTATATAAAAGGAGGCAGCAGAGGAAGTAAGCAAACCCTTAGCCATAATTATGAGAGCTTCCTTGGACTCAGGGGAGGTACCCATAGACTGGAAATGTGCAAATGTGACTCCAATTCACAAAGGAGGATCAAAGGCTGACACAAGTAATTATAGACCTGTGAGCTTAACTTCTGTTCCAGGAAAATTAATGGAGGCACTGGTTAAAGAAGCACTGCAGGATCATTTAGACAAGACTTCAGTTATAGCTCAGACACAGCATGGTTTTGTTAAGGGGAAGTCTTGCCTGACCAACTTGATTGGATACTATGATGCAGTCACAAAAGAACTGGATGCAGGGAATAACTTTGATATTATATACTTGGGTCTTAGAAAGGCTTTTGATACTGTTGCACATGGAAGACTGCTGCACAAATTGAAGCAGTGTGACATTGGAGGCAAATTGCTGCTGTGGATAAAGGGGTGGCTGAGGGGGAGAAGACAGAGTGTAATCAATGGACACGGCTCGTCGTGAACTAATGTTATTAGTGGAGTCCCTCAGGGTTCAGTATTGTTTTCTGTATTCATAAATGATATTGATGATGGTATATTGTGCTTAATGTCGAAGTTTGTAGACGATACAAAGGTAGGCAGGGTTGTCAAGGACACTACTGACACTATGCTGCTGCAATAGGATCTGGAAAGGTTGAGCAGATGGGCTGAGAGGTGGCAAATGAAGTTTAACATTGAGAAATGTAAAGTACTACACATGGGAAACAGCAACCCCAGAGCAATGTATCAACTCTGTGGTACTACACTTGACAGTGGTAGAGAATGAAAGGGACCTGGGGATGGTTGTGCAGGCAGATATGAAGTTCTCTGAGGAGTGCAGACGGGCTGCAAGAGTAGCTCATGGTGTATTGTCATTGATATATAGGAATTTTTCTAGCAGGGATAAGGAGGTGATTATTCCCTTCTATAAGGCAATGGTCAGGCCACACCTAGAGTACTGTATACAGGTCTGGATGCCTCATTTCAAGAAGGATCTAGAGCTGCTGGAACAAGTACAGAGAAGGGCAACAAGATTAGTGAATGGAACAAAGGGGTGCTCTTACGAAGAAAGGCTTAAGTTTTGCAAATTACAGTGTCTGGAGACTAGGCACCAGCGAGGTGATCTGATAGAGGTGTATAAAGCCTTGAATGGTTTGAGCATGCTCAATTCTGATTTGATTCTTCCTCTCTCTCAGAATAATCACCCTGAGAGGGCATAAATTCAAATTGAGGAAAGACAGATGTAGGATAGACGTGCGGAAATTTGCCTTTAGCCAGCGGTTGGTTGGTGGAACAGACTTCCATCCCTTGTCGTGGATGTTGATAGCCTAAATAAGTTTAAGGCTCAGCTACGAACAGAGGGGTGAATTGGAAGTGTTTTTTTTTTTTTTTTTCTTTTGGCTGATGCTGCATAAGCTTGCTTTCTTGCATCAAATGCCTCTACTAATGCTAATGCTAATGTAGATGCAAAATACTCATTCAGTTTGTCAACTACCTGAGCAGGATCATCAACAGTCAAACCATTGATATCAAGTGGACCAATCTGATTCACCCCCTTCCTTCTACAGTTTACATTAGTAAAAAGCCTTTTGCTGTTTTGCTTTGTTCTGCCTTGAACTTATTTAAGTTGTTGACCTCTGTTACGACAGATTGAAGTTTGTTTTCTATTCCATTCCATTCCGCCTCTACTGACATAACACATTAGCATCATGTAGTCGATTTTTATAGTAGTAGTAGTAGTGGTATGTGATGCAAGAAAGCAAGTGTATGAGCTTATGCAGCATCAGCCAGAAAAAAAAAAAAAAAAACCACACCATTCCCTCCAAATGCCTGTCCAGTTCCTCCTTAAATTTATTTAACCTATCAACTTCCACAATGACAGATGGAAATTTGTTCCAGCAATTAACCAACCGCTGGCTAAAGGCAAATTTCCACACATGTATTCTACATCTTTCTTTTCTTAATTTGAATTTATGACCCCTTAGGTTCGCAATCTTAACAAGTGGAAGGATCCCATCAGAATTCAGCGTGCTCAATCCATTAATAGATGGAAGTTTAATTGATGCAATATGTGAAGTGTCCACATTGCTTTGAACTGATGAGCTTACATGCAAAATATTGACAGTATAGCAGAGAATTTGCATTCAAACCAGCACAGTGTCAAAATATGTGAGATATTACTTCCAACTTCAATTGATTCATTGTGCACAAGAATGCTGCTATATAACTATGAGGCACCTATGTTTATAAAGTGTAATGGGTGCTCTGCCAGAAAAGAGAAAGAAAATAATTGCAGAAAGTTATTTTAATGTATTTCATACTAGTCAGCAAAAAAATAACAAAATTCATTCCAGAATTTAAAATAAAAAAAAAAAAAAAAAAAAACCCGACAACTCAGAGTTTTTATCATTCTGTTTGTTATAAGCTATAGTCAGAAACAAATTTTAGATGATAATGTAATTGGCTGTTATCTTTTTAGTAATGTTTTTACCTCAATAAAAATTTTCAATCTACTCGAATAGGTGTAGAGAAGGACAAAAAGATTGGTGAGAGGAACAAAGGGGTGTACTTTACCAAGAAAGGCTTCGGTTTTGTAAATTGCAGCATCTGCAGTGATTTCAATGAGATGTTTAAGGCTTTGCAAGCTCAATACTAATGTCTCTCAAATTGCACACATAAATTCAAATCGGGGAAGGATAGATAGCTGTAGGATATATGTGTGGAAGTTTGGCTGCAGCCAGCAGGTAATTGATTATTGGAACAAAGTTCCTCTGTTGTTGTCGAAGTGGGTAGCTTAAATAACTTCAAGAACCCTTCCCTATCTCTTCCATCATGCAGTATGATTGATAACTTTTTAGGTTATGATGAACACCGTGGCGAGGTCCAATATTCCTTACATTTCGAGGGTACAGCTCTAAAATGGTGTTCGCAGGCTGGCCGCCAGTTAGTGCACCGCACCGAACCTATTGGTAACTCTCTAGGAGGCTTCTGGATCAGCTAGTGTATAACCTTGCTACCTCTACTCTGCCAGATAGTGACTGGAGGGAGTGCGAGTAGTGTATATGCGGGGAGCATTGTTGAGGCCATGTTATGTCAAGAATATAGGTATATTCTTACCATGTGTACATCATATCCAAAAATTTCATTACTTCATAAAGCATGTCCCACCCACTTTTTCTTACTATTGAATACACCATGAATTGTCAAACTAATAGAGCAAGCTTATCTGCGAAAAGATCTAAACCTCTCAAGCACTTCCTAATTCATTTCACAAATATACGTGGTCTCAATTCTAATCTTAACGATGTCCATTTCCACTTGCAGTCTGCCAAACCCCATGTACTTTTTCTGACAGAATCTCAGTTATTGGTTGATTCAACTACTGCACATCTCAGCTGCCCAAATTATTCGTTGTATGATTCCTTTCGCCTCGAAGGTGGTACTTGTGCATATGTCCAGTCTGATATTTCCTGTCAGAGACTTGCCAATCTGGAATCTTCTCTCTTTGATCTTCTCTGGCTTAAAGTCTCTCTACCTCATTGTGTAAAATTCATCTGTTGTCTCTACCGTTCTCTCAACTCCACTAATCACTTGGAGCTTTTTGACTTCCTCTCTTTGTAAGTTTACTTTCTCCAGTCCAACTTTCCTATCAGTGAGGTAATTTTCCTTAGTGATTTTAATGTTCACAACTCCAGCTGGCTTCCGTTTTCTAGTCACACCGACCCAGCTGGTCGAGATGCTGAGGCTTTGCAATTACTAATGACCTTGCACAGATTGTTCATTTACCTACAAGAATACCAGACAATCCTAATCATACAGCCAATACGCTTGATCTTTTTCTCACAAACAACCCTTCTAAGTACATGGTCGAAGTGAGAGGTCCTTTAGGCACTTCAGATCACAACTTGGTGATTGTCTCTTCTCCAATGGAGCCTCTATCTCATGGCTATTCCCAACCTCGTGTTGTTTGGCATTACAAGAATGCAAAATGGGATGACCTGCGTGATTTCTTTTCTTCTTTTCCGTGGTCGGATTAGTGTTTCAAAACTTGTGATGTCATCGTTTGCTCAGATCGTGTCAGTGAAATTATTCTTGCAGGAATGGAATCCTTTATCCCACACTCCACTTTAAAATCTCGTCCTTTATCTAAAACTTGGTTTTCCAATAAATGTGCTGAGGCTGGTCAAGAGAAGAATGTAGCATATCGTAATTGGCTTGTTTCTAATTCTTCAGTTTCATTTTCTGCCTACACCAAAGCTCGCAACAATTGTAAAGTAGTTATTAATCAGTCCAAACTAGAGTTTGAACAGGCTAAGAGTAGAAAACTTGCTTCTTGCCCTAATGGTAGGCGAGCATTCTGGTCTTTTGCCAGAGCTATTTGCTGCAACTTTTGCCCATCTCTGCTCCCACCTCTGTCCAAACCAGATGGTTCTGTTGTCACTTCAGCCAAGAATAAAGCTAAGCTACTAGCATTCCATTTTTCTTCCAACTCATGTATTATTGATCTTGGTAAAACACCTCCCACCATTCCCAACACACTCCATTCAATGCCTCCTGTGGAGGCGCATTATGGCCACAGCTGCCAATGCGCCAATAAAAAACCAAAAACAAACAAAACAAACAAAGCCTCCTGTGGTCTTCTGTCAAAAGGATGTCAGAAGGATTTTTATGAATCTTAATGCTAAGAAAGCTCCAGGTCCTGCTGGTATTTCTCCACTTGTTCTCCAAACCTGTGCTCCTGAACTTACTCCTATTCTTTGCCACCTTTTTTCACTTTCTTATTTCAAAGGTGTTTTTCTTTCTGCTTGGAAATTTGCTCATATCCAGCCAGTTCCTAAAAAGGGTGACAAATCCCTCCCATCCAATTATTGTCCCATTGCAATTACTTCTACTCTTTCTAAAGTAATGGAGAAATCAATTAACTGCCAACTCTTAAACTACCTAGAAACCTTCCGTCTGATCAATGAACGCCAGTATGGATTCCGTCACTGTTGATCCACTGGTGATATTCTGGCTTATGTTTCCCATTTATGGACTAATTCAATGGAAAGGTTCAGTGAAACACAAGTAGTTGCTCTTGACATATCAAAGGCTTTCAATCGTGTTTGGCATAAAGGTCTTCTAAACAAGCTTCCATCTTATGGTTTGCCAACCGTTTTTAGTAATTGGTTATCCAGTTTTCTCTCTGATTGCTCACTGAGGGTGATGGTAGATGGCTCTTTGTCTTCTAACTTCGCTAATGCCAGTGTCCCCCAAGGTTCAGTTCTTTCCCACACTCTTTTCCTCTTGTATATTAATGACCTTCTTCCATTGACTGGAAATCCTATCCATAGTTTTGCATTCCACTTTCCATTTTGAGAAACCTTGCCCTGTTCAATTTCAACTTCTCGAAAATCTGCTACCAATTCCTTAAATGCCGATCTTCAGGTAATTCTCCAGTGGGGCAAAGACAACTTAGTTGATTTCAACCCTTCTAAAACTCAGTCATGTCTTATATCTCGCAAAAATAATTCTTCTGCTCCTATGCTTATCTTTAGTGACGCTCCGATTTCTAGGCAAAATGATATATCTCTTTTGGGGATTACCCTGACTTCTAATCTCTCTTGGCACAGCACATTACAAATATTGCTTCCTCTGCATCTAAAAAACTTGGTTTTCTCTTTCGTTCTCGGCGTTACTTTTCTTCCAAACAGCTGCTCCCTCTGTATAAATCGCAAATCCGCCCTGCCATGTAATATTGTTCCACATCTGGGGTGGTGCCCCCAAAACCTCTGTCAGGCTTCTTGATTCCATTCAGAAGAGGGCAGTTAGGTTATTCATTTCTAACTGAGTGTCTCCACTCGCTGTCTCATAGATGTACTGTTTCTGCTGCATGCCTCTTCTACAGATACTTCCATGGGCACTATTCTTCTGAATTGGCTTCTATAATTCCCACTCTCTCTCTATTTCAAAACAGTCTGAACACCTGCCGCCACCAGCCAACCCACTCTCTCTCTATTTCAAAACAGTCTGAACACCTGCCGCCACCAGCCAACATCCATTTACTGTCCAACTTCAAACTCACAGAACCAACTTTTCATCTTCCTCGGAGGTGTCTCCATAGCCAGGTGGAAAGGAGCAACAGTGCGTAGCACATGCTTCTTGATTGGACTGGGGTTCGAGCCCGTAACCACCAAATACGGAGGATGCGGAAAGATCAGGGAATGACCACCACATATCCCGTAGCAATATGGCCCTAGTTGCTTATGCTCCTAAAAACCAAATGGCAAACATCATCTTCCTCGTTTATTCATTCAACTGCCATTTTCTGGAACAACCTTCCTTCATAAATATTTACTGAAAATTAGAGTCTACAGAAGTTCAAGTCCAATCAACAAATATCTTCTTTCGCCTTCTCAACCTCGAACCCAAGCACGGTACTAAGTACTATAGCTTCTAATACCTCTTGTGTTTGGGGTTTACATAAAAAAAAATTAGGAATAAGCTGGACAGGTATTTTGAACGAACAGAGGGGTGAAGTGGAAGTGGGTTTTTTTTTTTTTTGGCTGATGCTGCATAAGCTTGCTTTCTTGCATCAAATGCCTCTACTAATGCTAATGAATAACTGTACAAACTCCCGTAGGAGATTTCTTTTAAATTTTTTTTCCATTGATGCTGTGTATATATATATATATGCTTGCTTTCTTGCATCATTTGTTGCTATTAATACTAATACAAAATTAAAAATGAGAACAGTCATTGCCATTTTTAATTTTAAAATTTTGTAAACAATTAAACTTTTGGATGGCATCCCCTCTTGATTATATGCCTCCCTGCAGTGCACATCGTACACACCCACTCATGTAGCAGCCTTGATTAATCATGCAGAGTGTATCCACAAAGTTATGACTGATTTTCATTAGATATGACTTTCCCCTAGTGGTTGAATGTGCTTGTTTCTATTCCCTATGAATATTATTATATTGTATAGGAATATTTTATAGAAGATTTACTGTCTTGCAAAATAAACTTTAATTTGTTTAGGTTTGCAGAACTTGAACACTTCTCAGAGCTGCCTTATCGTCCTATTCAGGATAAACATTGTGATGTTGTACTTAATAGACCAACATTTATCATGAAGCTTGATGCAAGTATGATATTTTTAAAAATTTTGATTATAAAATGTTTAACATCAGTTGTCCTTTAAAACTAAGTTAATGAGGTGTGCATGTTATATTGAGGGAGATGGTAGGTGTGATGATAATAATAATACAAAGGAACATTTCTTCATATAGGAATAGATAGTTTTTAAAGCTATTTCTTCATACAGAATAGACAGTTTTTAGAGCTAACCTACAAATTGCGTGTTATTTTGTTTTGAGCAGATTAGGTTATACAAATTACATCAGGTTACATCAGGCACAATATTAATAAATCAGTGTTACGGAAGAATACACCACATAATAATTGATAAAATTTAAATATGCATAATTCTGTCATCAGTAATGTTTCATGCATTGCAGTAATTAAATTTGATAGTAGGATGTACTTCATTCATTTCGTAGAACAAGGTGGTATTTATTAGTCCCATTTTTATGGCTTATCTGGATAATGTTGATTCTCTCTCTATTCATGATAGTATCGATACTTTTTTTTTTAATGAAAACCCTAGGCACGAAAAGATATTAGAACCCATAGTACTTAGTACTCTGCATGAGTCGAAGGTTGAGAAGATGAAAGAAGATACTTGTCGACATTAGACTTGAATTACTGTAGATTGTAATTTTCTGAAAATATGTATGAAGGGAGGTTGTTCCAGAAAAAGGAAGTTGAAGGAATAAATAATGAAGACGAAACGTTGATTCTGTGAGTTTGAAGTTGAACAAAAAAAAGGATGCTGACTGGTTGCAGCACGTGTTCGGACTAGTTTGGAAGAGAGAGATAGAGTGCAAATTGTAGAAGACAATTCAGAACGGTGTGAAGAACAACAGTGCATGAAAAAGAAAAGGCATACAGCAAAAACAGAACATCTGTGAGAAAGAGAGTGGAGAGACTTTGTTAGAGATTAGCATTAGCATCAGCATTAGTAGAGGCATATGATGCAAGAAAGCAAGCTTATTCAGCATCAGCCAAAAAAAAAAAAAAAAAAAAATACACCACTCCCATTTCACCCCTCCGTTCGTTCGAAATACCTGTCCAGTTGAGCCTTCAATTTGTTTAGGCTATCATCTTCAACAACAAGTGATGGAAGTCGGTTCCACCAACCAACCACCCGCTGGCCAAAGGCAAATTTCCGCACATCTATCCGACATCCGTCCTTCCTCAATTTGAATTTATGCCCTCTGAGGTGATTATTCTGAGCAAGATGAAGAATCCCATTGGTATTGAGCATGCTCAAACCATTCAAAGCCTTATACACCTCTATCAGATCACCTCGCCGGTGCCTAGTATCCAGACTCTGTAATTTGCAAAACTTAAGCCTTTCTTCGTAAGAGCAACCCTTTGTTCCATTCACTAATCTTGTTGCCCTTCTCTGTACCTGTTCCAACAGCTCTACATCCTTCTTGAAATGAGGCCTCCAGACCTGTATACAGTACTCAAGATTTGGCCTAACCATTGCCTTATACAAGGAAATAATCACCTCCTTATCCCTGCTAGAAAAATTCCTGTACATCATTGACAAGACACCATGAGCTACTCTTGCAGCTCATCTGCACTGCTCACAGAACTTCATATATCTGCCTGCACAATTACCCCCAGGTCCTTTTCATTCTCCACCACTGTCAGTGTAGTACCGCAGAGTTGATACGTTGCTCTGTGGTTACTGTTTCCCATATGTAGTACTTTACATTTGTCAATGTTAAACTTCATTTGCCACCTCTCAGCCCATCTGTTCAACCTTTCCAGATCCTGTTGCAGCAGCATAGCGTCAGTAGTGTCCTTAACAACCCTGCCAACCTTTGTATCATCTGCAAACTTGGACATTAAACTTGATATACTATCATCAATATCATTCATAAACACCAAAACAACAACGGACCCAACACTGAACCCTAAGGAACTCCACTAATAACATTAGTCCACGTTGAGCAGTGTCCATTGATTAACACTCTCTGTCTTCTGCCACTCAACCATCCCCTTATCCATAGCAGCAATTTGCCTCCAATGCCACACTGCTCCAATTTGTGCAGCAGTCTTCCATGTGCAACAGTATCAAAAGCCTTTCTAAGATCCAAATATATAATATCAAAGTTATTCCCTGCATCCAGTTCTTTTGTGACTACATCATAGTATCCAATCAGATTGGTCAGGCAAGACCTGCCCTTAACAAAACCATGCTGCGTCTGAGCTATAACTGAATTCTTGTCTAGATGATCCTGCAGTGCTTCTTTAACCAGTGCCTCCATTAATTTACCTGGAACAGAAGTTAAACTAACAGGTCTATAATTACTTGTGTCAGCCTTTGATCCTCCTTTGTGAATTGGGGTCACATTTGCACATCTCCAGTCTATGGGTACCTCCCCTGAGTCCAAAGAAGCTCTCATAATTATGGCTAGGGGTTTGCTTACTTCCTTTGCTGCCTCCTTTAATATAACTGGATAGATCCCATCCACCCCAGGTGCCTTTTTTATGTTTATCCTCAAAATCTCTCCTCCACTTTCCTCTCAGTTATTACAAAATCATCTAGCTCACTGCCAATGTTTACTTTACCTACGTCATTCTCCTTCCTGAATAACTCCTCATGCGTGAATATAGATGCAAAATACTCGTTTAGATTGTTAGCCACCTAAGCAGGATCCTCATCTGTTGAACCATCAATATCCAGTGGACCAATCTGATTCATCCCTTTCCTTCTTGAGTTTAAATAGGTAAAGAACTCTTTTCTGTTTTTCTTTGCATCCTTTGCCAAGGATTTTTCGTAGTCTGCCTTTGCCTGCCTAATCTCCTTTGTGACTTGGTTACAGACCAACTTATATCTATCATAGGCTTCCATGTCACCCATTAATTTGTATGTATTCCATGCATTTTTCTTCTCTGCCACGTCTCATTAGTTCATCTGACAACCATTTAGGCCTAAACCTTGAACTTTTAAGGGCACAAAAGGTGATACAGTTGTACACGTTGGCACTAATGATATTAAGAGTAGGAGACCGGCAGAATTACTTAGCAAGTACAGGTCACTGTTGAAAAAAAACCGTGAATTAGGGTTGAATTTGAAAGTGTCTGCAATTCTGCCCAGACACGATAGGAGGGAGTATATGATGAGAGCCTTGTCGATTAATTCGGCCCTGGAGGGATTGTGCAAGGCTCAAGGGGTAGAATTTTTTTCAGCCTGGACTGTACTTGTTAACAGGAGAGATTGCTTCTACAGGGATGGGATACACTTAAATAGAAAGGGTGCAAGAATTTTTGCTGATGCTGTCGAGGCAGTGTTAGGTGGGTCGGAAAACCGCTAGTTGGGGGGGGATACAAGGATTAATAGATTAACAGTAGCCACTGGCAGAGGTGGAAGTGATTCTTGCACTGCTTCTATTGAAATGAGCAGAAGCCTGAAAAACAAGATGCAGGATATTTCAGAGACTGCTGGGAGTCATTGCGGTACAAGTAAACACATGGGTTGTGTTAGGGTAGCTAAGAATAGAAACAGGTGCATGTATATCTGCGTGTACACCAATGCTAGGAGTTTGGTAAATAAATTGGATGAATTTGAGGTATTGCTCAAAACATCAAAGGCAGATATTGTTATGATATCAGAGACGTGGTGTCACACAGATATAAGTAATGCGGAACTGGAATTTGGGGAATACAATGTGTATAGAAAGGATAGACAGGACAGGAGGGGAGGAGGGGTTATGCTATTAGTTAAGAAACACATAAAATCCAAGGAAGTGAAGCCAGTCGACATCAATGGACAGGGCAGTGTCGAGTCAGTTTGGTGTGACATAAGCATAGGGAAATCAAAATTGAGAGTAGGAGTGTGCTATAGGCCTAATGACTCTGATGAGTATAATAAGATATTGTACAGGGAAATAGAGTGGGCCAGTAAATCAGAGAGTCTTATAATGGGAGATTTTAATTTCCCATATATTGACTGGAATTTGTGGGTTGGTCACTCGCACACTAGCAAGGCTTTTGTGGATTTATTGGATGATTGTTTTCTACATCAGCATGTTCGTGAGGCAACAAGAGGGAGCAATACTCTTGATCTGATTATCAGTAGTGATTCTTCATGCATTAAGAATCTGCAGATAAATGAACCACTAGGTGGCAGTGATCACAGCGTGTTGAAGTGGGATTTACTCAAGGAGGTAACTACCATCAGAGGTAAAGGGAAGGGTTTTTGTTTTCGTAAAGGCGACTATGATGGTCTGAGACAGTATTTAAATTCTATACAGTTGGACCAACTGATGATGTTACCAACAGCAAACTCAAAATGGGAAGCATTCAAGGAACTAATCTTGGAGGCTACCAGGCTTTACATACCAACTAAGAAATATTGTTCAAGGTTTAGGCCTAAATGGTTGTCAGATGAACTAATGAAACATGTGGCAGAGAAGAAAAATGCATGGGATACATACAAATTAATGGGTGACATGGAAGCCTATGATAGATATAAGTTGGTCTGTAACCAAGTCACAAAGGAGATTAGGCAGGCAAAGGCAGACTACGAAAAATCCTTGGCAAAGGATGCAAAGAAAAACAGAAAAGAGTTCTTTACATATTTAAACTCAAGAAGGAAAGGGATGAATCAGATTGGTCCACTGGATATTGATGGTTCAACAGTTGAGGATCCTGCTCAGGTGGCTAACAATCTAAACGAGTATTTTGCATCTACATTCACGCATGAGGAGTTATTCAGGAAGGAGAATGATGTAGGTAAAGTAAACATTGGCAGTGAACTGGATGATTTTGTAATAACTGAGAGGAAATTGGAGGAGAGATTGTTGAGGATAAACATAAAAAAGACACCTGGGGTGGATGGGATCTATCCAGTTATATTAAAGGAGGCAGCAAAGGAAGTAAGCAAACCCCTAGCCATAATTATGAGAGCTTCTTTGAACTCAGGGGAGGTACCCATAGACTGGAGATGTGCAAATGTAACCCCAATTCACAAAGGAGGATCAAAGGCTGACACAAATAATTATAGACCTGTTAGTTTAACTTCTGTTCCAGGTAAATTAATGGAGGCACTGGTTAAAGAAGCACTGCAGGATCATCTAGACAAGAATTCAGTTATAGCTCAGAAGCAGCATGGTTTTGTTAAGGGCAGGTCTTGCCTGACCAATTTGATTGGATACTATGATGTAGTCACAAAAGAACTGGATGCAGGGAATAACTTTGATATTATATATTTGGATCTTAGAAAGGCTTTTGATACTGTTGCACATGGAAGACTGCTGCACAAATTGGAGCAGTGTGGCATTGGAGGCAAATTGCTGCTATGGATAAGGGGATGGTTGAGTGGCAGAAGACAGAGAGTGGTAATCAATGGACACTGCTCAACGTGGACTAATGTTATTAGTGGAGTTCCTCAGGGTTCAGTGTTGGGTCCGTTGTTGTTTTCGGTGTTTATGAATGATATTGATGATGGGATATCAAGTGTAATGTCCAAGTTTGCAGATGATACAAAGGTTGGCTGGGTTGTTAAGGACACTACTGACGCTATGCTGCTGCAGCAGGATCTGGAAAGGTTGAACAGATGGGCTGAGAAGTGGCAAATGAAGTTTAACATTGACAAATGTAAAGTACTACATATGGGAAACAGCAACCCCAGGGCAACGTATCAACTCTGCAGTACTACACTGACAGTGGTGGAGAATGAATAGGACCTGGGGGTAATTGTGCAGGCAGATATGAAGTTCTCTGAGTAGTGCAGACGAGCTGCAAGAGTAGCTCATGGTGCCTTGTCAATGATATTCAGGAATTTTTCTAGCAGGGATAAGGAGGTGATTATTCCCTTGTATAAGGCAATGGTTAGGCCACATCTTGAGTACTGTATACAGGTCTGGAGGCCTCATTTCAAGAAGGATGTAGAGCTGCTGGAATGGGTACAGAGAAGGGCAATAAGATTAGTGAATGGAACAAAGGGTTGCTCTTACGAAGAAAGGCTTAAGTTTTGCAAATTACAGAGTCTGGAGACCAGGCACCGGCAAGGCGATCTGATAGAGGTATATAAGGCTTTGAATGGTTTGAGCATGCTCAATGCCAATGGGATTCTTCATCTTGCTCAGAATAATGACCTGAGAGGGCATAAATTCAAATTGAGGAAGGACGGATGTCGGATAGATGTGCGGAAATTTGCCTTTGGCCAGCGGGTGGTTGGTTGGTGGAACCGACTTCCATCACTTGTTGTTGAAGTTGATAGCTTAAACAAACTGGACAGGTATTTCGAATGAATGGAGGGGTGAAATGGGAGTGGTGTGTGTGTTTTTTTTTTTTTTTTGGCTGATGCTGAATAAGCTTGCTTTCTTGCATCATATGCCTCTACTAATGCTAATGCTAATATTTCTTAGTTGGTATGTAAAGCCTGGTAGCTTCCAAGATTAGTTCCTTGAATGCTTCCCATTTTGAGTTTGCTGTTGGTAACATCATCAGTTGGTCCCACTGTATAGAATTTAAATACTGTCTCAGACCATCATAGTCGCCTTTATGAAAACAAAAACCCTTCCCTTTACCTGTGATGATAGTTACCTTCTTGAGTAAATCCCACTTCAACACACTGTGATCACTGCCACCTAGTGGTTCATTTATCTGCAGATTCTTAATGCATGAAGAATCACTACTGATAATCAGATCAAGAATATTGCTCCCTCTTGTTGCCGCACGAACATGCTGATGTAGAAAACAATCATCCAATAAATCCACAAAAGCCTTGCTAGTGTGTGAGTGACCAACCCACAAATTCCAGTCAATATCTGGGAAATTAAAATCCCCCATTATAAGACTCTCTGATTTACTGGCCCAGTCTATTTCCCTGTACAATATCTTATTATACTCATCAGAGTCATTAAGCTTATAGCACACTCCTACTCTCAATTTTGATTTCCCTATGCTTATGTCACACCAAACTGACTCGACACTGTCCTGTCTATCGATGTCGACTGGCTTCACTTCCTTGGATTTTATGTGTTTCTTAACTAATAGCATAACACCTCCTCCCCTCTCTATCCTTTCTATATACATTGTATTCCCCAAATTTCAGTTCAGCATTCCTTATATCTGTGTGACACCACATCTCTGATATCCCAACAATATCTGCCTTTGATGTTTTGAGCAATATCTCAAATTCATCAAATTTATTTACCAAACTCCTAGCATTGGTGTACACGCAAGTATACATGCACCTGCTCTTCCTCTTAGCCACCCTAACACAACCCATGTGTTTACTTGTATGTACCCCCATGATTCCCAGCAGTTTCTGAAATATCCTGCATCTTGTTTTTCAGGCTTCTGCTCATTTCAATAGAAGCAGTGCAAGAATCACTTCCACCTCTGCCAGTGGCTACTGTTAATTTATTTGTCCTTGTATCCCCCCCCAACTAGCAGTTTTCCGACCCTCCTAACATTGCCTCGACAGCATCAGCAAAAATTCTTGCACCCTTTCTATTTAAGTGTATCCCATCCCTGTAGAAGCAATCTCTCCTGTTAACAAGATGGGTCATTAATTAACATAACTGCCCTCTTTTGAATGGACTCTGGAAGACTGAGAGAGGTTTTGGAGCCACTGCCCCAGATGTGGGAACAGTATTCCACGGTTAAGCAGATTTGAGATTTATACAGAGTTAATAGATGTTTGGAAGAAAAGTAATGCCATGAACGAAAGAGAAAACCCAGTTTTTAGATGCATAGGAGGCAATATTTTTCATGTGCTTATGCCAAGAGAGAGAGGTTGGAAGTCAGGGTAATTAAGGTCTTGTCTAGAAATCTAAGTGTCATCAGAGATAAGCATAGGAGCAGAAAAATCATTTTTGTTAATATCTGTACTTATAAATACAGTTGTTAATTAAATTTTGATTTTTAACAAAAACTGTTAGTTATAAATGGGCTTGGAAGTTTTTACATATTGGCATTGATTCCAGTGGTTGTCAGGTATCTCAGCTGGTTTTAGAGTATTCCTGTAAGAAGAAGCTTCTCAGGTTTTGTATAATTATTGGCAGTTTGCCACTGTCTGGCATTTTTTTTCCAAATATCTAACAAGGTCTTGATTAAATTCAGATTCATGCCCTGGGTTGTGTGTGTGTGTGTGATATTAGTATGAAAGCAGTATTTTACTCTTTGTATCTGAAAATAATTAGTAGCAAGTAACTGGATTAATGATGGTAATTACATTAGGTGCTGCTATAAGCCTGAATACATTCCTTTGCATTAAAAAGTTATTTATATTAATTTGTAAATACCAGAAGAAAAGTTAAGCATGTAAACAGTAAACCTATGTACTTGCAGTTGATAAGACACAATAAGTTATATCCAGTATTGTTTGTAATTATTTAACAATATTACACATTTGAGGAGAACTAATTCATCAATAATATTATATTATAGATGAGATAGCTCTGTTTTTGGTTGAGACATGTATGTGAAGTACTACTTCTGATATCTGAAGGTAGTTTATATTTTTTCAGCTGTAAATATGTATCATCATTTCTGTGACTTCCTGAATTTGTATGCCACTCTTCATTTAAACAATTCATTTTCTACTGCTGTTGACATCCTTATCTGGGACACGGTAAGTTAGCTTCAATGGTAATAAATTATTTGAAACTGTTTACGAAGAAAGAAGTTAAAATATTTAGTGGAAATTTATTCATTTGTATATAAATAATCACAAATGTATGATTACCCACTGAGTACTTGCTTGTTTCGTGTGGGAAGTTCTCTTAATTTAAAATTAACTGCATTTAATTTTGTCTTTATACAGTAAAATTCTGCACTCTTTGTATGCTTTTTAATACTGCTCAAAGCTTTGATAAAAATATTTACTTTGCATATCAGACCATGTGACAATAATTCATTGCAAATTTTCAAATGGCGAGAGAGAGAGAGAGAGAGAGAGAGAGACTGAATGAATTAGTTTCTCACAAACCTACAAACAATATTTGATATTGTTTGTGAGTTTGTTAGAAGTACACAAGACTGCTACCATATCTAATATATGCTACATGAGTCTTTTATTAAGAGAAATATTTTATTTCTCTTAATAAAAATAAATAAATAAAAAAGTTTATTTGGAGAAAGCTTTGTACAGCAGTAATGTTCAACATTGAATTACTTTTTTTCTAAAAAAGAATAATAGATTTTGGAGTCCACTTAAGCATAATTTTTTAATACTTATAATTTTTTCTTGTTGCCATTAATGGAGAACCAATGACAGAATATACCTGAAAGTTTTGGGAATGTTTAATTATGATTGGAATTTCCATTAAAGCACAGATTAGCTTTCTTTTAATGATCAAGCAATGATCAAGGATCACAGAAATGTACTCTATCTAAGCAGTGCTCCTTCAAGATGACTTGGATAGGTTTCAAGGATGGTCACCGAAGTGGCAGCTATGTTTTAAATGAAGCAAAACCGAAGGTCTTGTACTATTGTGAAATAGCAACTCCAAAGTAACTTATACATTTGTAGGAGTTCAATGAAGCATGGTTGAGGAAGAAAGATATTTGGGAGTTTGGGCAAAGGCAGATATGAAATCCATGTAGTGTAGACAGGTGGCAAGGAGGCCCATAGTGTCATGTAAATGATTAAGTGAACAAATCAAAACATGCTTTACCCATTTGATTTCGATTGTGGAGAAATTTTTGCTCTCATTGAAGACCAGGTACTCAGTGTTAAGGCTTGGACTTATTCAAGATAAAGACAAATACATTATTCAAGTTTCTGCCTAAGTTGCTAACCATGTTTTAAACGGTACAGCATCACCCAGATAGATTTGCCCAGTATCACCCATTATACATTTAAAAATCTTAGATACCACCAAGACAGCTGTTTTAAAGTTTACTGGCTTCTCATCAGCTGGTGGATAGTCTCTCTCATAGTATGCCAAACTGTGAATAATGTATTTTTTCTAATTGAACAACCAACTGATGTATAAAAGTAAAACTCATTTACAAACAAGATAGCTGCTATATTTACCTTAACCCAAGAACTGAGCTGTTTTGGCCCTATGAGATACAGTGCTATACAATTGCTGGAGATTTATTTGAATTTTGATTCAAATAAATTTGAATCAAATGCTATGCTGTGCTATACTTGCATTTGATTTTGATCATGGAGAGATTCTCAGCTTTTGCTGAAGAAAAGAGCAATGGCAGTACAATTTAAAAATATATTAGTATTAGTAATGGCATATGATGCCAGAATGGAAGCATATACAGCATCAGCAAAAAAAAAAAAAAAAAAACCCCACACTTCCCACTTCATTTATCCATTCACTCCAAAACAACGGATGGTAGTTTGTTCCAGCAATCAACCACTTGCTGGCTAAAGGCAAATTTATGCCCTCTCAGTTGCATAATCTGAGCAAGAAGAAAAATCCCATTAGCATTGAGCTTGCTCAAACCATTCAAAGCTTTAAACACCTTGCAATCAGATCACAATCAGCTTTAAGCACAATCAGATCACCTTGCAGGTGCCGAGTCTCCAGATGCTGCAGTTTGCAGAACTGAAGCCTTTCTTGGTAACACAAATCTTTGTTCCTCTCACCAATCTTGTGGTAGTAGTAGTAGAGGCATGTAATGCAAGAAAGCAAGTGTATGAGCTTATGCAGCATCAGCCAAAAAAAAAAAAAAAAAAAAATCACACCATTCCCTCCAAATGCCTATCCAGTTCCTCCTTAAATTTATTTAACTTATCAACTTCCGCAACGACAGATGGAAGTTTATTCCAGCAATTAACTACCCACTGGCTAAAGGCAAATTTCCACACATCTATTCTACATCTGTTTTTTCTTAATTTGAATTTATGCCCCCGTAGGTTCGTAATCTGAACAAGTGGAAGGATCCCATCAGAATTCAGCGTGCTCAACCCATTCAAGGCCTTATACACCTCAATCAGATCACCACGCAGGTGTCTAGTCTCCAGCCACTGCAATTTGCAGAACTTAAGCCTCTCTTGGTAAGAGGATCCCTTCGTTTCCCCTCACCAATCTTGATGCCCTTCTCTGTACATGCTCAAGCAAATCTTCATCCTTCTTAAAATGAGACCTCCAGAACTGTATGCAGTACTCAAGGCATGGCCTGACCATTGCCTTATACAGAGTGACAATCACCTCCTTTTGCCCTGCTAGAAAAATTCCTATATATCATTGACAAAACCCCATGACCTACCCTGGCAGCCTGTCTGCATTGTTCAGAAAACTTCATATCTGACTGCACAATTACTCCCAGGTCTTTTTCCATTTTCTACCACCTTAAGTGTAGTACCACACAGTTGATATGTTTCTCTGGGGTTACTTCTACCCATATGCAGTGCTTTGCATTTGTCAAGGTTAAACTTGAACTGCCTAATTTTTTGAGATCTTATAGATCTCGAAAAATTAGCTTACCTTGATTATTCTCATTAACCACCCTGCCAGTATTTGTATCTTCTGAAAACTTAGACATTAGCCTATACATCTTCATCAGTATCATTAATAAATAAAGAAAACAATAGCTGAGCCAGCCAGCACTGGGATTCACTAATTAGCATTGGCATTAGTAGAGGCATATGATGCAAGAAAGAAAGCTTATAGAGCATCAGCTAGGGAAAAAAAAAACAAAACAAAACCCTATTTTACCCATCCATTCACTCCAAAATGGATGGGTAAAAACTGGAGTGAATAAAATTCACTCCAGTTCTTTCATGATTTTATTTAAGCTATCAACTTCCACAACAACAGATTTGAAGTTTTTTCCAGCAATCAACCACCTGCTAGCTAAAGGCAAACATCCACACATCTATTTTCCAACTTTCCTCAGTTTGAATTTATGCCCACTCAGTTGCATAATCTGAGTAAGAGAAAGAATCCTATCAGCATTGAGCTTGCTCAAACCATTCAGGACCTTATACACCTCAATGAGATTGCCTCACAGGTGTGAGGCAATCTCATTGAGGTGTATAAGGTCCTGAATGGTTTCCAGTTGTTGCAATTTCCAGAACTTAAGCCTTTCATGGTAAGAGCAAAGCTTTTTTCCCTCACCAGTTCTTTTGTGACCACATCACAGTATCCAATAAAATTAGTCAGATAACACTTCCCCATAACAAACAAATGTTGCATCTGAATTATAACTGCAGTCTTGTTTAGATGATCCTACAATGCTTCTTTAACCAGTGACTCCATTATTTAAACTAATAGATGTGTAATTACTCATGTCACTCTTGGTGAACAGGGATGGGATAAATTTGCACAACTCCAGTCCCAGTGGACCTCCCCTGAATCTAAGGATGCTCTCTCATAATTATGGCTAAGGATTTCTTACTTCGTTTGCTGCCTCCTTTAATATACGTGGCTAGTTCCCATCCAACTCAGGTGCCTTTCTTATGTTTAACTTCAACATTTTGTTCCCAGTTATTACAAAATCATTTAGCTCCCTGTTAGAGTTTATTATTGGAATTCCTCATGGATGTAGATGCAAAATATTCATTCTGTTTGGCAGCTACCTGAGCATAATCATCAACAGTCGAACCATTGATATCAAGTGGACAATCTGATTCATTCCCTTCCTTCCTTCAAGAATTTATATAAGTAAAGAAGTCTTTGCTGTTTTTCTTTGCATGCTTTGCCAAAGATTTCTTGTAATCTGCCTTTGCTTGCCTAAGTTGCTTTGTGACTTGATTACAGACTAGCTTTTATCTACTGTAGGCCGCTGTTTCCCTTGATAATTTATATGCATCATTTGCATTTTTCTTCTCTGCCACGAGTCTCATTAGTTCATCTGACATCCATTTTGGCTTAAACCTTGAACAGTATTTCTTAGTTCGTATGAAAAGCTTAGTAGCTTCCAAGATTAATTCCTTGAATGCTTCCCATTTAGAATTTGCTGTTGGTAACACCTCAGTTGATCCCACTGTACAGATTTACAAACTGTCTGAGACCCCTGTAGTCACCTTTAGGAAAGCAAAACCCATCCCTTTTGCCTTGACGGTAGTTACATCTTTAAGTAATTCCCATATCAGTACATTGTGATCTCTGTCACCCAGTGGTTCCTTTATCTGCAGATTCTTAATGCATGAATAATCACTGCTGATGATGGTCAGATCAAGAGTATTACTCCAATTGGTTGCTTCTCAAACATGTTGCTGTAGAAAACAATCATTTAATAAATACACAAAAGTCTTGCTAGTGTGCGAGTGAGAGGCAACCAATTGGAGTATTGGTTGCCTCTAACAAACTCCTACCCTCATTTTTGCTTTCCTAGTGCTTATGGCACACCAGACTTACTCAACGTTGCACTGTCCATCTGTGTCAACTGGATGCACTTTCTTAGATTTTGTGTTTCTTAACTAACAGCATAACCATCCCTCCCTATCGTGTCTATTCTTTCTGTAAAAATTGTACTCCCGAAATTTCAAATCTGCATTCGTTATCTGTGTGACACCAGGCCTCTGATATCCCAACAATATCTGCCTTTGTTTTCCTGACCAGCACTTCAAATTCATCAAATTTATTTACTATACTCCTAGCATTGATGTACATGCAAGTATACAACAACCTGTTCTTATTCTTAGTTAATGTAACACAGCCCATGTATTTTTTTTTTTTTTTTTATGTGAACCCCAAACACGAGAGGTATTAGAACCTATAGTACTTAGTACCGTGCTTGGGTTGGAGGTTGAGAAGATGAAAGAAGATATTTGTTGACATTGGACATGAACTTCTGTAGATTGTAATTTTCAGGAAATACGTATTAAGGAAGGCTGTTCCAGAAAACGGCAGTTGAATGAATAAATGAGGAAGATGAAAAGGTGGTTCTGTGGGTTTGAAGTTGTACAGTAAATGGATGTTGGCTGGTGGCGGCACGTGTTCGGACTCTTTTTGAAAGAGAGAGCGGGAATTATAGAAGCCAATTCAGAAGAACAGTGCCCATGGAAGTATCTGTAGAAGAGGCATGCAGCAGAAACAGTACGTCTATGAGAAAGCGAGTGGAGAGACTCTGTTAGAGATGAATCATTAATTAACCTAACTGCCCTCTTCTGAATGGAATCAAGAAGCCTGAGAGAGGTTTTGGGGGCACCAACCCAGATGTGGCAACAATATTCCATGGCAAGGCAGATTTGCGATTTATACAGAGTGAGCAGCTGTTTGGAAGAAAAGTAACGTTGAGAGCAAAAGAGAAAACCAAGTTTTTTAGATGCACAAGCACATTACAATATTTGTAATGTGCTTTTGGGTAATCCCCAAAAGAGATCATTTTGCCTAGAAATCAGAGTGCCACTAAAGATAAGCATAGGAGCAGAAGAATCCTTTTTGCTAGATATAAGACAAGACTGAGTTTTAGAAGGGTTGAAATCAACTAAGTTGTCTTTGCCCCACTGGAGAATTACATGAAGATCGGCATTTAAGGAATTGGTAGCAGATTTTCGAGAAGTTGAAGCTGATTGAGCAGGACAAGGTTTCTCAAAATGGAAAGTGGAATGCAATGTGCTATCATCGTCAAAACTATGGATAGGATTTCCATTCAATGGAAGAAGGTCATTAATATACAAGAGGAAAAGAGTGGGGGAAAGAACTGAACCTTGGGGGACACCAGCATTAGTGGAGAAGTTAGAAGACAGAGAGCCATCTATCATCACCCTCAGTGAGCAATCAGAGAGAAAACTGGATAACTAATTACTAAAAACGGTTGGCAAACCATAAGATGGAAGCTTGTTTAGAAGACCTTTATGCCAAACACGATCGAAAGCCTTTCAGATGTCA
Organism: Mastigoproctus giganteus; assembly: GCF_048544385.1. Taxonomy (NCBI): domain Eukaryota; kingdom Metazoa; phylum Arthropoda; class Arachnida; order Uropygi; family Thelyphonidae; genus Mastigoproctus; species Mastigoproctus giganteus. Next base: position 267,218,388 of record NC_143576.1, on the reverse strand, counting down.
AGAGCCAACTGCTTGTGTTTCACCGAACTTTTCCATTGCATTTGTCCTTAACTGGGTAACATGAGCCAGAATATCACCAGTGGATCGACACTGACGGAATCCATACTGGCGATCGTTGATCAGACGGAAGGTTTCTTGGTAGTTTAAGAGTTGGCGGTTAATTGATTTCTCCATTACTTTAGAAAAAGTAGAAGTAATTGCAATGGGACGATAATTGGATGGGAGGGATTTGTCACCCGTTTTAGGAACTGGCTGAATATGAGCAAATTTCTAAGTAGAAGGAAAAACACCTTTGGAATAAGAAAGTGAAAAAAGGCGGCAAAGAATAGGAGTAAGTTCAGGAGCACAGGTTTTGAGAACAAGTGGAGAAATACCATCAGGACCTGGAGCTCTCTTAACATCAAGATTCATCAAAATCCTTCTGATATCCTTTTGACGGAAGACCACAGGAGGCATTGAATGGGAATGGCAGGAGGTGTTTTACCAAGATCATTAATACATGAGCTGGAAGAAAAATGGGATGCTAGCAGGTCAGCTTTATTCTTGGCTGAAGTGACAACAGAACCATCTGGTTTGGACAGAGCTGGGAGCAGAGATGGGCCAAAGTTGCGCCCAATAGCTTTGGCAAAAGACCAGAATGCTCGCCTACCATTAGGGCAAGAAGCAAGTTTTCTACTCTTAGCCTGTTCAAACTCTAGTTTGGACTGATTAATAACTGCCTTACAATTGTTACGAGCTTTGGTGTAGGCAGAAAATGAAACTGAAAGAATTAGAAACAAGCCAATTATGATATGCTACATTCTTCTCTTGAACAGCCTTAGCACATTTATTGGTAAACCAAGGTTTAGATAAAGGATGAGATTTTAAAGTGGAGTGTGGGATAAAGGATTCCATTCCTGCAAGAATAATTTCACTGACTCGATCTGAGCAAACGTTGACATCAGAAGTTTTGAAACAGTAATCCAACCAAGGAAAAGAAGAAAAGAAGTCATGCAGGTCATCCCATTTTGCATTCTTGTAATGCCAAACAACACGAGGTTGGGAATAGCCATGAGATAAAGGTTCCATTGGAGAAGAGACAATCACCAAGTTGTGATCTGAGGTGCCTAAAGGACCTCTCACTTCGACCATGTACTTAGAAGGGTTGTTTGTGAGAAAAAGATCAAGCGTATTGGCTGTATGGTTAGGATTGTCCGGTATTCTTGTAGGTAAATGAACAATCTGTGCAAGGTCATTAGTAATTGTAAAAACCTGTGCTCCTGTTAGGAAAGCTGGACTGGAGAAAGTCAAGTTGCAAAGAGAGGAAGTCAAAGAGCTCCAAGTGATTAGTGGAGTTGGGAGAACGGTAGAGACAACAGCTGAATTTGACACAATGAGGTAGAGAGATTAGCCAGAGAAGATCAACGAGAGGAGATTCCAAATTGCCAAGTCTCTGACAGGGAATATCAGAATGGACATATGCACAAGTACCACCTTTGAGGCAACAGGGATCATACGGCGAATAATTTGGGCATCTGAGATGAGCAGTGGTAAGAAAATACCCAGATCCTTGACATAACGTGGCCTCGACAATGCTCCCCGCATACACTCTACTTGGACTCCCTCCAGTCACTATCTGGCACAGTAGAGTTAGCAAGATTATACTCTAACTGATCCAGAAGCCTCCTAGAGAGTTACTAATAGGTTCAGTGCGGTGTACTAACTAGTGGCTCTCCTGTGAACACCGTTTTAGAGCTGTACCCTCGAAGTGTACCCTTTAGAGCTGTGTATCCTCAAAATTTACTTGTTCCATGATGATTCCCAGCAGTTCTTGAAATCCCCAGTGCCTTTCTTTCCAGGCTGCTGCTAAATCTAATAGAAGCAGTGCAAGAATCACTTCTGCCTGCAGCTACTCTTAATCTATTAGTTTGTGAATCTACCTCCAATCTAAAAGTTTTTCGACCCACCTAACAATGCCTTTGATAGCATCAGAAAATATTCTTGCATCCTTTGTTTAAGTGTATCCCATCCCTGTAGAAGCAGTCTCTGGTTAACAAGCACAAACCAAGCTGAGAAAACCTCTTCCCCATGAACCTTGCACAATCTCTCCAGCACCAAATTGATTGACAAGGCTCTTATCTTATAGAGTGGGCTGTTATTCTTCCTTCTTTCTGGGCAGAATTGCAGACACTTTCAAATTTTGTCATAACTTTCGACTTTTTTTTTCAACTTTGCCCTGTACTTAAGTAAGTCTGCAGATATTCTGCTCTCAATGTAATTGTGCCAATGTGTAGAACAATATCACCTTTTGTGCCCTTGAAAGACAATATCTACTCTACATCTTCAATTTTTTCCCTGTCAGACAGACCCTTGTCCTATTCCACCTATCAGTTTTGCACAATGTTTCCCTGACTATAGAGTCAACCACAATAACTAGCTCCTGTGGTACCAGCGCATTGTGCCTTAAAGGTTGCCACTGTGTTGCCTGATTCACAAGAGTGAGCTCTGGCATTGTATTAGCCATCTGAGAGCTTGATGCCTTTGTTTGAAGAGTGGGATAGATGTCCATCTGCCCCACTCTTCAAACTCTCATAGATGCCTATCAGAATGCTGAGTTGGCACCTAATTTCTTCACACACTCTCTACATCTAGCACATGCAAAGACATTCTGCTTGGCTAGATCATGTCCTGTTCCAGGACATGATCTAGCCAAGGTGCGCAAACATTTCACAAGTTGCATATTTTTTTGGCTGTGATGTGTTGCAGAATCGTCCCTTTCCATTCCCGTCCAAGTCACAGACTCAAACTGCTTTGTTTACTTTGTTCCCCTTGCTTTGCAGCTGTAGTCTGGGGCATGATTTCCATTTTAAATACAATTTAATTGATTAATTGACAATAATACACTAAGCTAATAGATTCCGAAATGCATTTTTATATGCCTTAAGCTATCTAGTTTTACATTTTACCTTACACTATCAAGTTCGAGATATACATTACATTACAGTAATGATCACAGTGTTAAATTAGTTATATCCTTAACACAAAAAAGATATGTACGCAACAAGTGGTTGAAATTTATAAGTTAATTATAAAATTATAATATATAACAAAATTATCTAACTAATCCCAACCTAAATTATTTGAACATTAAAACTACCCATTTACCACAGTTTGAACTCTCCTATCATTCACTCTCTAACTGTAACAATGGTGGCAAGAATTGAATGATATAAGGTTTTATGTATATTATGTAGTAACTTACAAAATTTCTAGCTAATTTAAAAAATAAAATAACAAGTGTGACTAGGACAATAAATCTACCTATAGAGTAAAATTTAATGACTATTAAGTTGATATTATTTGTCAATATTAAGTCCATAATATTAGTCCATGAAGAGCAGCGTCCATAAATAACCATTCTCTATTTTCTCCCTCTCAACCATCCCTTTATCCAGAGCAGGAACTTGACATTAATACCAAGCTGCTCCAATTTGTGCAGCAGTCTTTTATTAGCATTAGCATTAGTAGAGGCATATGATGCAAGAAAGCAAGCTTATGCGGCATCAGCCAAAAAAAATCCTCCCATTTCACCCCTCCATTCATTCTAAATGCCGTTCCAGCTCAGCCTTAAATTTATTTAGGCTATTAGCTTCCACAACAAAAGATGGAAGCCTGTTCCACCAATCAACTACCTGCTGGCTAAAGGCAAATTTCTACACGTCTATTTAACAACTATCTTTCCTCATTTTGAAACTGTGCCCCCTCAGGTTTTTAGTCTGAGCAAGAGGAAGAATCCCATCAGCATTCAGCTTGCTCAACCCATTCAAGAACTTATACACCTCAGATCACGTCGCAGGTGCCTACTCTCCAGGCACTGCAATTTGCAGAACTTAAGCCTTTTTTGGTAAGAGCACCCCTTTGTTTCCCATCACTGATCTTGTTGCCCTTCTTTGTACTTGTTCTAGCAACCCTACATCCTTCCTAAATTGAGGCCTCCAGACCTGTACATAGTACTCTGTGGCCTCACCATTGCCTTGTATAGTGGATAATCACCTCCCTGTCCCCGTTAGCGAAATTCCTATGTATCATTGACAAGACTCCATGACAGTCCGTCTGCACTGCTCAGCGAACTTCATATTTGACTGCACAATTACCCCCAGGTCTTTTTCACTTTCCACTTCCCTGAGTGTAGTACCACAGAGTTGGTACGTTTCTCTTCGGTTATTGCAACCCATATGCAGTACTTTGCATTTGTCATTGATAAACTTCAGTTGCCACTTCTCAGCCCATTTTCCCAACTTATCTAGATCCAGTTGGAGTAGCATACTGTCTTTATTCTCATTAACAACCCTGCCAACCTTTGTATCATCTGGATATTAAACCTGATATACCTTCATCAGTATCATTGATAAATATACAAAATAATAATAGGCCGAACCCTGGCGAACTCCACTAATAACATTTGTCCACGTAGAGCAGTGTCCATTGATTACCCCTCTCTGTCGTCTCCCACTCAACCATCCCTTTATCCATTGTAGCAACTTCCATTTAATTAGCATTAGCAATGCCATACCTCTCCAATTTGTACAGCAGTCTTCCGTGTGCAACAATATCAAAATCTTTCCTGAAATCCAAGTAAAAAAGGTAAACTGCAGCCATTATCATCAACCCACTGCAGGATGGAAGCCTCCTCAACAATTCATGCTGAGGAAAATGGACCATAATCTGCCACGCTGGTCCAGTGCAGGTTGGCAGATCAACCGTATTTGGCAGTCAGGGGATCGAACCCCGGTCTACTCAAAGAGCGTGTGCTACTGCATTCCCGCTCCTTACCACTCGGCTATAGAGGCCGGTGAAATCCAAATCCAAGTATATGATATGAGAATTATTTTTGGCATTCAGTTCATTTGCAACCACATCATAGTATCCAATCAAATTGGTCAGACAGGACCTTTCTTTAAAAAACCCATACTGTGTCTTAACTATTACTGCAGTCTTGTCTAGATGATCCTGCAATGCTTCTTTAACCAGCGATTCCATTATTTTCCCCCTAACATAAGTTAAACTAACAGGTCTTATGGATTTATTGGATGATTATCTGTAGTTATTTGTGACACCTTTTGAAACCCCTTTGTGAATTGATGATACATTTGCACCCCTTCTGTTCATGGGGACTTTCCCTGAATCCAAGGAAGCTCCCATAATTATGGCTACGTGTTTGCTTACTTCCTTTGCTTCCTCCTTTAATATAACTGGATAGATCCCATCCAGAGGATTTTTATTTCCCAGATATTGACTGGAATTTGGGGGCTGGTCACTCACACACTAGCAAGGCTTTTGTGGATTTATTGGATGATTGTTTTCTACATCAGCATGTTCGGGAGGCAGTTAGAGGGAGTAATACTCTTGATTTGATTATCAGTAGTGATTCTTCATGCATTAAGAATCTGCAGATAAATGAACCACTAGGTGGCAGTGATCACAGTGTTCTGAAGTGGGAGTTACTCAAAGAGGTAACTACCATTAGGGGTAAAGGGAAGGGGTATTGCTTTCGTAAAGGCGACTACGATGGACTGAGACAGTATTTAAATTCTATACAGTGGGATCAACTGATGATGTTAACAACAGCAAATTCAAAATGGGAAGCATTCAAAGTACTTATCTTGCAAGCTACTAGGCTTTATATACCAACTAAGAAATATTGTTCAAGGTTTAGTCCTAAATGGATGTCAGATGAACTAATGAGGCATATGGCAGAGAAGAAAAATGCATGGGATACATAAAAATTAACACGTGACACAGAAGCCTATGATAGATACAAGTTGATCTGTAACCAAGTTACAAAGGAGGTTAGGCAGGCGAAGGCAGATTACGAGAAATCTTTGGCAAGGGATGCAAAGAAAAACAGCAAAGAGTTCTTTACTTATGTCAACTCTAGAAGGAAGGGGATGAAACAGATTGGTCCACTTGATATCGATGGGTCAACTGTTGATGACCCTGCTCGGGTAGCTAACAAACTAGCCGACCGGGCTAGCCGAGTGGGTAAAGTACCTGCCCGGCAACCCAAAGGTCGCGGCTTCGATTCCCGCCTTGGGCTTTGGTCAAAGTACTGCAAAAACCTTGGGAGGTGCAATATGGCCACAGAAGCCGATGCGCCAACAACTACCAAATCAAAAAAAAAAAAAAAAAGCTAACAAACTAAATGAATATTTTGCATCGACATTCACACATGAGAAGTTATTCAGCAAGGGGAATGCCAGAGGTGTATTCAACTCTAGCAGTAAGGTAGAGAATCTTGTAATAACTGAGAGTAAAGTGGAGGAGAAATTGTTGAAGATAAACACAAGAAAGGCACCTGGGGTGGATGGGATATATCCAGTTATATTAAATGAGGCAGCAAAGGAAGTAAGCAAACCCTTAGCCATAATTATGAGAGCTTCCTTGGACTCAGGGGAGGTACCCATGGACTGGAGATGTGCAAATGTGACCCCAATTCACAAGGGAGGATCAAAGGCTGACACAAGTAATTATAGACCTGTGAGTTTAACTTCTGTTCCCGGAAAATTAACGGAGGCACTGGTTAAAGAAGCACTGCAGGATCATCTAGACAAGACTTCAGTTATAGCTTGGACACAGCATGGTTTTGTTAAGGGGAAGTCTTGCCTGACCAATTTGATTGGATACTATGATGCAGTCACAAAAGAACTGGATGCAGGGAATAACTTTGATATTATATACTTGGATCTTAGAAAGGCTTTTGATACTGTTGCACATGGAAGACTGCTGCACAAATTGGAGCAGTGTGGCATTGGAGGCAAATTGCTGCTATGGATAAGGGGGTGGTTGAGGGGGAGAAGACAGAGAGTGATAATCAATGGAACTGCTCATCGTGGACTAATGTTATTAGTGGAGTCCCTCAGGGTTCAGTATTGGGTCCTTTATTGTTCTCTGTATTTATAAATGATATTGATGATGGTATATCAAGCTTAATGTCCAAGTTTGCAGACGATACGAAGGTTGGCAGGGTTGTCAAGGACACTACTGACACTATGCTGCTGCAGCAGGATCTGGAAAGGTTGAGCAGATAGGCTGAGAAGTGGCAAATGAAGTTTAACATTTACAAATGTAAAGTACTACATATGGGAAACAGCAACCCCAGGGCAACGTATCAACTCTGTGGTACTACCCTGACAGTGGTAGAGAATGAAAGGGACTTGGGGGTGGTTGTGCAGGCAGATATGAAGTTCTCTGAGCAGTGCAGACGGGCTGCAAGAGTAGCTCATGGTGTATTGTTAATGATATATAGGAATTTTTCTAGCAGGGATAAGGAGGTGATTATTCCCTTGTATAAGGCAATGGTTGGGCCACACCTAGAGTACTGTATACAGGCCTGGAGGCCTCATTTCAAGAAGGATGTAGAGCTGCTGGAACGAGTACAGAGAAGGTCAACAAGATTAGTGAATGGAACAAAGGGGTGCTCTTACGAAGAAAGGCTTAAGTTTTGCAAATTACAGTGTCTGGAGACTAGGCACTGGCGAGGTGATCTGATAGAGGTGTACAAAGCCTTGAATGGTTTGAGCATGCTCAATGCTGATGGGATTCTTCCTCTAGCTCAGAAAAATAACCTGAGAGGGCATAAATTCAAATTGAGGAAAGACAGATGTACGATAGATGTGTGGAAATTTGCCTTTAGCGAGCGGGTGGTTGGTAGGTGGAACAGACTTCCATCCCTTGTCGTGGAAGTTGATAGCCTAAATAAGTTTAAGGCTCAGCTGGACAGGTATTTCGAATGAACAGGGGGCTGAAGTGGAAGTGGTTATTTTTTATTTATTTACTTTACTTTTTTTTTTTTTTGTCAGATGCTGCATAAGCTTGCTTTCCTGCATCAAATGCCTCTACTAAAGCTAATGCTAAAATCCCAGGTGCCTTCCTTATGTTTACCTTCAACAATTCTCCTCCACTTTGCTCTCAGTTATTACAAAATCACTTAGCTCCCTGTTAGCCTTTGTTAAACTTGTGGCACTCCCCTCATTGAATAACTCCTCATGTGTGAATGTAGATGCAAAGTACTCATTCAGTTTATCAGCTACCTGAGCATGATCATCAATAGTCAACCCATCCATGTTAAGTGTTTGAATCTGATTCATCCCCTTCCTTCTAGAGTTTGCATAAGTAAACAGCTCTTTGCTGTTTTTCTTTGCATCCTTTGCAAAGATTTCTCATAATTTACCTTGAAATGCCTAACCTCCTTTGTGACTTGATTACAGACTAGTTTATACGTGTCATAGGCTTCTGTGTCATCTGATACTTTATATGCATCCCGTAGTCTTCTTCTCTGCCACAAGCCTCATTAATTCATTTGACATCCATTTAGGCCTAAACCTTGAACAGTATTTCTTAGTTAGAAAGAAAAGCCTATTAGCCTCCAATATTAATTCCCTGAAGGCTTCCCATTTAGAATTCAGTGTTGGTAACATCATCAGTTGATCCCACTGTACAGAATTTAAAAACTGTCTGAGACCACCGTAATCGACTTTACAAAAGCAAAAACCCTTCCCTTTACCCTTTATGGTAATTACCTCTTTAAGTAATTTCCACCTCAGTACATTGTGATCACTGTCACACAGTGGTTCCCTTATCTGAAAATTCTTAAAGAATGAATAATCACTGCTGATAATCAGATCAAGAGTATTGCTCCCTCTGGTTGCCTCTCGAACATGTTGCTATAGAAAACAGTCATCCAATAAATGCACAAAAGTCTTTCTAGTGGGCAATTGACCAACCCACAAGTTCCAGTCAATATCTGGAAAGTTAAAATCCCTCATTATAAGAAATTCTGATTTACTGGCCCACTCTATTTCTATGCAGAATTGCTCATTATACTCATCAGATTATTTAGGCCTATAACACATACCTACTCTCATTTTTCCTTTCCCAGTGCTTATTTCACACCAAACAGACTCAATACTTCATTGTCCATCAACATCTGTTGGATGCACTTCCTTAGATTTTGTGTTTCTTAACTAACAGCATGACCCCTCCTCCCTTCCTATCCTGTCTATCCTTTCTGTACACATTGTACTCCCCAAATTCCGATTCTGCACTGCTTTAACTGTGTGATACCATGTCTCTGATATCTCAACAATATCTACCTTTGATATCTTGATCAGCACTTCATAATCATGACATTTATTAACTATATTCCTAGCATTGGTGTACATGCAAGTATACATGGGGTAGGCACCTCCGTAACCAGGTGGGCAGGAGCAGCAGCAGTGTGTAGCACACGTAATGCTGTTAGTTATGAACCCCGGTCTTGATTAGACCAGGGTTCGAGCCCGTGATCACCAAATACGGAGGATACGGAAAGGTCAGGGAATGACCACCGCACATTCCCGGAGCAATATGACCTTAGTTGCTTATGCTCCTACAAAACTAAATAACAAACAAACAAACAGCAAGTATACATGCACCTGTTTCTACTCTTAGTTACCCTAACCCACTCATGTATTTATTCGTTCCACTATGACTCCCAACATTCCTGGAAGCCTCCATTGCCTTGTTTTCCATGGTGCTGCTCATTCTAATAGAAGCAGTGCAAGAATCACTCTTGCCTCTTCCTGTGGCCACTATTAATCTTTTAGTCTGTGTATCCCCCCCCCCTTCCCCAAGCTAGTAGTTTTCTGACCTAACTAACACTGCCTTGCTAGCATCAGCAAATATTCTTGCACTCTTTCTATTTAAGTGTACCCCATCCCTGTAGAAGCATTCTCTTGTGTCATCAAGCACAGACCAGGCTAAAAAAAATTCTACCCCTTGAGCCTTGCACAATCTCTCCATTGCCGAATTGATCAACAAGGCTCTCATTATATACTCGCTTCTATTGTGTCTGGGCAGAATTGCAGACACTTTCGTATTCAACTCTAACTTGCGACTTTTTTTCAGCATTGACCTATACTTGTTAAGTAAATCTGCAGATCTCTTACTCTTAAGTTCATTAGTGCCAACATGTACAACAATATCACCTTTTGTACCTTTAAAAGAGGATGTCTGCTCTACGACGTCATCAACTTTCACTCCTGGTAGACATACCCTGGTCCTGTTCCACCTATCATTCTTGCACAGTATATTCCCCATCTCTCTGACAATAGTCACCAACAATAATTAGTTCCTTTGGGACCAGCGCATTCTGCCTTTCAGATTGCCTCTGTTTTGCCTGATGCACTGGAGTGAGCTCTGTCCTTGAGCTCGGCAGCTGAGAGCTTGATGAATCCCTCATATTAATTTCTTCGAGGGCATTTACCCCACACCTCAAGCTCTCATAGATACACATCAGAACGCTGAGTTGGTGCCTTATGTGCAGCGGCATCAAAATCTTTCCCAAAATTCAAATGTACCACATCAAAATTAATTTTTTTTTATCCAGTTCCTTTGTTACTGCATCATAGTATTCAATCAGATTGGTCAGACGACATCACTCCTTAACAGATCCATGCTGTGACCATAGTATAATTGCATTCTTGTCTAGATGGTCATGCTTTTCTTTAACGAGTGACTCTGTTATTTTCCCCAAAACACAAGTTAAGCTAACAGATCTGTAAGCGTAACTTGTGTTTGGAGATAATTTTGCAGATCTCCAATCCACAGGAATTTCCCATGAATCCGAAGATGGTCTCATTTTCTGAACTGCTAGTCTCCAAACTCACTATTGCTTCATCTAATAAAATACTTAAGGTATATCTGCATGAAGAAACTAAACGTACTAAGAGCCCAGCCCTTTCTGTTGAGACATGGGCTTCAAGTAGATTCACTCTGCTTTTGTGCTGTGCCCTCATCTAAACCCATCTAAACTATTTTTCTGTTGTCTTATGATTCAGCTACAAAAAAAAGCATACTCTCAAAGCTTTGCATCACTCAATGAAATGCCCTTTGTGCTACCCTAGTGGCCTTTTAAACATCTGTCCAAAGCCCCTATATAAAGGCAAATCAATCCCTCTTCGCCTCAGAAGGAAAATGCTTTTCCTCAGAAATTGGCCAAAATTCAGTTTTCTAGTGCATTCAAATGTAATTTCTACACTTTAATCTCTAGTGAACAACTTTTTATGACAGTGAACCTTCTGAGAATAGGACCAATGGCATTAGGCTGCAAGAATCGATGCACAGCTGGAATATCCATTGATATTTTTTCAAGAGACCTACACACCTGATCCACACTATTGTTAAACCTTACCCTCTGTGATAATTATTTTTGATAATGGGGAAAACAACTCTGAAAAATCATAATATGCAACAATTCCATGAGGGATGTGATCATAATAGAAGTTGCCAGTAAATCAGATTGTCTTATAATGAGGGATTTTAACTTCCCAGATATTGACTGGAACTTGTGGGTTGGTCACTCGCACACTAGCAAGGCTTTTGTGGATTTATTGGATGGTTGTTTTCTACAGCAGCATGTTAGAGAGGTAACCAGAGGGAGTAACATTCTTGATCTCATTATCAGCAGTGATTATTCATGCATTAAGAATTTACAGATAAAGGAACTACTAGGTGGCAGTGATCAGTGTCTGGGATTTACTTAAAGTTGTAACTACCATCAGGGGTAAAAAAAGGGTTTTTGCTTTCATAAAGGTGACTGCAGTAGTCTGAGACAGTTTTTAAATTCTATACAGTAGGATCAACTGATGATGTTACCAACTGTGAATTCTAAATGGGAAGCATTTCAAAGAATTATTCTTGGAAGCTTCTAGGCTTTTCATGCCAACTAAGAAATATTTTTTTAGGTTTAGGTCCAAATGGATGTCAGATGAACTAATGAGACTTGTGGCAGAGAAGAAAAATGCATGGAATGCATATAAATTATCAGGCGACACAGAAGCCTATGGTATATATAAGCTGGTCTGTAATCAAGTCGCAATCAAGAGGGTGAATCAGATTGATCCACTTGATATCGATGGTTTGACTGTTGATGATTCTATTCAGGTAGCTGACACTGAATTGGTATTTTGCATCTACATTCACATGTAAGGAGGTATTCAGTGAGGGGAATGCAGTAAGTTTATGAAAATTCTGGCAGGGAGCTAAATGATTTTGTAATAACTGAGAGCAAAGTGCAGGAGAAATTGTTGAAGTTAAACATAAGAAAGGCACCTGGGGTGGTGGGATCTATCCAGTTATATTAAAGGAGGCAGCAAAGGAAGTAAGCAAACCCTTAGCCATAATTATGAGAGCATCCTTGGACTTGGGTGAAGTCCCCACGGACTGGAGATATACAAATGTGTCCTCAATTCACAAAGGGGGATCTAAGGATGACACGAGTAATTAAATACCAGTTAGTTTAACTTCTGTTCTGGGGAAAATAATGGAGTCACTGGTTAAAAATGCATTGCAGGATCATCTAGACAAGACTGCAATAATAATTCAGACACAGCATGGGTTTGTTGAGGGAAAGTTTTAATCTGACAAATTTGATTGGATACTATGATATGGTCACAAAGGAACTGGATGCAAAAATAATTTTGATATCATGTACAGTCAGTCCTCATATAGCACGATAGTTGTGTTCCTAGAAACCCTCGTGCAATGCAAAATCGTGCAATATAAACAACAGGCCCTAATGGAAAAATAGGGTTAGGTGCCGACCACCCAAGATTGAACACACATTTGTAACCAAAACATTACCAAACACAATAAATAATCATAATAAAATACTTACGTAATAAATTATTGCTAATGCTTTTGCTTCTATCATAAGCAAATTTGTTCTTTATTTGATTTTCTATCCAAACAGATGACAGCCGTTCCATCTCTTCCAATTCTTTGTGTCTTGATCCAATAGATTTTAATTACATTTTGAGTTGTTCCTGCTATGAAAGTATCTTCTCTGCATTCTTTCTAATTCTCGGCATTGCCTCATTTAAGCCTGTAGCACGTGCAATATCACATGGGCTTTCATTTCGCTCAAAGCGTTTCACAATTTCATATTTTCATATTTCCCCGGGTGGGCCGGAAGCCAGTGTGATTTTGGCCATAAACGCTAGTATGAGACCGCTACAAATTTTCTTGGATAAGAATTTTTGACCCAGTCCACCTCTGTATCGATATTGCTTTTCTTTTTCTCTCTGAATCTGTAGTGTCTTCACCAGGACGCTTCCTCTTCACACCATTTAAGAATTTTACTCATTTTTAGGGAATAAAGCACAATTACAAAATGAGGAGGCACGCTTGATACACATAAACAAAGCTGCGCACATGTAGCAACTGAATAAACAACACTGTAAAGGCAGAGACACAGTATTAACACCTCACTAGCTCACATAGGGTTACTACCATAAAACAATAAAACAGTTTCCGGTTGCATTTCTGCTAGTGGAATCTGTTATAAACTGGTAGTAAAATCGATCTAATTGCATTGGTATTTTTACATTATTATGGTGAAATGTGTTTCCCCTTCACTGATATAAAAAACAAATACTGTACATTTTCAGAATCTTCTCTTCATTCCTATATTGCGTTCAGTTGGGGTGACTCCACATTCGACTGCTGTTTCTTGTAAACACAAAGGCGAATCGTGCATAAGCGAATTCGGTTTGTGTTATATATGATATCGTTCCCCTATTTATAAATTGTGTATGATCGAATTCGTGTAGTTTAAACACGTGTTATATGAGGACTGACTGTACGTGGATTTCAGGAAAGCTTTTGATGCTGTTGCACATGGAAGATTCCTCTACAAATTGGAACAGTATGGCATAAAGGGATGATTGAGTGGGACCAGACAGAGAGTGGTAATAAATGGATCTGCTCTTTGGGGACTAATATTATTAGTGAAGTCCCCCATGGTTTGGCATTGGGCCCATTGTTGTTTTCTGTATTTCTTAATGATATCGATGAAGGTATATCAGCTTAATTTACAATTTAGCAGATGACACGAAGAATGGCAGGGTTGTTATTGGCACTAATGACAGTTAGGTTTGTCAGACATACCTCATATTGGGGCATAATACCCCTTTGTTGGAATTATATTTCCAAGATACCCCTTTTTTAAAATTTGAAATGGCTATTTGAAAAAAGCAGAAATCATAAAACACCCTGTTTAGATGATTATTTAGGAAGAAAGAATTAACTGACAATAAAGTTGTTGTTGAAATGCACCCTTAAAGACTCAAAAAATGACAGTCTATTCTATTTACAAAGAGGGTTAAGGAATATTTATATTATGCTTACTTTGTGACCTTTTAAATTCTACTTGACTTCTTTTTTATTTCATTGTAATCTTTTAAGGCTCAGGCAACAAACTAAAGGAGATGTTGTATCAAAGCATGTGATTCTTTCTTTCTTTCTCCAGCAAAGGGTGAAGCTCTTGCATGAAGTGAGTTTAAGTGAAACCTCTCTCTTGCATGTGCATCAGAAAAGGATGGTTTATATAATTGGAGATATATAATTGGTGAAAACCAATCGCAATATGTCATGCTAAGAATTTTATGCATGTGCACTAAAAATGAAAAACTGTTAAAGAAAATTCGCTCAAATGAAAAATATTGCTAGGTAAATATTTTCTTATTGATAAAATAAATCAGGTTTATCGAATATGTATTGTAAACAATTATGTAAAAATTTGATGTTAATATCTATAAAAGTTTCCTTTAGTGTTTGTAACACTTGCAATAAAATTTTCCAAATTAACTTAATTAAAGCACAGGCTATAAATCAGTTAATTTTATTAAAATTTGACTAATTTTGCATTCCATGAACTTGTAAATCAACAAAATATAAAAATAAAATATTTGTTATTAAAATTGTTCGTTTTTTTTTCAAAGATATAATTCGAGTACCCCAAAACGAGGAATGAATACCTCAAACATAACCATGAGTACCCCGAGTTCAAATTGTTAATCTGGTCACCCTAATGACAGTATACTACTGCAACAGTATCTAGAAAAATTGAGCAGATGGGCTGAGAGTTGGCAACTAAAGTTTAACATTGACAAATGTAAAGTACTGCATATGGGTAGCAGTAACCCCGGAGAAACATATTAACTGCCTGGTACCACACTCAGGGTAGTGGAGAATGAAAAATACCGGTGGGTAATTGTGCAGTCTGATATGAAGTTTTCTGAGCAGTGCAGACAATCTGCAAGAGTAGCTCGTGGTGTCAATGTTATACAGGAATTTTTCTAGCAGCAATAATGAGGTGACTATCCCCTTGTATAAGGCAGTGGTCAGGCCACAACTCGATTACTGTATACAGGTCTGGAGGCCTCATTTTAGGAAAGATGTAGAGTTGCTGGAATGAGTACAGAGAAGGGTAATGAGATTGGTGAATGGAACAAGGGGTTGCTCTTACAAAGAAAGGCTTAAATTACTGTCTGGAGACTAGGCATCTGCGAGGTGATCTGATTGAGGTGTATAAGTCCTTGAATGGTTTGAGCAAACCCAGTGCTGATGGGATTCTTCCTATTGTCCAGATTAATTGCCTGAGAGGACATAAATTGAAATTGAGGAAAGACAATTGTTGAATATATATACAGAAATTTTCCTTTAGCCAGCGGATGGTTGATTACTGGAACAAACTTCCATCTGTCATTGTGGATATTGATATCTTAAATAAATTCAAGGCAGAACTAGACAAACATTTGGAGTGAATGGATGGGTAAAAATGGGAAGGTTTTTTTTTTTTGCTGACGATGTATAAGCTTGCTTTCTTTCATTATATACCTCTACTAATGCTAATAACAATAGTCAAAAATTGATTGCTTTAAAACTGACTCTGCCATGGGTACTGCTACAGTCTTTCTGTTTTATATGATTTCTATACATGGAGGTGATTATTCTGTTATATAAGGCAGTAGTCAGGCCACACCTAGAGTACAGGTCTGGGGGCCTAATTTTAGAAAGGATGTAGAGTTGCTAGAACAAGTACAAAGAAGGGCAACAAGATTGGTGACGGGGAACAAAGGGGTGCTCTTACCAAGAAAGGCTTAGGTTATGTAAATAGCAGCGACTGGAGAATAGGCACCTGCGAGGTGCTCTGATTGAGGTGTATATGACCTTGAATGGGTTGAGTAAACTGAATGCTGATCAGATTCTTTCTCTTGCTCAGATTAAGAATCTGAGGGGGCACAGATTCAGATTGAGGAAAGACAGTTGTAAAATAGATGTGCAGAAATTTGCCTTTAGCCAGTGGGTAGTTGATTGGTGGAACAGACTTCCATCTTTTGTTGTGGAAGTTGATAGCCTAAATAAATTTAGGGCTGAGCTGGACAGGCATTTGAAACAAATGGAGGGATGAAATGGGAGGGTTGGGTTTTTTTTGTTTTTTTTGTCTGATGCTGCATATGCTTACTTTCTTGCATTGTATGTCTCTACTAATGCTAATGTTATATTTCTCCCAATTGAATGTGGTAGTTATATAGCAGTACTGTTTGCAATGAAGTTAGTTATGGATAATATCAATGTTTGCCCAACACATGGAGCTTAATATACTCAGATTCTATGAGCATGATCTGGAAGTTAGAAAATAAATTCTCAACCTTACAGCCAATAATAAAATCGATCTTGTCATCTGGGAAAGGTTTATGTGATACCAACCATTCTGTCACGTTTTGTTTGATACCTGGATATACTGGTATTTCAGAGAATAAGCATGCTAATCAAGTAGCCAAAGAACTATAACTACATCTTTTCAAGTGCATGTGTAGACTTTCTGGTTCATATCCAATGAGGTTTCAGATTCCAATGGTTAAAAATTTGGCAGTTGCAAGCAAACAATAAATTCTTGCAAACAAAATGTGAGCCACAACTATGGAACCCAGTTTTTGATAAAACTGACAAGAGGGAATACTATTGGCAAGGATAACAACACTAATTCATTTTTACTACCGGTCAAAATTTCCTCAGATGCATTGTTCATCCTGCCTTACTGCAAAAGGTGTCTTTTGGAATGTGCACATTATTTTCATATCAGAAATACTACTTCCATTCTCAAGTACAACTGCAATAATTATTATCACTTTCCCAGATTATAGGAAATAATACAAATCTGGATGAAGTTTTTGCTTACCTCGTAAAAATATAGCTATATGAACTTTACTGTTTTGAATAAGACAGACTTCTTATATAGTATATTTATAATATTATAAATAGGTACAATATAGCCTAGGCAACACTGCCAACTTATAACCACTAACTCACCAAAGGTGGCTATTTATTATATTACATGGGTAAAAAATTACTTTGATGTTTAAGGATACTTAGAAATGTTCAGGAAGTGTGCAATCAGAGTAGCCCAGCACCTGAAATGAGTTTGTCTCATTAGTTCAAATATATATATTAATATATTCACAAATATATTAATGCTCAATTTTTAAATTTCAGATTCCATATCATAGCAATTTTGATATTACATGGAAGGCCTTTACAGACTATCCTGTTTTGCACCTTGGTCAATTCAGAGGCAAAAAGGTAAAGTGAAAAAAATTATATCATTAAGTGCAGTGTTGCAAAAGAAAATGAACTATAAAGTAAAATGTTACTTTAATTCTAAGAAATAGGTTTTTTAAAAACTTTTATACTATTTGAATAGTTTATTACATTAATAAATAAATAACATTTATTGGTATTTATTTGAATGCATATTTACCATTAAAAATATACTCCACGAGGAGGGTTCCAAGTTAGATGAATAGTGAAGTTGCCACATTACTTGAGAAGAAAGAGGTGGCATGGAAATGTTACAGAGCAATAAAAAGTACTGAAGCCTATAACAGCTACAAGATGATTTGTAATAGAGCCACAGAAAAGGTTCGACAGGCAAAGGTAGTTTATGAGAAATTGCTAGCAAACAGAGCAAAGAGAACTTTTGCAAGGAGAGATAGGGATGTGGTAGTCCAATTATATAAGGAATTCTTCGCATATATAAATGCTAAGAAGAGCAAGACAAACCAGATTGGACCTTTACTTAAGGGAAAGGCGATAGTATTAAATACACTAGCTACCATTGCAGATGAACTCAACAGTTATTTTGCATTGATATTTACAGAAGAAAAACCTTTTGTGGCAATGGGAAATTGTGGGAGCGAAGTTGAAAAATATGTAATTAATGATATTGAAATTTCGCAAGATTATTTAATGGAAAAACTTTAGCGCCTACAGGCCAGTAAGGCTCCTGGAGTTGGTGGAATATACCCTGTGATATCTTGAGGGAGGTGGCAAGTGAGTGCATTGAACCATTGAGGCTAATTATGCGAGCATCACTAGATTCTGGGGAGATTCCGTTGGATTAGAAAAGTGCCAATGTATCTCCCATACATAAGGGTAAGAGTGAAGTGGGAAATTATCAACCTGTCAATCTGACTTCAGTGGTAGGGAAAATCATGGAGGCAATGATCAAGGGTAGAAATCAGGATCATTTGGATAGAATTGAAATTCTCAAGGATACTCAGCATGATTTTTTAAAGGGAAAATCATGTTTAACAAACCTGGTTCACTATTTTGAAAGGGTCACTCATGAGCTGGATTTAGGGAATAATTTCGACATTGTTTATTTAGATTTCAGCAAAACTTTTGACTCAGTCCCACATGAGCGGGAACATATAAGCTGGAACAGGTTGGAATCACTGAAAATCCTTAGATGGATATCAGGATGGCTTCGAAGCAGAGGTTTGTGATAAATGGCTACTCCTCAGATTGGGTTAATGTAAGAAGTGGGGTTCCCCAAGTATCTTAAGACAACTGTTGTTTTTAATTTTCATAAACGACATTGATGAAGGGATAGAGGGCGTGATGTCTAAATTTGCAGATGATGTTAAAATTGGTAGAGTAGTTAATGATCACTATCAAACTGAGCTTCTTCAGAGAGACCTAGATAGACTTCATGAATGGTCAGAAAAATGGCAGCTATACTTTAATCCAAAGTGTAAGGTATTACACCTTGGAAACAGTAATCCCGAAATAACTTATTCACTTGGTGGAGTTCAACTAAACCCAGTAATAAAGAAAAGGGATTTGGGTGTTACGATATGGTCAGACATGAAATTCTCTGAGCATTGTGAACAGGTTGCAAGGAAGGCCCATGGTGTCCTATCGATGATCTATGGAACTTTTGCAAGGAGAGATAGGGACGTGGTAGTCCAATTATATGAAGCTTTTGTTAGACCACACTTGGAATACTGTGTTCATGTATGGAGACCGCACCTAAAGAAAGAAAGACATTGAGCTTCTTGAAAGAGTGCAAAGACGGGTAACTCACCTGGTTAGATTGGCAAAAGGGCGTCCTTATGAAGAAAGACTTCGAATATGTGGGTTGCAGAGTTTGGAAACTAGACACCTTAGAGGAGATTTAATTGAGGTGTTTAAGGCTCTGAGAGGCATCAGTAAAATGAATGAGGACAAAATTTTCAAGATTATAAATGATGCTAGAACTAGGGGACATAAATTCAAGTAACGGGGGTGGGGGGATGTTTAGATTGGACTGTAGGAAGTTTTATTTTAGCCAGCGAGTTATAAATTACTGGAATAAGTTGCCTACATGGGTGGTAGAGGCTGGCAGTTTGGGGAAATTCAAAGGTCATCTGGATAGTACCTTCGGTTGAGGGAAATGCATAGGATGATAGGTTTAATTTCCTTTTCTTTTATTTTTATTCGGGTTGTTTTTTTTTTTTTGGCTGGTGCAGCATTTTTTTTTTTTTAATGAAAACCCCAAACACGAAAGTTATCAAAACCTATAGTACTTAGTACCGTGCATGGGTTGAAGGAGAAGTATGAGGACAGGGGGATGCCGGAAACTTTGCTCTAGAGACTAAACGGGTTTCACCACTTCAAGCCTCAAATAGCAAAGTGGTGGTATTTCACTGGTTGATGAAAGTCATCTACCACTTAGAAAGCCATAGGCTTTCTTGTACCATGAGGCCATTACTAATACTAATGCCATATTTCATCATATTAATTATAATTAATTTTATTGAAAATTAATCGTAAATTTCATTTGCTTTCCTGCAGTCCATGGTGGTGTCATTTAGTTATTTAGGCATGCTATGTTAGTAACTTTCATTTTATTCATAACCCTATTTTTGCTAACCTATCAGTCTGTTCATTGAGGTCGGGAATGTAAGGAATGGTGATGTTTCAGTACAGAATTAAAGTAGGCATTCTTTCTGTCTTTATCCTTTGGAACTCACCCCCAGGTCTAAAAGAAATTCACATGATGTTCTACATCCGACCGAACGCCTTCAAGATGGCAATATCTGAGCCAATGTTGATGTATGTACCATATACATCAATGTTCCCTTACAGCTGGCAAAACATCCCTGGCCTTTTGAAAGATAGTATCCATGTTGCCATTCTAGCTGCTCACACTTTATAAGCAAGTTATCACTCTGTAAGCTAAAATGCTTGCTAACAGGAGGGATTGCTTCTACAGGGACGGGATACACTTAAATAGAAAGGGTGCAAGAATATTTGCTGATGCTATCGAGGCAGTGTTAGGTGGGTCGGAAAACTGCTAGCTTGGGGGGATACAAAGACAAATAGATTAACAGTAGCCACTGGCAGAGGTGAAAGAGATTCTTGCACTGCTTCTATTGGAATGAGCAGAAGCCTGAAAAACAAGATTCGGGATATTTCAGAGACTGCTGGGAGTCATTGCGGTACAAGTAAACACATGGGTTGTGTTAGGGTAGCTAAGAATAGAAATAGGTGCATGTATACTTGCTTGTACACCAATGCTAGGAGTTTAGTAAATAAATTTGATGAATTTGAGGTATTGCTCAAAACATCGAAGGCAGATATTGTTGGGATATCAGAGACTTGGTGTCACACAGATATAAGGAATGCAGAACTGGAATTTGGGGAGTACAACGTCTACAGAAAAGATAGACTGGATAGGAAGGGAGGAGGGGTTATGCTATTAGTTAAGAAATACATAAAATCCAAGGAAGTGAAGCCAGTGGACATCACTGGACAGTGCAGTGTTGAGTCAGTTTGGTGTGACATAAGCATTGGGAGATCAAAATTGAGAGTAGGAGTGTGCTATAGGCCTAATGACTCTGATGAGTATAATAAGAAACTGTACAGGGAAATAGAGTGGGCCAGTAAATCAGAGAGTCTTATAATGGGAGATTTTAATTTCCCAGATATTGACTGGAATTTGTGGGCTGGTCACTCACACACTAGCAAGGCTTTTGTGGATTTATTGGATGATTGTTTTCTACATCAGCATGTTCGGGAGGCAACTAGAGGGAGGAATACTCTTGATTTGATTATCAGCAGTGATTCTTCATGCATTAAGAATCTGCAGATAAATGAACCACTAGGTGGCAGTGATCACAGTGTGCTGAAGTGGGATTTACTCAAAGAGGTAACTACCATTAGGGGTAAAGGGAAGGGTTATTGCTTTCGTAAAGGCGACTACGATGGACTGAGACAGTATTTAAATTCTATACAGTGGGACCAACTGATGATGTTACCAACAGTAAATGCAAAATGGGAAGCATTCAAAGAACTTATCTTGGAAGCTACTAGAATTTACATACCAACTAAGAAATATTGTTCACGGTTTAGGCCTAAATGGATGTCAGATGAACTGATGAGGCATATGGCAGAGAAGAAACATGCATGGGATACATACAAATTAACACATGACACAGATGATAGATACAAGTTGATCTGTAACCAAGTTACAAAGGAGGTTAGGCAGGCGAAGGCAGATTACGAGAAATCTTTGGCAAGGGATGCAAAGAAAAACAGCAAAGAGTTCTTTACTTATGTAAACTCTAGAAGGAAGGGGATGAATCAGATTGGTCCACTTGATATTGATGGGTCAACTGTTGATGATCCTGCTCAGGTAGCTAACAAACTAAATGAATATTTTGCATCGACATTCACACATGAGGAGTTATTTATCGAGGGGAATGCCAGAGGTGTATTCAACTCTAGCAGTAAGCTAGAGAATCTTGTAATAACTGAGAGTAAAGTGGAGGAGAAATTGTTGAAGATAAACACAAGAAAGGCACCTGGGGTGGATGGGATCTATCCAGTTATATTAAAGGAGGCAGCAAAGGAAGTAAGCAAACCCTTAGCCATAATTATGAGAGCTTCCTTGGACTCAGGGGAGGTACCCATAGACTGGAGATGTGCAAATGTGACCCCAATTCACAAAGGAGGATCAAAAGCTGACACAAGCAATTATAGACCTGTGAGTTTAACTTCTGTTCCAGGAAAATTAATGGAGGCACTAGTTAAAGAAGCACTGCAGGATCATTTAGACAAGACTTCAGTTATAGCTCGGACACAGCATGGTTTTGTTAAGGGGAAGTCTTGCCTGACCAATTTGATTGGATACTATGATGCAGTCACAAAGGAACTGGATGCAGGGAATAACTTTGATATTATATACTTGGATCGTAGAAAGGCTTTTGATACTGTTGCACATGGAAGACTGCTGCACAAATTGGAGCAGTGTAACATTGGAGGCAATTTGCTGCTGTGGGTAAAGGGGTGGCTGAGGGGGAGAAGACAGAGAGTGGTAATCAATGGACACTGCTCGTCGTGGACTAATGTTATTAGTGGAGTCCCTCAGGGCTGTGTTGGGTCCATTATTGTTTTCTGTATTCATAAATGATATTGATGATATTATATCAAGCTTAATGTCGAAGTTTGCAGACGATACAAAGGTAGGCAGGGTTGTCAAGGACACTACTGACACTATGCTGCTGCAACAGGATCTGGAAAGGTTGAGCAGATGGGCTGAGAGGTGGCAAATGAAGTTTAACATTGACAAATGTAAAGTACTACACATGGGAAACAGCAACCCCAGAGCAACGTATCAACTCTGTGGTATTACACTGACAGTGGTAGAGAATGAAAGGGACCTGGGGGTTGTTGTGCAGGCAGATATGAAGTTCTCTGAGCAGTGCAGACGGGCTGCAAGAGTAGCTCATGGTGTATTGTCAATGATATATAGGAATTTTTCTAGCAGGGATAAGGAGGTGATTATTCCCTTGTATAAGGCAATGGTCAGGCCACACCTAGAGTACTGTATACAGGCCTGGAGGCCTCATTTCAAGAAGGATGTAGAGCTGCTGGAACGAGTACAGAGAAGGGCAACAAGATTAGTGAATGGAACAAAGGGGTGCTCTTACAAAGGAAGGCTTAAGATTTGCAAATTACAGTGTCTGGAGACTAGGCACCAGCGAGGTGATCTGATAGAGGTGTATAAAGCATTGAATGGTTTGAGCATGCTCAGTGCTGATGGGATTCTTCCTCTCGCTAAGAATAATCACCTGAGAGGGCATAAATTCAAATTGAGGAAAGACAGATGTAGGATAGACGTGTGGAAATTTGCCTTTAGCCAGCGAGTGGTTGGTTGGTGGAACACCAACCAGCCACTTGCTGGCTTAAGGCTCAGCTGGACAGGTATTTTGAACGAACAGAGGGGTGAAGTGGGAGTGGTTTTTTTTTTTTTTTTTTTTTTTGGCTGATGCTGCATAAGCTTGCTTTCTTGCATCAAATGCCTCTACTAATGCTAATGCTTGCTTTCCTTACATTGCTATTTTCTGTTTTTAGGGAAGGGATTCAACATGGACAAGTACATCAACATTTGACAAGTACAGGTCACTGATGAAAAAAAGCCGTGAATTAGGGTTGAAATTGAAAGTGTCTGCAATTCTGCCCAGACACGATAGGAGGGAGTATATGATGAGAGCCCTGTCAATCAATTCGGCCCTGGAAAGATTGTGCAGGGCTCAAGGGGTAGAATTTTTTTCAGCCTGGTCTGTACTTGTTAACAGGAGAGACTGCTTCTACAGGGATGGGATACACTTAAATAGAAAGGGTGCAAGAATGTTTGCTGATGCTATCGAGGCAATGTTAGGTGGGTCGGAAAACTGCTAGATTGGGGGGATACAAGGACTAATAGATTAACAGTAGCCACTGGCAGAGGTGAAAGTGATTCTTGCACTGCTTCTATTGGAATGAGCCGCAGCCTGGAAAATAAGATGCAGGATATTTCAGAGACTGCTGGGAATCATTGGGGTACAAGTAAACACATGGGTTGTGTTAGGGTAGCTAAGAAAAAGAACAGGTGCATGTATACTTGTGTGTACACCAATGCTAGGAGTTTAGTAAATAAATTTGATGAATTTGAGGTATTGCTCAAAACATCAAAGGCAGATATTGTGGGGATTTCAGAGACGTGGTGTCACACAGATATAAGAAATGCAGAACTGGAATTTGGGGAGTACAATGTCTACAGAAAGGATAGACAGGATAGGAAGGGAGGAGGGGTTATGCTATTAGTTAAAAAACACATAAAATCCAAGGAAGTGAAGCCAGTCGACATCGCTGGACAGTGCAGTGTCGAGTCAGTTTGGTGTGACATAAGCATTGGGAGATCAAACTTGAGAGTAGGAGTGTGCTATAGGCCTAATGACTCTGATGAGTATAATAAGAAACTGTTCGGAGAAATAGAGTGGGCCAGTAAATCAGAGAGTCTTATAATGGGGGATTTTAATTTCCCAGATATTGACTGGAATTTGGGGGCTGGTCACTCACACAGTAGCAAGGCTTTTGTGGATTTATTGGATGATTGTTTTCTACATCAGCATGTTCGGGAGGCAACTAGAGGGAGTAATACTCTTGATTTGATTATCAGTAGTGATTCTTCATGCATTAAGAATCTGCAGATAAATGAACCACTTGGTGGCAGTGATCACAGTGTGCTGAAGTGGGAGTTACTCAAAGAGGTAACTACCATTAGGGGTAAAGGGAAGGGGTATTGCTTTCGTAAAGGCGACTACAATGGACTGAGACAGTATTTAAATTCTATACAGTGGGATCAACTGATGATATTGCCAACAGCAAATTCAAAATGGGAAGCATTCAAAGAACTTATCGTGGAAGCTACTAGGCTTTACATACCAACTAAGAAATATTGTTCAAGGTTTAGGCCTAAATGGTTGTCAGATGAACTAATGAGGCATATGGCAGAGAAGAAAAATGCATGGGATACATACAAATTAACACGTGACACGGACGCCTATGATAGATACAAGTTGATCTGTAACCAAGTTACAAAGGAGGTTAGGCAGGCGAAGGCAGATTACGAGAGATCCTTGGCAAGGGATGCGAAGAAAAACAGCAAAGAGTTCTTTACTTATGTAAACTCTAGAAGGAAGGGGATGAATCAGATTGGTCCACTTGAGATCGATGGGTCAACTGTTGATGACCCTGCTCGGGTAGCTAACAAACTAAATGAATATTTTGCATCGACATTCACACATGAGGAGTTATTCAGCGAGGGGAATGCCAGAGGTGTATTCAACTCTAGCAGTAAGCTAGAGAATCTTGTAATAACTGAGAGCAAAGTGGAGGGGAAATTGTTGAAGATAAACACAAGAAAGGCACCTGGGGTGGATGGGATCTATCCAGTTATATTAAAGGAGGCAGCAAAGGAGGTAAGCAAACCCTTAGCCATAATTATGAGAGCTTCCTTGGACTCAGGGGAGGTACCCATTGACTGGAGATGTGCAAATGTGACCCCAATTCACAAAGGAGGATCAAAGGCTGACACAAGTAATTATAGACCTGTGAGTTTAACTTCTGTTCCCGGAAAATTAATGGAGGCACTGGTGAAAGAAGCACTGCAGGATCATCTAGACAAGACTTCAGTTATAGCTAGGACACAGCATGGTTTTGTTAAGGGGAAGTCTTGCCTGACCAATTTGATTGGATACTATGATGCAGTCACAAAAGAACTGGATGCAGGGAATAACTTTGATATTATATACTTGGATCTTAGAAAGGCTTTTGATACTGTTGCACATGGAAGACTGCTGCACAAATTGGAGCAGTGTGGCATTGGAGGCAAGTTGCTGCTATGGATAAAGGGGTGGTTGAGGGGGAGAAGACAGAGAGTGGTAATCAATGGACACTGCTCATCGTGGACTAATGTTATTAGTGGAGTCCCTCAGGGTTCAGTATTGGGGCCTTTATTGTTTTCTGTATTTATAAATGATATTGATGATGGTATATCAGGCTTAATGTCCAAGTTTGCAGACGATACGAAGGTTGGCAGGGTTGTCAAGGACACTACTGACACTATGCTGCTGCAACAGGATTTGGAAAGGTTGAGCAGATGGGCTTCGAGGTGGCAAATGAAGTTTAACATTGACAAATGTAAAGTACTACATATGGGAAACAGCAACCCCAGAGCAACGTATCAACTCTGTGGTACTACACTGACAGTGGTAGAGAATGAAAGGGACCTGGGGGTGGTGGTGCAGGCAGATATGAAGTTCTCTGAGCAGTGCAGACGAGCTGCAAGAGTAGCTCATGGTGTATTGTCAATGATATATAGGAATTTTTCTAGCAGGGATAAGGAGGTGATTATTCCCTTGTATAAGGCAATGGTCAGGCCACACCCTAGAGTACTGTATACAGGCCTGGAGGCCTCATTTCAGGAAGGATGTAGAGCTGCTGGAACGAGTACAGAGAAGGGCAACTAGATTGGTGAATGGCACAAAGGGGTTCTCTTACGAAGAAAGGCTTAAGTTTTGCAAATTACAGTGTCTGGAAACTAGGCACCAGCGGGGTGATCTGATAGAGGTGTACAAAGCCTTGAATGGTTTGAGCATGCTCAATGCTGATGGGATTCTTCCTCTAGCTCAGAAAAATCACCTGAGAGGGCATAAATTCAAATTGAGGAAAGACAGATGTAGGATAGATGTGCGGAAATTTGCCTTTAGCCAGCGGGTGGTTGGTGGGTGGAACAGACTTCCATCCCTTGTCGTGGAAGTTGATAGCCTAAATAAGTTTAAGGCTCAGCTGGACAGGTATTTCGAACGAACAGAGGGGTGAAGTGGAAGTGGTTATTTTTATTTATTTATGTTACTTTTTTTTTTTTTTTTTTTTTTTTTTTTGGCTGATGCTGCATAAGCTTGCTTTCTTGCATCAAATGCCTCTACTAATGCTAAATGCTAATGCTAAATGCTAAAATGGACAAACAACTTGTTACTCCATGTGGAAGCATTCAGTTCAAGGTCTGAAGGTGTATGAATCCATGGGAAGAGCTCCCGTGCTGAGATAGTGTATATGGATTAACATTAGCATTAGTAGAGGCATTTGATGCAAGAAAGCAAGCTTATGCAGCATCAGCCAAAAAAAAAAAAAAAAACCCACTTCCACTTCACCCCTCTGTTCATTCAAAATACCTGTCCAGCTGAGCCTTAAACTTATTTAGGCTATCAACCTCCACGACAAGGGATGGAAGTCTGTTCCACCAACCAACCACCCGCTGGCTAAAGGCAAATTTCCGCACGTCTATCCTACATCTGTCTTCCCTCAATTTGAATTTATGTCCTCTCAGGTGATTATTCTGAGCTAGAGGAAGAATCTATCAGCATTGAGCATGCTCAAACCATTCAAGGCTTTATACACCTCTATCAGATCACCTCACTGGTGCCTAGTCTCCAGACACTGTAATTTGGAAAACTTAAGCCTTTCTTCGTAAGAGCACCCTTTTGTTCCATTCACTAATGTTGTTGCCCTTCTCTGTACTCGTTCCAGCAGCTCTACATCCTTCTTGAAATGAGGCCTGCAGACCTGTATACAGTACTCTAGGTGTGGCCTGACCATCGCCTTATACAATGGAATAATCACCTCCTTATCCCTGCTGGAAAAATTCCTGTATATCATTGACAATACTCCATGAGCTACTCCTGCAGCCCGTCTGCACTGCTCAGAGAACTTCATATCTGCCTGCACAACCACCCCCAAGTCCCTTTCATTCTCTACCACTGTCAGTGTAGTACCGCAGAGTTGATACGTTGCTCTGGGGTTGCTGTTTCCCATGTGTAGTACTTTACATTTGTCACTGTTAAACTTCATTTGCCACCTCTCAGCCCATCTGCTCAACCTTTCCAGATCCTGTTGCAGCAGCATAGTGTCAGTAGTGTCCTTGACAACCCTGCCAACCTTTGTATCGTCTGCAAACTTGGACATTAAGCTTGATATACCATCATTAATATCATTTATAAATACAGAAAACAATAATGGACCCAACACTAATAATAGCGCTGAGGGACTCCACTAATAATATTAGTCCAAAGGATGATATACTAATCATCTGGCCTTGTGGAGAAGACAGCTTTTATAAATTCCACTATTATCTCATTTCCTGGAATCCAGAGATATTTCTATAAACTTGAAAAGAAAGAAGAAAAAAAACAGCTAGGAGACATGGGAAAGTTCTTATGCTTTCATAAGGTACCTCCGTAGCCAGGTGGGCAGGAGCGGCAGTGCGTAACACACGCTTCTTGATTAGACCGGGGTTCGAGCCCGTGACCACCAAATACGGAGGATGTGGAAAGGTTGAGGAATGACCACTGCATATCCTCAGAGCAATGTGGCCTTAGTTGCTAATGCTCCTAAAAACCAAATAACAACAACAACAGCTTCAGTTTCAGTCCATGATTCTTGGACAAGCTATGGCTGCTACCATGGAGCCTAAATTGCTGATGGAACTGATATTCACGTGACACTTGTAATTCAAGTAGACCAAATTTCAGTGAATACCAATCATTTTGTGAGAAAGAACTCCTCTACATGGGACTGTTGGTAACTCTGGATATACCATTACCCCAATTTGCAATTTCAGAAACATTGTGTGAACAGTAAGCAGAGTCAAGAAGTGTTGTCCACACTACACAGAAGAATGCCGTTCCTCCGTGTCACCAGGCAATTCTAAAATGTAGATGATTTTCATCAACTGTGCAATATTCCAACTTTGCTTCCTAGAGACTTGAAGTGGTGAAACCCATGCTTAGTGTCCAGAGCAAAGCTCCAGTAACTCCATCTTTTTGATCATGCTGTATAAATGATGTCTTTTGAAGTTATGAAGAACATCATGGCAAGATTCAGTCTTGCTTACATTTCAAGGGTAGAGCTCTAAAACATTATTCACAGACTGGCTGCTAGATAGTCCACCAGACCAAACCAAACCTTTTGGTAACTCTCTAGGAGGCCAGATCAGCTGGTGTATAATCTCTGCCATATAGTGACTAGAGGGAGTCTAAGTAGTGTATGTATGTATGCAGGGGTGATTGTCAGGGTACATTCTTGCTGTGCATATGCCATATCCAAAAAGTTCATTACTTCAGACAACATGTCACATTTCTACTTTTCATTTATCTACTGAATCTCACTGATGTCCATTTCCACATACAGCCTGAAAAGCCACTTACTGTTTCTTACAGAATCCCAGTTATTGATTGCCTCAACCACTGCTCATCTCAGCTACTCTGATTATTCATTCCATGATTCCTTTTGTTTCAAGGGTAGTACTTATGTATATGTATACACTCTGATATTCTCTGTCTAGTTTTAGCATTAGCATTAGTTGAGGTATATGATGCAAGAAAGCAAGCCCATTTCACTCATCCGGTAACTCCATACTTTTGTCTAGTTCAGCCTTAAATTTATTTAAGTGATCAACTTCCAAAACAACACATGGAAGTCTGTTCCAGCAATCACCTACCCGCTGGCTAAAGGCAAACTTCTGCACATCTATTCTACAACTGCCTTTCCTCAGTTTGAACCTGTGCCCCTTCAGGTTCTTAATCTCAGCAAGTGGAAGTCTCCCATCAGCATTGAACATGCTCACACCATTCAAAGTCTTGTACATCTCAATAAGATCACATCACAGGTGCCTAGTCTCCAGATGTTGCAACTGACAGAATTTAAGCCTCTCCTGGTAACAGAACCCCCTTTGTTCCTCCAACCAATCTTGTTACCTTCTCTGTACTCATTCTAGCAATTCTACATCCTTCCTAAAATGAGGCCTCTAGACCTGTATTCAATACATAAGGTGTGGTCTGACTATTGCATAATTCAAAGGTATAATCACCTCCATGTCTGTGCTAGCAAAATTCCTATATATCATTGACAAAACTCCATGATCTGCTCTCACAGCCCGTCTGCACTTCTCAGAGAACTTTATACCTGACTGCACAATTACCCACAGGCTTTTTCATCCTCCACCTCCCTGAGTGTAGTACCACACAGTTGGTACATTTCTCTTGTGTTACTGCTACCTATATGCAGTACTTTGATTTTTGTCAATAGTAAACTTCAGTTGACACTTCTCAGCCCATCTACCTAACTTTTCTAGACCCTGTTGCAGTAGCATACTATATTTACTATCATTAACCGGGGTTTGAGCCCGTCACCACCAAATACGGAGGATGCAGAAAGGTCAGGGAATGACCACCGCATATCCCGGAGCAATATGGCCTTAGTTGCTAATGCTCCTAAAAAAAAAAAAAAAACCAAACAAACAACAACCCTGCCAACCTTTGTATCATCTGGAAACTTGGACATTTAGCCTGATATATCTTCATTGATATCATTAATAAATACACAAAATGACAAGAATTAATCTTGGAAGCTACTAGGCTTTTCGTACCAACTAAGAAATATTGTTCATGATTAAGCCTAAATGGATGTTAGATGAACTAATTAGACATGTGGAAGAGAAGAAAAATACATGGGATACATATAACAGGTGACACAGAAGCCTATGATAGATATAAACTGGTCTGTAACAAAGTCACAAAGGAGGTTAGGCAGGCAAAGGCAGATTACGAGAAATCTTTGGCAAAGGATGCAAAGAAAAACAGCACAGAGTTCTTTACTTATGTAAATTCAGGAAGGAACGGGATGAATCAGATTGGTTCACTTGATAGCAATGGTTCAACTGTTGATCCGGCTCAAGTAGCTAACAAACTAAATGAATATTTTGCATCTACATTTACACATGAGGAGTTATTCAGGGAGGGAAATGCCAGAGGTGTATTAAGCTCTGGCAGTAAGCAAGATAATCTTGTAATAAATGAGAGAAAAGTGGAGGACAAATTTCTCAAGGTTAACATAAGAAATGTACCTGGGGTAGTAGCAGTAGTAGTAGTGGCATGTGATGCAAGAAAGCAAATGTATGAGCTTATGCAGCATCAGCCAAAAAAAAAAAAAAATCACAATCTGGATAGATTCCAATCCACTGGGTGGATGGAATCTATCCAGTTATATTAAGGGAGGCAGAAAAGGAAGTAAACAAACCCTTAGCCATAATTATGAGAGCTTCCTTGGACTCAGGGGAGGAACCCATGGATTGGAGAAGTGCAAATGTGACCCCAATCCACAAAGGAGGATCAAAGGGAGACAGGTAATTTCAGACCTGTTAGTTTAACTTCTGTTCCAGGGAAATTAATGGAGGCACTGGTTAAAGAAGCATTGCTAGACAAGACTTCAGTTATAGCTTGGACACAGCATGGCTTTGTTAAGGGGAAGGCTTGTCTGACTAATTTAATTGGATACTATGATGTAGTCACAAAGGAACTGGATGCAAAGAATAATTTTGATATCATATATTTGGATTTTACTAAGGCTTTTGATACTGTTGCACGTGGAAGACTGCTGGACAAAAAGGAGCAGTGTGGTATTGGAGGCAAATTGCTGCTATGGATAAAGGGATGGTTGAGTGGGAGAAGACAGAGAGAATGGTAATCAATGGACACTGCTCTTCGTGGACTAATGTTATTAGTGAAGTCCATCAGGGTTCAGGGTTGTGTCCATTGTTGTTTTCTGTATTCATCAATGATATTGATGATGGTATATCAGGCTCAATATCCAAGTTTGCAGATGATCTGAAGGTTGGCAGGGTTGTTAATGACACTAATGACAGTACGCTGCTGCAACAGGATCTAGAAAAGTTGAGTAGATAGGCTGACAGGTGGCAACTGAAGTTTAACATTGACATATGTAAAGTACGGCATACGGGAAGCAGTAACCCCAGGGTAACGTATCAACTTTTTGGTACTACACTGAAAGTGGTAGAGAATGAAAAGGACTTGGGGATAATTGTGCAAGGAGATATGAATTTTTCTGAGCAGTGCAGATGGTCTGCAAGATTAGCTCATGATGACTTGTCAATGATATACAGAAATTTTTCTATTAGGGATAAGGAGGTGATTATTCCCTTGTATAAGGCAATGGTCAGGCCACACCTTGAGTGCTGTATACGGGTCTGGAGGCTTCATTTTAAAAAGGATGTAGAGCTGTTGGAATAAAGGGTTGCTCTTACGAAGAAAGGCTTAAGTTTTGCAAATTACACTGTCTGTAGACTAGGCACCTGCAAGGCGATCGTATTGCGGTGTATAAAGCCTTGACTGGTTTGAGCATGCTCAATGCTGATGGGATTCTTTCTCTGAATAATTGCCTGAGAGGGCATAAATTCAAATTGATGAAAGACAGTTGTAGGATAGATGTGCGGAAGTTTCCTTTATCCAGCGGGTGGTTGATTGCTGTAAAAACTTCCATCTGTCATTGTAGAAGTTCATAGCTTAAATAGATTCAAGCCAGAACTAGACAAACATTTGGAGCGAGTGGACAAGTGAAATGAGAAGGCTGTGTGTTTTTTTTGTTTTTTTTTGGCAGATGCTATATAAGCTTGCTTTCTTGCATCATGTGCCCTTGCTAACACACCAAACCTTGTGGGACTCCACTAATAACTTTTGTCCATGTAGAGCAGTGTCGATTTATTACCACTCTCTGTCATCTCCCACTGAACCATTACTTTATACATTGCAGCTACTTGCCCTTAATGCCATTGCACTCCAGTTTGTACAGCAGTTACATGTGCAAAATTATCAAAAGCTTTCCTGAAATCCAAGTATAAGATATCAAAATAATTTTTTGCATCCAGTTCCTTTGTGACCACATCGTAATAGCCAAATGAAATTGGTCAGGCGAGACTTCCCTTAACAAACAAATACTGTGTCTGAACTATTACTGCAGTCTTGTCTAGGTGATCCTGCATCACTTCTTTAACCAGTAACTCCACTATTTTCCCCACAACAGAAATTAAACTTACAGGTCTATAATTATTTGCATTGCCCTTTGAACCCATTTTGTGAATTGGTGATACATTTTCATTTCTCCGATTACCCCCTCCTTCAGTATAACTTGATAGATTCCAGCTGCCCCAGGTGCCTTTTTTATGTTTAACTTCAACAATTTCTCCTGCACTTTGCACTCCGTTATTACAAAATTATTTAGCTACAGAATTCCTCATTTGTGAATGTAGGTGCAAAATATTCATTGTTTGTCAGCTATCTGAAAAGGATCATCAACAGTCGCACCACCAACATCAAGTGGACAAATGAGATTCATCCCCTTCCTTGTAGCATTAGCAAAAGCACATGATGCAAGAAAGCAAGCTTAGATATCATCAGCCATAAAAAAAAAAAACAAAAAAAAAACACACACACCCTTCTCGTTTCACTCATACATTTGCTCCGAATGCATGGGCGTGTCTAAAATTTTGTCTATGTATGTATTAGATGTACCTTCATAATACGACTATGTACATAGACAGTACATAGTGAAATGCAAGCATATGGCATCGAAATGAAAATAAGAAACAATTTAATATTAAATGTAATATTTATTAGAAATTTCAAACCAGCACCTTTGCTAGCAAAAATATTTTTTCCCCCCAGTGCTATCACCAGTTTCACTAAAGTGTTGATAAAGGAGTTTTGTCTTTTCACGAATGATGAGTGAACTTAACAGAATTTTATTTTGAGTTCGGTCCACAGATTTAAAGCCTTTTGCATTTTTTCTAATTTAATATCGCGAGTTACAGAGCAAAATTTTTAAGGAATTAGCACGTTTTCACGGACACTACGGCGGATTTTTTCTTCCGATTTTTTGATTGATCGTACCATTGACTCATTGATTTTATAATGTTTTGGCAGTGAGGAGACATTTTCACCATTAGAAATTTTATCTAATAACTCAATTTTATTCACTAATGTCATCGCCTTCTTTGATCTTTTCACATTTCCCTTGTTATTCAGCCATATTTTTTGTACGGGTTAGAAAGAACTTGTCCACAATAAAGTCACTTTCTTCCATTAACACTCGAAAAAGTCTGTTTTACACTGCAAAACGGTCGATTTATCACTTTTGTACGCATATCAATTTATAAATTTATAAGTATAAATTAAAAGCAAACGAAGGAACCTTCCATGACAAGCGCATAACACATACTGAACAAGGATTAGCGAGAAACATCCACGCTCGCGATTTTGTCACCCCTCTCCCCCCCACCCACTGAGCGCTGTTTTGACTGGGAAAGATAATTTTAGCCACGCCCATGTTTTTTATCGCATAAAATATTCACGGTACTTTAAAATTCAAATTTTTTTAGGTTTCATTTTATATTAAATCAGCGACCGCGAATACAGATACCGCGAATAGCGGGGGGTTTATAACTGTCATAGACCACCGTAGTCGACTTTACGAAAGCAAAAACCCTTCCCTTTACCCTTGATGGTAATTACCTCTTTGAGTAAATCCCACTTCAGCACACTGTGATCACTGCCACCTAGTGGTTCTTTTATCTGCAGAAATGCATGAAGAATCACTGCTGATAATCAGATAAAGAGTATTACTCCCTCTGGTTGCCTCTTGAACACGTTGCTGTAGAAAACAGTCATCCAATAAATCCACAAAAGTCTTGCTAGTATGCGAGTGACCAATTCACTAGTTCCAGTCAATATCTGGTAAGTTAAAATCTCCCATTATAAGACATTCTGATTTATTGGCCCACTCTTTATCTGCACAATTCCTCATTATACTCATCAGATTCATTAGGCCTAAAACACACATGTACTCTCATTTCTCCTTTCCCAGTGCTTATTTCACACCAAAAGACTCAACACTGCATTGTCCACCAGCATCAATTGGATGCACTTCCTTAGATTTTGTGTTTCTTAACTAACAGCATAACTCCTCCTCCCTTCTTATCCTGTCTATGCACGTTGTACTCCAAAAATTCCAACTCTGCACTGCCTATATCTGTGTGACACCACGTCTTTGATATCCCAACAATATCTGCCTTTGATGTCTTGACTAGCACTTCAAGCTCATCAAATTTATTAACTATACTCCTAGCATTGGTGTACATGGAAGTATACGTGCACCTGTTCCAGCTCCAGCTACCCTAACACAGCCCATGTATTTACTTGTTCCACTATGACTCCTAGCAGGCCTGGAAATCCCCATTGCCTTGCTTTCCAGGCTGCTGCTCGATTGCATTTCAATAAAAGCAGTGCAAAATTACTTTCACCTCTGCCAGCGGCTACTGTTAATCCATTAATCCATGTATCCTCCCCAAGCTAGCAGTTTTCCGACCCACCTAACTCAGCATCGATAGCATCAGCAAATATTCTTGCACCCTTTCTATTTAAATGTGTCCCATCTCTGTAAAAGCAGTCTCTCCTGTTAACAAGTAGAGACCGGGCTGAGAAAAAATTCTACTCATTGAGCCTTGCACAATCTCTCCAGAGCCGAATTGATCGACAGGGCTCTCATCATATATTCCCTCCTCTCGGCTTTTTTTCAACATTGACCTGTACTTGTTAGGTAATTCCGCCTGTCTCCTACTCTTAATATCATTAGGGCCAACGTGTACAACAATATCACCCTTTGTACCCTTAAAAGATGATATCTGCTCTACAACATCATCATCATCCTTTGTCCCCGACAGGCATACCCTGGTCCTGTACCACCTGTCCTCTTTGCACACTATGTTCCCCATTTCCCTGACAATAGAGTCACCGACAACAACTAGTTCCTTTCGGACCTGC
The DNA here is from genome assembly GCF_048544385.1 of Mastigoproctus giganteus. NCBI lineage: Eukaryota > Metazoa > Arthropoda > Arachnida > Uropygi > Thelyphonidae > Mastigoproctus > Mastigoproctus giganteus. The sequence goes on along the minus strand of NC_143576.1, from coordinate 267,182,707 downwards.
GCATTCCTCCTTGGAGGTTGCTGCTGTGTTGCGTGATGTTCAAATGCAAGCTCTGGCATTGATGTGGGCAGCCAAGAGCTTGATGGGCCCCTCAATTTAAATCCTTTGAGGGCATCCACCCTGTCCTTCAAGCTCTCATATAGGCCCATAAAAATGCTGAGTTGGCACCTGATTATCTCACACTCCTTACATTGCATGCACACAAAGACATTCCTCTTGGCAATATCATGTCCTGTTTCTGATTGTCCGCAAACATCAAACAAGCAGTACATTTCAAAAGGCTGTGAATCAGAGGACTGCCGATCCCTTCAGTTCTCCCCTGAGCCACAGCACTCTCATTAATTTGAGCCTTTTGTTTGCTGCTCTGGTCTGAGTCATGATTTCTATTAAATTTTAAATAAAATTCCAATACAAAATACAAAATATAATTTCACTCCCAATGCAGTTAGAACACTATATACAAAGGGTACTAGGAAAGTTTTGCAATACAGCTTTGTTTATTTAATTTTTTCAAAGTAATTTCCTCTACATTCAATACACCTCTCTGTCCTCCGAAACCAATCTTTAAACCAGTTCTGCCAAGTTTCACTAGGGAGTAAAGCACACTCGTTGTCCCAAGCCCGTAGAAGGTCCTCATCACTGGAAAACCGCCTTCCTTTTAGCTTCGTTTTCACATGCGGGAACAGTGCAAAGTCGCAGGGAGCAAGGTCTGGACTGTAGGGAGGGTGCTTGAGAAGTTTCAGTCCTGTCGTGGTCAAATATTCGGTGCAGGCTTTGGCGCGGTAGCTGGAGCATTTTCGTGATGGAGGTACCAGGTGTCCATTTTTGACTTTGGCCGCAGGTTCTTCATAGATCCAATGACTTTAGGCAGGCATTGTTCAGTATACCACTTAGCTGTGACTGTCTTCTGCGTGTCCAAAACGACACGTTCCACAATTCCACTCGATTTGAAAAATACAGCTATCATTTTCTTCTTTACAGATCGGGATTTTCTGACAATTACGGGTGTGTCGTCATCATCAAAGACCCAAACTTTGTTTTGAGCCTTGGTCGGCAGATCGTAATAGTACAGCCAAGTCTCGTCACCTGTCACGATGTTGTTCACATACCGAGATTGTCCCTTATCAAACTTTTTTAACATCTCCCGGCACCAAGTCACACGTCGTGTCATCTGCTCTTCAGTCAGTTGATGCGGCACCCAGAGAGAACAAAGTTTCTTCACGTGCAAATGATCTTGCAGAATCGAACGAATTGCTGGTGCATTTAGGCCCAAAGTATCCTCTATCCGTTGGTAGGTCACTCGCCTGTTTTCGTCAAGCATTTTCCTCACAGCAGTAACGTTTTCCTCCGTAACTGACGTTCGTGGCCTTCCCGGCCTCTCAGAATCCTCCACAGTGAAATTTCCCCTTTGGAATTCTCTATACCACCTGAATATCATTGTACGATGTGGACAATCATCATCTAGTGCAAGAGTAATTTCTTCTAAGCACTGGTCTATGGTTAAACCACGCACGAAATTATACCGCAAAACTGTCCTTATCTCATTTCGTGACCACGATGCCATCGCAAGCACTTTACACTCTCACTACTAATGAATAACTGAGCCCATCGACTTGGCGCGGCAGCTACTATGCACGTATGAACATGTCTCAACATGCAGCAACAAGCAGCTTCCTGTGATTCATTGTTGCGTCATATTGCAAAACTTTCCTAGTACCCTTTGTATATATTTCAGTATCGAATATTATCTCCGAGTCATTTATATGACTTTCTCATCTCATCAAGTTATATGTATTAATATAATGTTACGTTTGTAAAAAGTAGATCATTATATGTATTTAGTTAAAAAAGTACAATTTAATTGAAATTTAATAAGATTAGTAAATTTTACTGATTAATTTATGCTACTATACTTGCTATCTAGTTTTCCATTAAACCGTACACCAACTAGTTTGGGGTACATGTATCGTATAACAATGGCGGCAAGTTACGAATGGTAATCTGCGAACACAAGGTATTAATTACTTTCAAAATCACACTATCTAAATTCAAAATAAACCACGATGCTTGACTAGGTCTCATCATCATCAGCCATTTCAATCCATTGCAGGATGAAGGCCCCTCCAGCAACTTTCCAGTTCCTTCTGTTTTGAGCACTGGCCATCCACTTACTACCCACAAACTCATGAATTTCATCTATCCATCTCCGCCTTTGTCTTCCAGGTTTTCTTCTAGCTCCTCTTGGATACCATTCTGTTATTTTCTTAGTCCATCTGTCATCATGTCTTCGAGCTATGTGTCCTGCCCAAGACCATTTTAGTTCTTTAGTTTTGATAAGAATGTCCTTTACTTGAGTTTCTTGCCTAATCCATGTGTTTCTCTTCTTATCTAACAGTCTGATTCCCAATATGATTCATTCCATTCTTCGCTGTCTAATGACTTGTCCCAAATAAGTATATGACTCCACCTTTTCAATTACTGCTCCTTCAATCATTATTTCCCTTTCTGTGGCAATCTTGTTCATCATTACTTTTGTTTTAGGCATATTCATCTTTAGTCCAAATTCCTTACTAACTGTGCATAACTGATTAAGATTTTCCTCTAATTCTTTGGGATCGTGGCTAATGACCACAATGTCATCTGCAAATCGTAAATGGTTTAGGTACTCTCTGTTCACATTGACTCCTTTCTGCGACCAGTCTAATCTTCTGAAAGCTTCCTCAAAGGCAGCAGTAAACAGCTTCAGAGATATTGTGTCTCCTTGTCGAACTCCTTTCTCAATTTTAAATTTCCTACTGTCTTTGTCTAGTCTAATAAAGGAGGTAGCACTCTCATATATTTTCTTCAAAATCATAATATATGGGGTATCAATGCCTTGTCTTTCCAGTGCCCGAAACATTGCCTTATGCTGTATGGAGTCAAATGCCTTTTCATAATCCACAAATGCCAGGCATAATGGTGTTTTATATTCATTTGCTTTCTCCATTAGCTGTCATATTACATGAAGGTGATCCATAGTTGAGAATCCTGTCCTAAAGCCAGCTTGCTCTTTCGGTTGATTCTCATCAAGTATTCTTTCTAATCTGTTAGTAATGACCCTTGTGAACAACTTGTAGATGTGGGATAGCAAGCTAATTGGTCTATAATTTCCAATTTCTGATTTATCTCCTTTCTTATGCAGCAAAACTATGATTGCATTATTCCACTGCTTAGGTGTCACACCTTTTCTAATGCACTTTGTGAAGAGCCTTGCCAGTTTTTGTGTTATGTCTCTTCCTCCCAATTTTAACAACTCTACAGTAACTTAATCTTCCCCCGGGGCTTTCTGATTCTTCATTTTCTTCAATGCATGTTCTACCTCATCAGGAAGAATATTGTGTATGTTGTATGTGTTGCTACTTTGCAATCCATCTTCACCACTGCTGGCATCATTCCCCTGCTCCTTGTATAATTCTCTATAGTAGTCTTCTGCTATTTGAATTATGCCTTCTCTGCTGTTTATAAGTACACCATCGCTATTCTTCAGTTTCAGTATCATTTGTCTTTCTGTATTACTGCTCATGGCTGCTGATTTAATTCCTTTGTTTTCCCTTAATGCTTGTTCTACTTTTCTTGTGTTAAATCTTCTTATGTCCTCTCTGAGTCTCTTTCTAATGGCTTTGCATAACTCAGTATACTCAATTTTCTCCCTGTCAGTGTTTTTCTTGCTTTTCATTTGTCGTCTTCGGTTCATCATGACAAGTGTTTCTTGACTAATTTTTTCTTCTTTGGATTTCTTTTTCCCTATAGGTTTCTTGGGCTTTATCACTTTCAAAAAGTTGTAATATTCCTTGTCGATATCTTGGTCCTGAGCAGTCTGCAGAAGCTCATACTTGTTCTTAAGTTCCAGTACATACTGCTTTTTCTCCTCTTCTGTTATCTCAAAGACCTTTGTATTATTTACTCGAGTCAGTTTTTTCCTTTCCTTTCCTACATCTATATCAAGTGTACATCTTACCATTCTGTGATCCCATCCAACATTTACCTTATTCAGGACAGTAACATCATTCACAATATATCTTCTGTTAGTGAGGATGAAGTCGATTTCATTAGTAGTTAATCCATTTGGACTCTTCCATGTCCACTTTCTGTTCACCCTTTTCTTGAAAAAAAAGTGTTCATTACTGACAATCCTTGAGATGCTGCAAATTCCACAAGTCTTTCACCTCTTTCACCAATTCCAAAATTTCCTATTGTTCCCCTTTCTGCGCTGTTTTGTCTTTTTCCAACCTTAGCATTGAAGTCTCCCATAATAATGCCGACCGGGCTAGCCGAGTGGGTAAAGTACCTGCCCGGCAACCCACAGGTCACGGGTTCGATTCCCGCCTCGGGCTTGGATCAAAGTACTGCAAAAACCTTGGGAGGTGCAATATGGCCACAGAAGCCGATGCGCCAACAACTACCAAATCAAAAAAAAAAAAAAAATCCCATAATAATAGTGTAGTGGGTTTTATGCTCATCTAGAAGTCTCTCAGTTTTGGGTATACATTTCTTCAACCTTTTCATCATCATGGCTCGATGTTGGTGCATAAATCATTATAATCTTTAGCTTGTATCTCTTAGAAATCTTGAGTATTAGTCTTGACACTCTTGGTGATGTACTTTTGAATTCCAAAATGTTGCTTTTAAAATCTTTATGGACCAGAAACCCAACTCCACCTTCACTCCTTTCACTGTTTCCATTGGTGTACAGCAGGTTTCCACTTGATAAACTTATAAGTGATTCATTTCTTCTTCTTATTTCAGCCAAACCGATGATATTCCAATTCACATTTTCCAATTCCTTTTCCAGCTCTAATATCCTGTCTTCACCAATGAGTGTTCTTACGTTATAACAGGCCAAGTTCAGTTTCCGTGCATGGCAGCCTGGTCGTACCCAGAGATTCTTAGCACCCTCTGCTTCCACTCTGATCCTCTTCCTGCCGTAAGAGGGAGAGTGAAAGCTGCTGGGGACTTTTTTTTTTTTTTTTGGTAGTTGTTGGCGCATCGGCTTCTGTGGCCATAATGCACCTCCCAAGGTTTTTGCAGTACTTTGATCCAAGCCCAAGGCGGGATTCGAACCTGCGACCTTTGGGTTGCTAGGCAGGCACTTTACCCACCCAGCTAGCCCGGTCGGCTGCTGGCGACTGAGGGCCATTTGTTTCGTTGTGCTTTCATGTGCTGGAGGGTTTGGTCTTTTCCTCTTCACGCTGACCGTCTTGAAGAGAACCACTCTACACGTTCGTTGCCACCTAAGTGACATAACAGGGCTTACCATCGAGAAGGTGTGCATGAGTGGATTTTAGGGAGGCAGGCCAACCGGACTTCTCCTAAATCTTCTGTAATAGAGAGATATTGGATCCATCAGTGTTTTAGGCTGAGTATCTGATAAGCCCCTAGAATTATTTCTATAAGTAGCTTATAGACTAGGTCTATAAGTAGCTTATAGACTAGGTCTATAAGCTACTTATAGAAATAATTTAATCTAACAATTAAGTCAATAAACCAATTTCTAGGCAAAACGATATATCTCTTTTGGGGATTACCCTGACTTCTCATCTCTCCTGGCGCAAGCACATTACAAATATTGCTTCCTCTGCATCTAAAAAACTTGGTTTCCTCTTTCACTCTCAGTGTTACAATTCAGAACAACAGTGCCCCGTGGAAGTACCTGTAGAAAAGGCATGCAGCAGAAACAGTACGTCTATGAGACAGCGAGTGGAGAGACTCTGTTAGAGAGAAGTCATTAATTAACCTAGCTGTCTTCTGAATGGGCTTCTATAATTCCCACTCTCTCTAACAAAGCAGTCCAAACACGTGCTGCCACCAGCCAACATCCATTTGCTGTCCAATTTCAAACTCACAGAACCAACTTTTTTCATCTTCCTCGCTTATTCATTCAAGTGCTGTTTTCTGGAACAACCTTCCTTCATATGTCTTTCCTGAAAATTACAGTCTACAGAAGTTCAAGTCCAATGTCAACAGATATCATCTTTCTTCTTCTCAACCTCCAACCCAAGCACGGTACTAAGTACTATAGGTTGTAATATCTCTCGTGTTTGGGGTTTCCATAAAAAAAAACAATAATAATTTAACTCAATAAACCGGCTAAATATAATTAAAAAATTAGCGTTCACTGGGTCTGCAAAACTTGTCCAGCTCATCGATTAGATACCCTTACCGATCCTACTTTACATAAGTAAAGAAATGTTTGTTGTTTTTCTTTACATCCTCTGACAAGGATTTCTCATAATCAGCCTTCGCTTGCCTAACCTCCTTTGTAACTTGATTACAGACTAGCCGTAGGCTTCTGTGTCACCTGTTAATTTATCTTTATCCCATGCAATTTTTTTCTCTGTCACATGTCTCATTAGTTCATCTGACATCCATTTAGGCCTAAATGTTGAACAATATTTCTTAGATGGTATGAAAAGCCTAGTAGCTTCCAAGATTAATTCACTGAAGGCCTTCCATTTAGAATTCACTATTGTTAACATCAACAGTTGATCACATTGTATAGAATTCAAAAACTGCCTGCGACCACTGTAGTTGCCTTTACAAAAACAAATACCCTTTCCTTTACCCTTGATGGTAGTTAGATAAATCCCACATCAGTAGACTGTGATCACTGTCACCTAGCGGTTCTGTTATCTGCAAATTCCTAATGCATGCTTCATCACTGCTGATAATCAGATCAAGAGTATTACCCCATCTGGTTAGTCCTTGAACATTTTGCTGTAGAAAACAATCCTCCAATAAATCCACAAAAGTCTTGCTAGTGTGTGAGTGACCAATCCACAAGTTTCAGTCAATATCTTGAAAGTTAAAATCCCCCATTACAAGTCATTCTGATTTACTGGCCCACTCTGTTTCTCTGCACAATTATTTGTTGTACTCTTCAGAGTCATTAGACCTATAACACAATCCTAATCTCATTTTCCCTTTCCTAGTGTTTATGTCACACCAAACTGACTCAACATTGCACTGTCAACCCATGTCAACTAGATGCACTTCTTTAGATTTTATGTGTTTCTTAACCAACAGCATAACCCTTCCTTCCTTCCTACCCTGTCTATCCTTTCTTTACAAACTGTGCTCCCCAAATTCCAATTCTACACTGCTTATATCTGTATGACACAATGTCTCTGATATTAGCATTAGCATTAGTAGAGGCATATGATGCAAGAAAGCAAGCTTATTCAGCATCAGCCAAAAAAAAAAAAAAAACACACCACTCCCATTTCACCCCTCTGTTTGCTCAAAATACCTGTCCAGTTGAGCCTTAAATTTGTTTAGGCTATCAACTTCAACAACAAGTGATGGAAGTCGGTTCCACCAACCAACCACCCGCTGGCCAAAGGCAAATTTCCGCACATCTATCCGACAGCCGTCCTTCCTCAATTTGAATTTATGCCCTCTGAGCTGATTATTCTGAGCAAGATGAAGAATCCCATTGGCATTGAGCATGCTCAAACCATTCAAAGCCTTATACACCTCTATCAGATCACCTCGCCGGTGCCTAGTCTCCAGACTCTGTAATTTGCAAAACTTAAGCCTTTCTTCATAAGAGCAACCCTTTGTTCCATTCATTAATCTTGTTGCCCTTCTCTGTACCCGTTCCAGCAGCTCTACATCCTTCTTGAAATGAGGCCTCCAGACCTGTATACAGTACTCAAGATGTGGCCTAACCATTGCCTTAGGCCACATCTTGAGTATATCCCAACAATATCACTTTTGATGCCTTGATCAGCACTTCAAATTCATCAGATTTATTTGCTATACTTCTAGCATTAGCACATGATGCAAGAAAGCAAGCTTATATAGCCTCAGCCAAAAAAAACACACACACACACACACACACCCTTCTCATTTCACCCATCCAGCCACTCCAGATGTTTGTTTAGTTCCTCCTTGAATCTGTTGAAGCTGTCAACTTCCACAACGACAGATGGGAGCTTTTTCCACCAACCAACTACCCGCTGGATAAAGGCAAATTTCCGCACATCTACCCTACAACTGTCTTTCCTCAATTTGAATTTATGCCCTCTCAGGTGATTATTCTGAGGAAGAGGAAGAATCCCATCATCGAGCATGCTCAAACCATTCAAGCCTTTATACACCTTAATCAAATCACCTCGCAGGTGCCTAGTGTCCAAACACTAATTTGCAAAACTTAAGCCTTTCTTCGTAAGAGCCACCCTTTGTTCCATTCACTAATCTTGTTGCCCTTCTCTATACTCATTTCAACAGCTCTAGATCCTTCTTAAAATGAGGCCACCAGACCTGTATACAATACTCAAGGTGTGGCCTGACCATTGCTTTATACAAGGGGATAATCACCTCCTTATCCCTGCTAGAAAAATTCCTGTATATCATTGACAAGACACCATGAGCTGCTCTTGCAGACTGCCTGCACTGCTCAGAAAAATTCATACCTGCCTGCACAATTACCCCAGGTCCTTTTCACTCTCTGCCTTTATCACACAGTTGAGACGTTACTCTGGGGTTTCTGCTTCCCATATGCAGTACTTTACATTTGTCAATGTTAAACTTCAGTTGCCATCACTCAGTCCATCTACTCAACTTTTCTAGATCCTGTTGCAGCAGTGTACTGTCATTGGTGCCATTAACAACCCTGCCAATATTTGTATCATCTGTAAACGTGGACATTAAGCCTGATATACAATCATCGATATCATTAATAACACTTAATTAATTAATTAATAACAACCACTAATAACATTAGTCCACGAAGAGCAGTATCCATTGATTACCACTCTGTCTTCTCCCTCTCAACCATCCCTTTATCCATAGCAGCAATTTGCCTCCAAGGCCGCACTGCTTTAATTTGCATAGCAGTCTTCCATGTGCAACAGTATCAAAAGCCTTCCTAAGATCCAAATATATGATATCAAAATTATTCCTTCCATCCAGTTCCTTTGTGACTACATCATAGTATCCGATCAAATTGGTCAGCCAAAACTTCCCCTTAACAAACCCATGCTGTGTCCAAGTTTTAACTGAAGTCTTGTCTAGATAATCCTGCAATGCTTCTCTCACCAGTGCCTCCATTAATTTTCCTGGAACAAAAGTTAAACTAACAGGTCTGTAATTTCCTGTGTCTCCCTTTGATCCTCCTTTGTGGATTGGGGTCACATTTGCACATTTCCAATCCATGGGTACCTACCCTGAGTCCAAGGAAGCTCTCATAATTATGGCTGACAGTTTGCTTACTTCCTTTGCTGCCTCCTTTAATATAACTGGATAGATTCCATCCACTCCAGGTGCCTTTCTTATTTTTATCTTCAACAATTTCTCCTCCTCTTTACTCTCAGCAATGAATGAATATCAAATAATTTTTCTTTAAACCAGGAACATCTACAACAGAAATAATGTTAAAAACATTGTTTTTAACATTTAAAAATATTTTTAGATGGTAAAAACTGTTTATGGTGATGAAACATTAAGTCATACCAGTGTGTTTGAATTGTATAAGTGGTTCTAAGACGTGCGTGAGGATGTTCATGATGAACCGGGAGATGGGCATCTGTCAACTTCTCAAAATGAGGATACAGTTGCAAAAGTTCAAGATATTTTGGCAAGAGATTGTCATTTGACCCTCAGAATGATGGCTGATTAGTTGGATATGAATAATTCCTTTTTCCTAAATCTTCATGTAGAATTGCACGAATATTTAGGTAAAAGGAAGGTCCATGAAAAATTTGTACCACACAACCTCACTGATGAGTGAAACAGCAAGGAGTGTCATCATGCAATGACTTCATCCAGACTTGTTGAGGCAATACTAATTTGCTTGAGTTCATTGTAAATGGAGATAAGAGTTGCATGTTTTAGTACAACCCAGAGACAAAGCGTTAGAGCATGCAGTGGACTTCAAAATCATCACCAACACCCAAAAAGTTTTGTTTGCCAAGATCAAGATGATGGTCATCATGTTTTTCAACAAATGTTGATTCACAAGGAATTTATACCTGAAAGGGAGGGAGAGACAGAGTCAGTACATACAAGTGCTTCAAAAACTATTGAACTGCGTTTCGGGTGAGTTCACAGTTTCAAGAGAAATGCAGCTGGTTCTTATTGCATGACAGTGCCACTGCCCATTCTGCACGTGTGAAAACATTTCTGATGAAACATGGCATTGTACTGAGGTCGTAAAGAAAAATGTACCAGCCAAACTGAACATCATCTCTTTGGACTCCTTTGCTGACACTTTTCGGACACTTTTAGAACCGTGTAATAAGTGCAGGCAATCAGGTGGTGATTACTTTGAATAAAACTATTTTTGAGCTCCTTCACATTATGTTCTTTTTATTGCCCCAGTCTGGGAACTTTATTGTCACATATCGTATATTCAGTCTTCTCAGTGTATAACCCTCACCTGGTGCTAAGAACTGTAAGTTTCATTTTTAAAAAAAGTCATCGTCTCTCAGTTCAGATATCATCCCATGATAAATCTTGAGGCTTTACCCTTTACTTGAACTGTATTTTATTAGATCCACCTTAAAGCAGAACCTGTTAACCTACTTATTTAATCTACATCCCCCCAGTGTTTGTAAGAATTTATATTTATTGGAGTCAATATTTACAAATGAAATGGGGAGGAGAAATTGGTGAAGAGAAGCTGGGAGGCATAAAATCAGCTATACTGAAATATCACACGATTGTTTATTAGAAAAACTTTCAAGCTTAAAGGCAAGTAAAGCTCCTGATTTAGTATTAGCCCTATAGGGCAAGGGAGCCATAGGCTGTTACTGAACTATCCAAAAAAAAAAAAAAAAAAATAGATAAAATACAAATTATGGTCCCCCCCCCTCTTCACATAGATAACTATTCAGTTGACCTTAATTTCTTCAAACTGTCATCCTCAACTATCTGTAGAGTCATCTTATTCCAGTAATCAACAACTCGTTGTCTAAAAGAAAACTTCCTACAGTCTAATCTAAACCTCTTTGAATCTAATCAAAGTGTTTTCTCCTGTAATATGAATTTATGGCACATTAGTTCTGGAATTCTTTATCGCAGTGAAAATTCTACCTTCATTCATTTTAACTTTTAATCCTCATTCAGGTCCCAATCGAAGTCTTACCTCTTATGGTCACCCTTTTGCTGATTTTACCATGCGAGTTGCCCATCTTTGAACTTTCAAGAAGCTGAATGTCTTTTTTTCAGATGAGATCTCCATATTTGGACACAGTACAGCAGGCCCCCGTTATAACGCGGTTTGCTTTACGCTGATTCGCTATAACGCTCTTCTTATATTATAACCCGTATCTGACTATAACGCTGTCACAGATCACTATAACGCTCTTTTACAGATTACATTTTTGACAAATTTAACAAAATCGTTTCATTTGATGGAGTCGATAGCTTGCAAATGAATAGCAAAACAGCATTAAAACGTTTCCCACGCCGACTTGAGGAATTTTCCCACGCTCAGTGAAATTTTCTCGCACGCTAATTTAATTGCAGTACAGTGACTTGTTATGTAGTTCCGAGATCAACATTTTAAAAAATGATCGAATATATTGCTTGTAATATTTGGGTTATATGCATTTATCCGAAGTCTAGTCATCACTCAGTACAGTATTAGACATCGTGCGTTACGGAAAGTTTACTTGAACATTGTATCATAATTAATTCAACCAACGCAGTTATATTTTCGAAGAGTTAATAATGACCGACAGGAATGAAAAAGCAACAACGTCTGGGCGCAGTACGAAGACTATAAATGTAAGAAAAAGACTGAATTTGAAAATTAAATTAGACGTTTTGAAGCTAATCGATTCCGGTCAACGACAAGCGGATGTGTGCCATAATTTAGGACTTGCAAGTTTAACTGTAAGAACAATTATAAAAAATTAATTTTATCAGCTGCAAAGATAGCTGTTCCACTGCAAGAAACTAGGACGGCTATTAGGATTGAAATGGAAAGACTAATTTTATTGAAGATAATATTCCAATGCAGAAGTCAGTTAAGTTAAATATTTAAAAAAAAAAGAGAGAGAGAGAGAAAGAGATTAGCCAATATGATGATCTGAAGAAAACTCGCCTAAAAAAAAAAAAAAAAAAAAAATGTGAAACCATTTAAAACTGGTAAGGGCTGGTAGAATATATTTAAACCCCAGGGAGAAGCCGCTAGTGCAGATCAAGGAGCCAAAACTTTCAAAAAAGAACTTGTTAAAATTCTTCCTCCAGCTCAGAATAATCACCTGAGAGGGCATAAATTCAAATTGAGGAAAGACAGATGTAGGATAGACGTGCGGAAATTTGTCTTTAGCCAGCGGGTGGTTGGTTGGTGGAACAGACTTCCATCCCTTGTGGTGGAGGTTGATAGCCTAAATAAGTTTAAGGCTCAGCTGTTATATTTCTCAACAACTTTTTAATATAGATGAAGCGGGACTTTTGTGGAAACGAATGCCTAAAAGAAGTTTCATATTGAAAGAACAAAAAATATGCCAAATTTCAAAGCGGCGAAGGATCAGTTGACTTTATTGTTGGGTGGTAACGCTGCAGGCCATTTAAAATTAATACCCCTTTTAGTTTATTTGGAAGAGGGCCAAAGTTCAACTCAAAATCCACACATTTTCCATGATTAAATTCATCCATTAAATTAAATCAATTAAATTCATTATTTTAATTGGAATTTTAAGTTTACTTTTGATACGCAAGTAGTTACCACATAATTATACGTATGTAATGCAAATATTTGAATATTAAATATTTTGACCGACATTTGTGCATCTTTTCATTACCGTTTATTGTTGATTAGGAAATATCCTATGGCACCGACCGCAGCTCACAAATACATATGTTACCTTATGGGAAAGTGGCGCTCACTTAGCGCGGATTCACTTAGCGCTCTGTTTTTCCGGAACGAATGATCAGCGTTAAGCGGGGGTCACCTGTATTCCGTATGCAGTCTTATAATTGCCTTATACTTGAGCTACTCAAATGGCTAAAGGTTGTTTGAACTGGCCCACCAATTAGTAGCCAAAGAGTTTGAAAATTGCAGAAAAAAATCAGTATGAGTTTAATAAATATGAATTCATTTTCATAGAAGTTATTTTGAATTTTCCACCAATCTGAGAATAGCTAAATTGTTGTAATTACTGATAATTGCCATTACAGCGTAGCACATCTCTATCATGATGAAAGTTGCTTCCTGAGAGAGCTGATATCTGCATGGTTTCCAATATAACCATTTTAAAATTCAATGTAAATGTTTGAAATCCAACCATTTTTCGACCCTAGAATAGCTCTTTAAAAAAATGGAAAATTTGTTTTAGAATTCCTGAATTTGTGTTATTCACATTTTAGGCACTTTTAAAAACAATTTTAATATAAAAGAAAAAAAACAAATTACACCCATTTATTTTATCTTTATCAGATGGTAGCATTGTGTTCTAGCAAGCCATGACTTTATTATAATTGTCTTTTTTTATGCATTTTATGTGGTGTAAATTAATTATGTTCCTCTTTTATTCTTTTTATTCAGTTTTAGCCGAAAATGACTTCCACAAACAAAGAAAAGTTGACTGTGAAACCATCAATTTAAAACAGAATGGACAAAATGACTTTTGTTTCATACTACTTAATAATAATTTACCCATGTGTTTAATCTGTAATGAAGGCCTGTCAATTGTTGAAGTATGTAATCTGAGAAGACATTATGAGACCAAGCATAACAATTTTCATGTAAAATTTCCCACACACTCAAAATCCAGAGAAAGTAAGCTAGATAACTTAAAAGCATCATACATGCAGGCTAGTGTAATATTGTGTAGACCTTCTGCATAACAGGAAAAATGCGTGGAAACTTCTTTGACCGTATTGTGGATTCAAGGTAAGAAAATGCTACTCTTCACTCATGCTGAGGTGGTGAAACACTGCATATTAGAGGGGGAAAGAAACAGTCAAAAAGTTTTAAAAAATTCCTTTATCAAATGATATGGCTACATAATGCTGTCTTGAACTCACAAACAATGTATCTGATCAATTACTTGCTGAACTGCTTGCAGGCAAATACTTTTGTTTAGCTATAAATGAAACTTTGGATTGCACAGATACAGCTGAACTTGTAGCTTTTGTGAGATTCTTTAATGGTAATGTATTTTTTTTTGAAGATTTATTGGGATTAATAGCTCTACGTGGACAGACAACAGTAGAAATAATCTCTAATGAAGTTTTAAAATTATTAACTTCAAAAGAACTTAGAACTGAAGATGTGTTTTCCATTACAACAAATGGAGCTCCAACCATGATAGGTGAAATCAGTGGGCTTGTTGTCAGGCTTAAAGAAACAAAACACAATCTTATTTCCTATCACTGTATCATACTTCCACACTGCTCAAAACTGAGTGGGGTCTTTCACTTTCTCTGACTGAAATGACCAAATTAGTTAATTTTCTGTGATCAAAATCAGCACTGTCACACAGGCAGCTAAAAAAATGTTTATGCTGAACTGGTTGCTTATAACAATGTGTGGTGATTAAGCAAGTGAAGAATGCTAAAAAGATATAGGATTTAGGAAGTGAAATTGAGTTTTTTGCAGAAGATTGAAGACAGTGATAAAACTTAATCACTGCTGAAATTTTGAGGAACACCTACCATTTTCCCAATCTAGCATTTTTGGTTAATATTTTTTCTTACATTAATGATCTAAACATTCGTCTCCAAGGAAAAGTTAAAAACATCAGTGATCTCTGTGAGTCTATTTTAAGTTTCAAAAAGAAATCTGAACTTTTCACTCAAGATGTAAGAAGTAATAACTTTATTTTCTTCCCCACTCTTAAAAATTTTCAAAATGAAGTAACAAATATGTATGAAACTGATATAATATTAGAATTCTTAAATAAACTGAAGGGTGTTTGATTCAAATATCTGGAAGGTAAACAGAGTGTGCTATCATTTGCTGCTAGCCTTCTATTAGTAGAAATCACATCTAAATGGATTCGGGAAATAAAAGAATGGTTTGAATAGATGAGGCTCAGTTTAAATTGGAAATATGTGAATTTGCAACAAAATCAAAGGTTACTGAATTATTTAAGTCTATTTACTACATAAAATTTTGGATAGAATTGCAAACCAACAACGAATATCCTGAAATTACAACAGTGTGCAGTAAAAATTCTAACAAGGTTTGGGTCAACATGGATTTGTGAAAGTGCTTTTAGCTCATTACATTCATCGAGTCAAGATACAGGAGCTCGCTTACTGATGAAAATACGGAACACCTCCTGCAAATTGCACACACAAACTGTGAGCCTAACGACAGGGATATGGTGAGGGATCCTAAGTGCCACTTTTCCCACTGACTAACGATTGACGCACCAGACATTCAACAAAGTTCATCATCAGCCATTTTCAATCCACTCCGGGATGAAGGCCTCTCCAGCAACTTTCCAGTTCCTTCTGTTTTATGCAGTGGCCATCCATTTACTATCCATGAACTCGTGAATTTCATCTCTCCATCTCTGTTGTTGTCATCCAGGTTTTCTTCTAGCTCCTCTTGGGTACCATTCTGTTATTTTCTTAGTCCATCTGTCATCATGTCTTCGAGTTATGTGTCCTGCCCAAGACCATTTTAGTTCTTTAGTTTTGATAAGAATGTCCTTCACTTGAGTTTGCTGCCTAATCCATGTGTTTCTCTTCTTATCTAACAGTCTGATTCCTAATATAATTTGTTCCATTCTTTGCTGTGTAGTTCTCAGCTTCTCTTCCATTCTTTTGGTGAATGTCCAAGTTTCACTTCCATAAGTCATGGTGGGGAGTATACATTGGTTCATTATTTTACATTTGAAACAAATTGGGATATTGCTCCTCAGTATGTGACTCAGTATGTGACAAAAGTCTGGGTGCGAGGTTAGCCTGTGCGGACGTTGCTCCTTAAAGCTCTTGAAACAGAGAAGTTTTTCCTGATTTATTTTCTGCTTTATTAGTTTAAATTGTCATATTAACTTATTTTCTAGAGTAGCTTTATATTCCTAGTTACGATACTTAGTTTAAAGTTTAACTTAGACAGAGATTTTGTAGATATTACTTAGTATCGGTAACGGTATCAAATCCACATGTCACAAATTGAACGAGAGGTCTTTTTTTTTCTTTTTTTTTTAACCAAATTTAGTCGATTTATTAACCAATTGTTATATCAAATTATCTTCTATAAGTAGATTATAGACCTAGTTAGGATCCTTAATTTATTCTAAATTGAGATAGCGAGATTTGGAAGCTAATCAATACTTACGAGTCCGTAGAAATACCGTTCGTGAATTCCCGCCATTTTTACACGATAGCATAAGCTTAGTGTAGTATAGTGCATAATATAATATTGTCAATTAATCAGTAAATCTATTAATCTTGATAAACTTTATTGTCAATTAAATTGTATTTTTAACTCTATATATATATAACGACTTAATCGTAACAAATAATTAATACATAACTATAGTGGTACACGTGATACGGAAGTTGTATAAAGGGAACTCGTAGAAAACACTAGATACCGAAAAAATATATATATAACATAACTGTTTTGGGATATAACTTAAGGATTTAATTTTTGTTTTGAATTTTATTGAATTAAATCGGAATCATGACTCTGACCAGAGCAGCAAAGCAAAAGGCTCAAGCTAATGGGAGTGCTGTGGTTCAGGGGAGAACTGAGGGGGGCAGTTGCCCTCTGAATCACAGTCTATTAAAATGCACTGTTTGCTTGATGTTTGCGGAGCAGTCGGGTACGGGACATGATACTGCCAAGGGGGATGTCTTTGTGTGTGCACGATGTAAGGAGTGCAAGGAAATCAGGCGACAACTCAGCATTGTTATGGGCCTTTATGAGAGCTTGAAGGACAGGGTGGATGCCCTCGAAGGAAATAAATTGAGGGGCCCATCAAGCTCTCAGCTGCCCACATCAACGCCAGAGCTTGCACTTGGTCATCAGGCAACACAGAAGCAGCCCCCTAGGCAGAATGCGCTGGTCCCACAGGAACTAGTAGTTGTTGGTGACTCTATTGTCAGGGAAACGGGAACATGCTTTGTAAAAAGGATAGGTGGAATAGGACCAGGGTATGTCTGCCAGGGGCAAAGGTTGATGACGTTGTAGAGCGGATATCATCTTTTAAGTGCACAAAAGGTGATATAGTTGTACACGTTGGCACTAATGATATTAAGAGTAGGAGACCGGCGGAATTACTTAGCAAGTACAGGTCACTGTTGAAAAAAAGCCGTGAATTAGGGTTGAACTTGAAAGTGTCTGCAATTCTGCCCAGACACGATAGGAGGGAGTATATGATGAGAGCCTTGTCGATCAATTCTGCCCTGGAGGGATTGTGCAAGGCTCAAGGGGTAGAATTTTTTTCAGCCTGGACTGTACTTGTTAACAGGAGAGATTGCTTCTACAGGGATGGGATACACTTAAATAGAAAGGGGGCAAGAATTTTTGCTGATGCTGTCGAGGCAGTGTTAGGTGGGTCGGAAAACTGCTAGTTGGGCGGGGATACAAGGACTAATAGATTAACAGTAGCCACTGGCAGAGGTGGAAGTGATTCTTGCACTGCTTCTATTGAAATGAGCAGAAGCCTGGAAAACAAGATGCAGGATATTTCAGAGACTGCTGGTAGTCATTGCGGTACAAGTAAACACATGGGTTGTGTTAGGGTAGCTAAGAATAGAAACAGGTGCATGTATACCTTCGTGTACACCAATGCTAGGAGTTTGGTAAATAAATTTGATGAATTTGAGGTATTGCTCAAAACATCAAAGGCAGATATTGTTGGGATATCAGAGACGTGGTGTCACACAGATATAAGTAATGCGGAACTGGAATTTGGGGAATACAATGTGTATAGGAAGGATAGACAGGACAGGAGGGGAGGAGGGGTTATGCTATTAATTAAGAAACACATAAAGTCCAAGGAAGTGAAGCCAGTCGACATCGATGGACAGGAAAGTGTCGAGTCAGTTTGGTGTGACATAAGTATAGGGAAATCAAAATTGAGAGTAGGAGTGTGCTATAGGCCTAATGACTCTGATGAGTATAATAAGATATTGTACAGGGAAATAGAGTGGGCCAGTAAATCAGAGAGTCTTATAATGGGGGATTTTAATTTCCCAGATATTGACTGGAATTTGTGGGTTGGTCACTCGCACACTAGCAAGGCTTTTGTGGATTTATTGGATGATTGTTTTCTACATCAGCATGTTCGTGAGGCAACAAGAGGGAGCAATACTCTTGATCTGATTATCAGTAGTGATTTTCATGCATTAAGAATCTGCAGATAAATGAACCACTAGGTGGCAGTGATCACAGTGTGTTGAAGTGGGATTTACTCAAGGAGGTAACTACCATCAGAGGTAAAGGGAAGGGTTTTTGTTTTCGTAAAGGCGACTATGATGGTCTGAGACAGTATTTAAATTCTATACAGTGGGAACAACTGATGATGTTACCAACAGCAAACTCAAAATGGGAAGCATTCAAGGAACTAATCTTGGAGGCTACCAGGCTTTACATACCAACTAAGAAATATTGTTCAAGGTTTAGGCCTAAATGGTTGTCAGATGAATTAATGAGACATGTGGCAGAGAAGAAAAATGCATGGGATACATACAAATTAATGGGTGACATGGAAGCCTATGATAGATATAAGTTGGTCTGTAACCAAGTCACAAAGGAGATTAGGCAGGCAAAGGCAAACTACGAAAAATCCTTGGCAAAGGATGCAAAGAAAAACAGAAAAGAGTTCTTTACATATTTGAACTCGAGAAGGAAAGGGATGAATCTGATTGGTCCACTGGATATTGATGGTTCAACAGTTGAGGATCCTGCTCAGGTGGCTAACAATCTAAACGAGTATTTTGCATCTACATTCACGCATGAGGAGTTATTCAGGAAGGAGAATGATGTAGGTAAAGTAAACATTGGCAGTGAGCTGGATGATTTTGTAATAACTGAGAGGAAAGTGGAGGAGAGATTGTTGAGGATAAACATAAAAAAGGCACCTGGGGTGGATGGGATTTATGCAGTTATATTAAAGGAGGCAGCAAAGGAAGTATGCAAACCCCTAGCCATAATTATGAGAGCTTCTTTGGACTCAGGGGAGGTACCCATAGACTGGAGAAGTGCAAATGTAACCCCAATTCACAAAGGAGGATCAAAGGCTGACACAAGTAATTATAGACCTGTTAGTTTAACTTCTGTTCCAGGTAAATTAATGGAGGCACTGGTTAAAGAAGCACTGCAGGATCATCTAGAGAAGAATTCAGTTATAGCTCAGACACAGCATGGTTTTGTTAAGGGCAGGTCTTGCCTGACCAATTTGATTGGATACTATGATGTAGTCACAAAAGAACTGGATGCAGGGAATAACTTTGATATTATATACTTGGATCTTAGAAAGGCTTTTGATACTGTTGCACATGGAAGACTGCTGCACAAATTGGAGCAGTGTGGCATTGGAGGCAAATTGCTGCTATGGATAAGGGGATAGTTGAGTGGCAGAAGACAGAGAGTGGTAATCAATGGACACTGCTCAACGTGGACTAATGTTATTAGTGGAGTTCCTCAAGGTTCAGTGTTGGGTCCGTTGTTGTTTTTGGTGTTTATGAATGATATTGATGATGGGATATCAAGTTTAATGTCCAAGTTTGCAGATGATACAAAGGTTGGCAGGGTCGTTAAGGACACTACTGACGCTATGCTGCTGCAGCAGGATCTGGAAAGGTTGAACAGATGGGCTGAGAGGTGGCAAATGAAGTTTAACATTGAAAAATGTAAAGTACTACATATGGGAAACAGTAACCCCAGAGCAACGTATCAACTCTGCGGTACTACACTGACAGTGGTGGAGAATGAAAAGGACCTGGGGGTAATTGTGCAGGCAGATATGAAGTTCTCTGAGCAGTGCAGACGAGCTGCAAGAGTAGCTCATGGTGTCTTGTCAATGATATACAGGAATTTTTCTAGCAGGGATAAGGAGGTGATTATTCCCTTGTATAAGGCAATGGTTAGGCCACATCTTGAGTACTGTATACAGGTCTGGAGGCCTCATTTCAAGAAGGATGTAGAACTGCTGGAACGGGTACAGAGAAGGGCAACAAGATTAGTGAATGGAACAAAGGGTTGCTCTTACGAAGAAAGGCTTAAGTTTTGCAAATTACAGAGTCTGGAGACTAGGCACCGGCGAGGTGATCTGATAGAGCTGTATAAGGCTTTGAATGGTTTGAGCATGCTCAATGCCAATGGGATTCTTCATCTTGCTCAGAATAATCACCTCAGAGGGCATAAATTCAAATTGAGGAAGGACGGATGTCGGATAGATGTGCGGAAATTTGCCTTTGGCCAGCGGGTGGTTGGTTGGTGGAACCGACTTCCATCACTTGTTGTTGAAGTTGATAGCCTAAACAAATTTAAAGCTCAACTGGACAGGTATTTCGACCGAACAGAGGGGTGAAATGGGAGTGGTTTTTTTTTTTTTTTTTTTTTTTTTTTTTTATGGCTGATGCTGAATAAGCTTGCTTTCTTGCATCATATGCCTCTACTAATGCTAATATTTCCTGAATTCTATCCATCCAAAATTTATTCTTCTCTTGACTTCCAGGCATTTATCATTAATACAACTAATGACTTGTCCCAGATAAGTATATGACTAACTCCACCTTTTCAATTACTGCTCCTTCAATCATTATATCCGTTTCTGTGGCATACATGTTCATCATTACTTATGTTTTAGCCCTCTAAAACAAAACTGAAAGCATCTCGTACAGAGCAGTTAACACCAGGGTGGAAAAAGAGCAAGCAGAAGATTTCAGCACTTCTTTGTGCCAATGCAGATGAAACTCATTGGCTAAAGTCTGTTGTGGTCGGCAAGGCTAAGAATCCAAGGGCATTAAAAGACTGTATGCACATGTTGCCTGTTGTGTACTACAACTTGCAAAATGCTTGGTTCACACAAGAAAGCATTGGTTCCATAACCACTTCATACCCAAAGTCAAGAGGTACCAGAAAGAATTGTTGAAATTTTCAGATTAGCAGATTAAACAACTTCTAATCCTCGACAATACCTGCACATCCAGATGTTGAAAATATGTCCAGTAAGGATGGTAAAATAATGTTCTTGGCTTTGCTGCCAAATACATCTGCCTCAATACAGCCCATGGACCAAGGCATCATTATGGCCTGCAAGAGGCTCTACAAGTGCAAGTACCTTGATGAGGTGATTTTAGTGTTGGTAGACAGAATGGATGAAGATAATGACACGAGGAAGAAGAACGCTGGAAAATATCATACAATATCAAGTCTGCTTGGAGGCCACAATGCATGGAGGGACACTGAAAAGGAAACTTTAATGAATGGCTGGAAAAAACTCTTGCAAAATATAAATGGTGATATTCACTTTAAAGGATTAGAGCTAGATCATTTTCACACTGTGTTGATGGCAGCTGGAGAGACTGAAATAACGCAAGAAAATATCCAAGATTAGCTTGAACTGGAAGAAGAAGATCCTGGATTTTGGCTTCTGACAGAGGAAGAAATTGCTGCAGATGTTATTAAGGATTGTACTAAACCTTTAAACTGCATTATCTGATGAATCAGATAATGAACTAGAACTACAAAAATCTACAATTAAGAAGAAACCTCTTAGCTTTTCAAGAGAAGGCATTAATGCAGTAATCAATTATGTGGACACTTCAACAAATTAGAAATTGCAGGGGTATTATGAACACCTGAGAATTGTGAGGGAGATCCTAATTAAAGAACAGCAGCAGATTTCCTTTCAGACAAAACTTGACAGTTTCTTCAAACCTGCATTATTACATTTAAAAACAAGTACAGCTTCCGAGTCTTCTATATAAATAAATTCTCTACAGTGATTTTTTTTTTATTTTTTTTTATTTATTTTAGTCAGCACTACCTATATCATTAAATTTTCCATTTATTTGTGTTCTAAGTTCTTTTGTCTTTTAGGGCTATCTTTTGCTTCACTAATCTGGATTATCACTTAATCCAGATGACCTCCCCCCCCCAATTAATCTGGATTAATGAGGGTTTAATTTTGTTCTGGTTGATTTGTAAGCTTATTGTAAGTGTTGTTTTATGCTCCATTCATCTTCTGCCATCATGTTAATACATCATCATATTATATTTTGTTCCTGTTCTTTTCTGACTCCTCTAATTTCGTTTTCCAAAGGTAGATTAAAAAGCAGTAGTAAAAGTGTATTTCCCTGTTTTAAACCTGGTGAAGTTTGGGGTAGAATGAGAGAATAAATAGCATGATAATTAATCGGTTGCTATTTTTGTTTTGCATTGTTTTTAATAGTTCATTTTTAAAACCATACTCTTAAAATAGTTTATATAAATAGCTGTTGTAAATTTGTGTTTTCTACATTCCTTTTAAAATGCCTATTTTTTGAATACTGTACTTACAGGTTTGTTTTAAAGATGCTGTTTTCCCGTTATTGCCAAGAATGATTTTTGGCATGTACTATAATATGCCACTTGTAAGTAATCTTTTACTTATAGTTTGAAAACATTATATTTTATATAATTAGCATTGCTAATGAAAGCTATATCAATGTTTCATAGTTAGATTATTCTAACTTCAGCCTAATGATTTGGAAATTGGTGGGTTTAATTATTAAAAGGTATGGGTAAAGTTTTTCTTTTGTTTTTTTTTTTTTTGGTGATGCCCTATAAGCTTTCTTCCTTGCATAAATTTGCTTATACTAACATATGGAAGATTTTACAGCTCCAGCTAATAGACATTTTTCTTAAAATTTGCCGTTTTATTGACATTAATTGGCATATTAATTTATTTTCTAGAAGTAGCTTTATATTAACGAGGCTTCTAGTTCCTAGCTATTGCTGGCCGCAGATTGGAGATCACTAATCTACTGGGTCAACCTACCACCTATTCTTCAGGAACTGGGGATTCCAATTTGGATGTTACCCTTATAATGCCTTCAATCAGAAATTCTCCAACAATGGCAGGTGCACAAATATGCGACCACCAGTGATCACCGCCTTATCCCATACTGTATTACTGATCAAGTTACCCCTCGCCAAATTTACATGCATGATACTTCCAGGTTCTCTATCATCATCATCATCAGCCATTTTCAATCCACTGCAGGATGAAGGCCTCTCCAGCAACTTTCCTTCTGTTTTGAGCACTGGCCATCCATTTACTACCCACAAACTCATGAATTTCATCTATCCATCTCCGCCTTTGTCTTCCAGGTTTTCTTCTAGCTCCTCTTGGATACCATTCTGTTATTTTCTTAGTCCATCTGTCATCATGTCTTCGAGCTATGTGTCCTGCCCAAGACCATTTTAGTTCTTTAGTTTTGATAAGAATGTCCTTTACTTGAGTTTGTTGCCTAATCCATGTGTTTCTCTTCTTATCTAATAGTCTGATTCCCAATATGATTCATTCCATTCTTCGCTGTGTAGTTCTCATCTTCTCTTCCATTCTTTTGGTGAGTGCCCAAGTTTCACTTCCATAAGTCATGGTGGGGAGTATACATTGGTTCATTATTTTACGTTTCAGACAAACTGGGATATTGCTCTTCAGTATGTGACTATATTTCCTGAATGCTATCCATCCAAAATTTATTCTTCTCTTGACTTCCAGCCATTTATCATTATTACAGCTAATGACTTGTCCCAGATAAGTATATGACTCCACCTTTTCAATTACTGATCCTTCAATCATTATTTCCCTTTCTGTGGCATACTTGTTCATCATTACTTTTGTTTTAGCCATATTCATCTTTAGTCTAAAATCCTTACTAGCTGTGCATAACTGATTAAGATTTTCCTCTAATTTGTTGGGATCGTGGCTAATGACCACAATGTCATCTGCAAATCGTAAATGGTTTAGGTACTCTCCGTTCACATTGACTCCTTTCTGCGACCAGTCTAATCTTCTGAAAGCTTCCTCAAAGGCAGCAGTAAACAGCTTCAGAGATATTGTGTCTCCTTGTCGAACTCCTTTCTCAATTTTAAATTTCCTACTGTCTTTGTCTAGTCTAATAAAGGAGGTAGCACTCTCATATATTTTCTTCAAAATCATAATATATGGGGTATCAATGCCTTGTCTTTCCAGTGCCCGAAACATTGCCTTATGCTGTATGGAGTCAAATGCCTTTTCATAATCCACAAATGCCAGGCATAATGGTGTTTTATATTCATTTGCTTTCTCCATTAGCTGTGATATTACGTGAAGGTGATCCATAGTTGAGAATCCTGTCCTAAAGCCAGCTTGCTCTTTCGGTTGATTCTCATCAAGTATTCTTTCTAATCTGTTAGTAATGACCCTTGTGAACAACTTGTAGATGTGGGATAGCAAGCTAATTGGTCTATAATTTCCAATTTCTGATTTATCTCCTTTCTTATGCAGCAAAACTATGATTGCATTATTCCACTGCTTAGGTGTCACACCT
Organism: Mastigoproctus giganteus; assembly: GCF_048544385.1. NCBI lineage: Eukaryota > Metazoa > Arthropoda > Arachnida > Uropygi > Thelyphonidae > Mastigoproctus > Mastigoproctus giganteus. The sequence goes on along the minus strand of NC_143576.1, from coordinate 267,158,230 downwards.
TTTCTAATGCACTTTGTGAAGAGCCTTGCCAGTTTTTGTGTTATGTCTCTTCCTCCCAATTTTAACAACTCTACGGTAACTTCATCTTCCCCTGGGGCTTTCTGATTCTTCATTTTCTTCAATGCATGTTCTACCTCATCAGGAAGAATATTGGGTATGTCGTATGTGTTGCTACTTTGCAATCCATCTTCCCCACTGCTGGCATCAATCTCTCGCTCCTTGTATAATTCTCTATAGTAGTCTTCTGCTATTTGAATTATGCCTTCTCTGCTGTTTAGCATTAGCATTAGTAGAGGCATTTGATGCAAGAAAGCAAGCTTATGCAGCATCAGCCAAAAAAAAAAAAAAAAAAAAAAACCACTTCCACTTCACCCCTCTGTTCGTTCAAAATACCTGTCCAGCTGAGCCTTAAACTTATTTAGGCTATCAACCTCCACCACAAGGGATGGAAGTCTGTTCCACCAACCAACCACCCGCTGGCTAAAGACAAATTTCCGCACGTCTATCCTACATCTGTCTTTCCTCAATTTGAATTTATGCCCTCTCAGGTGATTATTCTGAGCTGGAGGAAGAATCCCATCAGCATTGAGCATGCTTAAACCATTCAAGGCTTTATACACCTCTATCAGATCACCTCGCTGGTGCCTAGTCTCCAGACACTGTAATTTGCAAAACTTAAGCCTTTCTTCGTAAGAGCACCCCTTTGTTCCATTCACTAATCTTGTTGCCCTTCTCTGTACTCGTTCCAGCAGCTCTACATCCTTCTTGAAATGAGGCCTCCAGACCTGTATACAGTACTCTAGGTGTGGCCTGACCATCGCCTTATACAATGGAATAATCACCTCCTTATCCCTGCTGGAAAAATTCCTGTATATCATTGACAATACTCCATGAGCTACTCTTGCAGCCCGTCTGCACTGCTCAGAGAACTTCATATCTGCCTGCACAACCACCCCCAAGTCCCTTTCATTCTCTACCACTGTCAGTGTAGTACCACAGAGTTGATACGTTGCTCTGGGGTTGCTGTTTCCCATGTGTAGTACTTTACATTTGTCAATGTTAAACTTCATTTGCCACCTCTCAGCCCATCTGCGCAACCTTTCCAGATCCTGTTGCAGCAGCATAGTGTCAGTAGTGTCCTTGACAGCCCTGCCAACCTTTGTATCGTCTGCAAACTTGGACATTAATCCCGATATACCATCATCAATATCATTTATAAATACAGAAAACAATAATGGACCCAACACTGAGCCCTGAGGGACTCCACTAATAACATCAGTCCACGATGAGCAGTGTCCATTGATTACCACTCTCTGTCTTCTCCCCCTCAACCACCCCTTTATCCATAGCAGCAATTTGCCTCCAATGTCACACTGCTCCAATTTGTGTAGCAGTCTTCCATGTGCAACAGTATCAAAAGCCTTTCTAAGATCCAAGTATATAATATCAAAGTTATTCCCTGCATCCAGTTCTTTTGTGACTGCATCATAGTATCCAATCAAGTTGGTCAGGCAAGACTTCCCCTTAACAAAACCATGCTGTGTCTGAGCTATAACTGAAGTCTTGTCTAAATGATCCTGCAGTGCGTCTTTAACCAGTCCCTCCATTAATTTTCCTGGAACAGAAGTTAAGCTCACAGGTCTATAATTACTTGTGTCAGCCTTTGATCCTCCTTTGTGAATTGGGGTCACATTTGCACATTTCCAGTCTATGGGTACCTCCCCTGAGTCCAAGGAAGCTCTCATAATTATGGCTAACGGTTTACTTACTTCCTTTGCTGCCTCCTTTAATATAACTGGATAGATCCCATCCACCCCGGGTGCCTTTCTTGTGTTTATCTTCAACAGTTTCTCCTCCACTTTACTCCCAGTTATTTCAAGATTCTGTAACTTACTGCTAGAGTTGAATACACCTCTGGCATTCCCCTCGCTGAATAACTCCTCATGTGTGAATGTCGATGCAAAATATTCATTTAGTTTGTTAGCCACCTGAGCAGGATCATCAACACTTGACCCATCAATATCAAGTGGACCAATCTGATTCATCCCTTTCCTTCTAGAGTTTACATAAGTAAAGAACTCTTTGCTGTTTTTCTTTGCATCCCTTGCCAAGGATTTCTCGTAATCTGCCTTCGCCTGCCTAACCGCCTTTGTAACTTGGTTGCATATCAACTTGTATCTATCATAGGCTTCTGTGTCATGTGTTAATTTGTAAGTATCCCATGCATTTTTCTTCTCTGCCATATGCCTCATTAGTTCATCTGACATCCATTTTGGCCTAAACCTTGAACAATATTTCTTAGTTGGTATGTAAAGCCTAGTAGCTTCCAAGATAAGTTCTTTGAATGCTTCCCATTTTGAATTTGCTGTTGGTAACATCATCAGTTGGTCCCACTGTATAGAATTTAAATACTGTCTCAGTCCATCGTAGTCGCCTTTACGGAAGCAATAACCCTTCCCTTTACCCCTAATGGTAGTTACCTCTTTGAGTAAATCCCACTTCAGCACACTGTGATCACTGCCACCTAGTGGTTCATTTATCTGCAGATTCTTAATGCATGAAGAATCACTGCTGATAATCAAATCAAGAGTATTACTCCCTCTAGTTGCCTCCCGAACATGCTGATGTAGAAAACAATCATCCAATAAATCCACAAAAGCCCTGCTAGTGTGTGAGTATCCAGCCCCCAAATTCCAGTCAATATCTGGGAAATTAAAATCTCCCATTATAAGACACTCTGATTTACTGGCCCACTCTATTTCCCTGTACAGTTCCTTATTATACTCATCAGAGTCATTAGGCCTATAGCACACTCCTACTCTCAATTTTGATCTCCCAATGTTTATGTCACACCAAACTGACTCCACACTGCACTGTCCAGTGATGTCGACTGGCTTCACTTCCTTGGTTTTTATGTGTTTCTTAACTAATAGCATAACACCTCCCCCCCCCTTCCTATCCTGTCTATCCTTTCTGTAGACGTTGTACTCCCCAAATTGCAGTTCCGCATCCCTTATATCTGTGTGACACCACGTCTCTGATATCCCAACAATATCTGCCTTCGATGTTTTGAGCAATACCTCAAATTCATCAAATTTATTTACTAAACTCCTAGCATTGGTGTACACACAAGTATACCTGCACCTGTTTCTATTCTTAGCTACCCTAACACAACCCATGTGTTTACTTGTACCACAATGGCTCCCAGCAGTCTCTGAAATACCATGCATCTTGTTTTTCAGGCTTCTGCTCATTCTAATAGAAGCAGTGCAAGAATCTCTTTCACCTCTGCCAGTGGCTACTGTCAATCTATTGGTCTTTGTCTCCCCCCAAGCTAGCAGTTTTCCGACCCACCTAACACTGCCTCGATAGCATCAGCAAATATTCTTGCACCCTTTCTATTTAAGTGTATCCCATCCCTGTAGAAGCAATCTCTCCTGTTAACAAGTACAGTCCAGGCTGAAAAAAATTCTACCCCTTGAGCCTTGCACAGTCTTTCCAGGGCCGAATTGATCGACAAGTTTATAAGTACACCATCGCTATTCTTCAGTTTCAGTATCATTTGTCTTTCTGTATTACTGCTCATGGCTGCTGATTTAATTCCTTTGTTTTCCCTTAATGCTTGTTCTACTTTTCTTGTGTTAAATCTTCTTATGTCCTCTCTGAGTCTCTTTCTAATAGCTTTGCATAACTCAGTATACTCAATTTTCTCCCCGTCAGTGTTTTTCTTGCTTTTCATTTGTCGTCTTCGGTTCACCATGACAAGTGTTTCTTGACTAATTTTTTCTTCTTTGGATTTCTTTTTCCCTATACGTTTCTTGGGCTTTATCACTTTCAAAAAGTTGTAATATTTTTTTGATGAGACATTTTTTGATGAGATCATCCGAGAAGCCACCTGCAGCCCCTCTGCCCTCAATAGGTATCACTCCATGAATAGTACCCAGAAAACTGATTTTGTTCGATCATTGCTCCTGAAAGCCTCACAAGAATCGATGAAATGTTCTAAAAGTCCAAGGTCCTGTCCCCTGGTGGTCTCAGGATCTTACTAACCTGCGGAATGATCTCGAGCATACCAGCATGAATGCAGAACTGAGCTTCCCCACGTTGCTGATCAATACAAAGGAAGATTCAGAGCCCTTCGCAGAGAATATTGCAATAGGATTTACCATGCCAAAAAAAAAACTCATGGCTCACACTGGTAGAGACAGAAGGGAAGAGGAACCTTTGGGGGCCTGGTGCATAAACTTGTCAGGAACAAATCAGGTGTACAGACATCATCGATTCCATACACAATAATGGCACTCCTGAGACAACAAATTGGCTGGACACAATGAACAAAATTCTGGATGATTTGATTTACCAAGATGATGCTACCCTAAACACAGACTTCCATAATCAAGTCACTATCGACAACCAAAACTTCCAACCTACCGCTATTGAAGATCTTTTACTGAAGAGGAAGTGGCCATGGCCAACAACAAGATCAAGAATGGCAAGGCTCCTGGTGTGGACCTCATCGAGGCGGAATCTGTCCAATGTCTTTGGACTATCACTCCTGCTATCCTCATTCAGCTTTTCAACACCTGCCTGAAAGATGGCATATTTCCATCATGCTGGAAGCTTTAAAACTTGAGACTTCTACCAAAGGATCCCACTGGCAGGACATCAGCTTATCGTCCTATAGCACTTTTACCAATACTGGTAAAATGTTTGAGAGACTCCTGCTATTTCGCCTCCAGCTTGCATACGAAACTAAAAGTCTTGCAGCTCCCCTCCAGTTTGAGTTCAGGCAGAGTTGTTCCACAATTGATGATCTGACCACGATTCTGAAACTTGCAAAAGATTCTGAGGCCACTATGTCTATGCAATTTTTATAGATTTTAAGGGTGCCTTTGACACCGTTTGGTGGCTGGCAATCCTACAGAAGGTCAGGGCCACCGATTGCTCTCCTCAGAATCTGTTCGACTGCCTCAAGAGCTACTTCTCTAACCAAAGTCTCGCCATCAAAACACAGTTCCATTCCATCACCCGGCAACTTACCAGAGGCTGTTCCATCCTTGGTCCAGCAGTGTGGAATATGATCCTGCATGATTGGCTTCTTTTTTTTTTTTTTTTTTTATGTAAACCCCAAACACGAGAGGTATTAGAACCTATAGTACTTAGTACCGTGCTTGGGTGGAGGTGAGAAGATGAAAGAAGATATTTGTTAACATTGGACTTGAACTTCTGTAGACTGTAATTTTCAGGAAGTACGTATGAAGGAAGGTTGCTCTAGAAAACGGCAGTTGAATAAATAAACGAGGAAGATGAAAAGTTGGTTCTGTGAGTTTGAAGTTGGACAGTAAATGGATGTTGGCTGGTGGCGGCACATGTTCAGACTGTTTTGAAAGAGAGAGAGAGGGAATTATAGAAGCCAATTCAGAAGAACAGTGCCCATGGAAGTATCTGTAGAAGAGGCATGCAGCAGAAACAGTACGTCTATGAGAGAGTGAGTGGAGAGACTGTTAGAGATGAATCATTAATTAACCTAACTGTCCTCTTCTGAATGGAATCAAGAAGCCTGAGAGAGGTTTTGGGGGCACCACCCCAGATGTGGGAACAATATTCCATGGCAGGGCGGATTTGCGATTTATACAGAGTGAGCAGCTGTTTGGAAGAAAAGTAACGCCGAGAGCGAAAGAGAAAACCAAGTTTTTTAATGCAGAGGAAGCAATATTTGTAATGTGCTTGTGCTAAGAGAGATTAGAAGTCAGGGTAATTCCCAAAAGCGATATACCATTTTGCCTAGAAATCCGAGTGTCACTAAAGATAAGCATAGAAGCAGAAGAATCCTTTTTGTGAGATATAAAACAAGACTGAGTTTTAGAAGGGTTGAAATCAACTAAGTTGTCAACTAAATTTCTTTGCCAGACTGGAGAATTACCTGAAGATCGGCGTTTAAAGAATTGGTAGCAGATTTTCGAGAAATTGAAGCTAATTGAGCAGGACAAGGTTTCTCGAAATGGAAAGTGGAATGCAATGTGCTATCATCGGCAAAACTATGGATAGGATTTCCAGTCAATCGCTTCTGAGGATATATCCCAATGTCACAGAAACTTCTTATGCCAACGACCTTGTCATCATCATTGAAGGACCTACGAGAGCTACAATACAAACTAGGGCCAGTGCAGTACTGTCTGCTCTTTCCGAGTGGGCCGAGAACAACAAACTTTCAGTCTCTACTGAAAAGAGCAAAACTCTTCTACTGAAAGGAGTTGGATGTGAGGAGGCCTCTGTCCATCCGTTATAAAGGGCAATCACTCAAAAACCAACGTGCTGTCAAATATCTGAGTATTACACTGGATGGAACTTTCATTCCCCACCTATGTTCCATTGAAGAGAAAATTAAAGCCTATATTACCAGGTTGGCACTTCACCTTCAAAGACTGCGGCCTCAAAGGCCGGGTTTTACATCATCTTTACACAGCTGTATTTATTCCCATTGTCACATATGGTGCCACAGTGTGGTATAACAGGATAACGATAATAAGAATGCAACATCTGATCCTTCAGGTCCAGTGGCGTATGATGCTGCAAATGACTTGTGCATGTTGAACCATATCAACCGCTGCACTACAAGTTCTTACTGGATGCCTAGTCCTAGATCTCCATGTCATATACTTCTGCCTCTCTCATGCCATCAAGAAGAATAAAGAGGCTGAAATACTCACCATTAAAGCGTGTGTGGACTGAACTGGTTTCCTTATGGCAGACATGATGGAATAACTCATCAACAGGTGAAATTACTAAACTCTTTATTTCAGATGTCACCTTCCTCAACAAACAACGTTGTAACTGGGTCTATCCTAACGTCAACACGTCCTTTCTTTTGACTGGCCATGTATCATTTAAAAGGCATCTTCTCGACTTTGTTCTGGCTGACAGATGCTTTTTGCATCTGTGGAGAGTCAGAGGACTGGAACCATGTGATGCACTCCTGTGCGATCTATCTTGACCACCGCTACCAGCTTCTTATGGCCCTCAGTGTACCGACACTCCATCCAGAGGCTAGGGTATTGGAATCAGAAGAAGCCTACAAAGCATTCTTGACCTGTGCTACCACAGTCTTAAATTGACGCCGCTATCACTCATAACCACAAACTGGCACATCTATGACTACCGCAGCTCATTCTGTGGAATAGCTTCCCCACTACCAGTCACACCAGAAATTAAATAACTTTTCAGCCATAAGGATATACCAAACCCAGTAATGATTCTCAACTTCACAGGATGCACCATTGGAATCATGTCACCAAGTCTCTATTATGTGGCCACTTAAGAGCCGCCTCTAATTTTTTTCCCTGTCCATCCACAGTAACTTCATCTTCTCTTGCAGTGCTCCAACATGTTCTTTGCTGCTCCTAGAAGACTTCACCGGGTGATTCTCAACTTCTCTTGACAAAGCTTCCACCAGAGATTCTTGCCAACGCTGATACTTCTCTCTGCAGGGGATAAACCAATGGGATTCCTGCCTTCACCTCTTCTCCTTGAAGCTCCTTTGCTGCTGATGTTGCCTCTCCATCAGTGTGGGATTACAATGCTTTCGGGCTCTTTTGCTAGCCTGGGACACTCCCCAGGCAGGATTTTAACCATCATTGAAGGGGTTCTGCTGATGCTGGTCAACTGAGAGGTGTGGGATTATCTGGCCATTTGGCCCTCTGCTGGGGGTAGCTTTCTGTCCTGCCTACCCTTGCTTCCAATCTTTTGCAATTACTAATGACCTAGTACAGATTATTCATTTACCTACAAGAATACCGGACAATCCTAATCATAGAGCCAATACGCTTGATCTTTTTCTCACAAACAACCCTTCTAAGTACACAGTACACAGTCGAAGTGAGAGGTCCTTTAGGCACTTCAGATCACAACTTGGTGATTGTCTCTTCTCCAATGGAACCTTTATCTCATGGCTATTCCCAACCTCGTGTTGTTTGGCCTTACAAGAATGCAAAATGGGATGACCTGCGAGACTTCTTTTCTTTTTTTCCATGGTCGGATAACTGTTTCAAAACTTCTGATGTCAATGTTTGCTTAGATCGTGTCAGTGAAATTATTCTTGCAGGAATGGAATCCTTTATCCCACACTCCACTTTAAAATCTCGTCCTTTATCTAAACCTTGGTTTTCCAATAACTGTGCTAAGGCTGTTCAAGAGAAGAATGTTGCATATCGTAATTGGCTTGTTTCCAATTCTTCAGTTTCATTTTCTGCCTACACCAAAGCTCGCAACAATTGTAAAGCAGTTATTAATCAGTCCAAACTAGAGTTTGAACAGGCTATGAGTAGAAAACTTGCTTCTTGCCCTAATGGTAGCCGAACATTCTGGTCTCTTGCCAAAGCTATTGGCCGCAACTTTTGTCCATCACTGCTCCCACCTCTGTCCAAACCAGATGGTTCTGTTGTCACTTCAGCCAAGGATAAAGCTGACCTGCTAGCATCCCATTTTTCTTCTAGCTCATGTATTAATGATCTTGGTAAAACACCTCCCACCATTCCCAACACTCTCCATTCAATGCCTCCTGTGGTCTTCCATCAAAAGGATATCAGAAGGATTTTTATGAATCTTGATGCTAAGAAAGCCGCAGGTCCTGATGGCATATCTCCACTTGTTCTCACAACCTGTGCTCCTGAACTTACTCCTATTCTTTGCCACCTTTTTCACTTTCTTATTTCAAAGGTGTTTTTCTTTCTGCTTGGAAATTTGCTCATATCCAGCCAGTTCCTAAAAAGGGTGACAAATCCCTCCCATCCAATTATCGTCCCATTGCAATTACTTCTACTCTTTCTAAAGTAATGGAGAAATCAATTAACCACCAACTCTTAAACTACCTAGAAACCTTCTGTCTGATCAATGATCGCCAGTACGGATTCCGTCAGTGTCGATCCACTGGTGATATTCTGGCTTATGTTACCCATTTATGGACTAATTCAATGGAAACGTTTGGGGAAACACAAGCAGTTGCTCTTTACATCTCAAAGGCTTTCAATCGTGTTTGTCATAAAGGTCTTCTAAACAAGCTTCCATCTTATGGTTTGCCAACTGTTTTTAGTAATTTGTTATCCAGTTTTCTCTCTGATCGCTCACTGAGGGTGATGGTAGATGGCTCTCTGTCTTCTAGCCGGTGTCCTCCAAGGTTCAGTTCTTTCCCCCACTCTTTTCCTCTTGTATATTAATGACCTTCTTCCATTGACTGGAAATCCTATCCATAGTTTTGCCGATGATAGCACATTGCATTCCACTTTCCATTTTGAAAAACCTTGTTCTGCTTAATCAGCTTAATATCCGCTACCAATTCCTTAAATGCTGATCTCCAAGTAATTCTCCAATGGGGCAAAGACAAATTAGTTGATTTCAATCTTTCTAAAACTCAATCTTGTCTTATATCTCGCAAAAAGGATTCTTCTGCTCCTATGCTTATCTTTGGTGACACTCCGATTTCTAGGCAAAATGATACATCTCTTTCGGGGATTACACTGACTTCTAATCTTTCTTGGCACAAGCACATTACAAATATTGCTTCCTCTGCATCTAAAAAACTTGGTTTTCTCTTTTGCTTTGGGCGTTACTTTTCTTCCAAACAGCTGCTCACTCTGTATAAATCACAGATCCCACCCTGCCATGTAATATTGTTCCCACATCTGGGGTGGTGCCCCCAAAACCTCTCTCAGGCTTCTTGATTCCATTCAGAAGAGGGCAGTTAGGTTAATTAATGATTCATCTCTAACAGAGTCTCTCCACTCACTTTCTCATAGACGTACTGTTTCTGCTGCATGCCTCTTCTACAGATACTTCCATGGGCACTGTTCTTCTGAATTGGCTTCTATAATTCCCACTCTCTCTCTCTCTTTCAAAACAGTCCGAACATGTGCCGCCACCAGCCAACATCCATTTACTGTCCAACTTCAAACCCACAGAACCAACTTTTCATCTTCCTCATTTATTCATTCAACTGCCGTTTTCTGGAACAACCTTCCTTCATACATATTTCCTGAAAATTACAATCTACAGAAGTTCAAGTCCAATGTCAAAAAATATCTTCTTTCGTCTTCTCAACCTCCAACCCAAGCATGATACTAAGTACTATAGGTTCTAATACCTCTCGTATTTGGGGTTCACATAAAAAAAAAAAAAAAAAAAACCACTTTTGTTTGGGGTTTTTTTAAAAAAAAAAAAAAAAAAAAGCAAAGATTTTAGGCAGACTGAGAGCCGACCACCAAGGGAGAATTGATGATCCCTACCAAATGTAGTTTTATTTGCTCCGAGACCACCTCCCTTGTTCTTCTGGACTAAGCATAACTATATCATTATAATTGGACATGGATCCTTTAAGGCCAAGCTCCACCAGCTTGGACTGGCTGATGAACCATGCTGTACCTGTGGCGCTCCTTAAAATTGGCAACACTTGCTGTATGGGTGCCCAAATTAAGACAGCCTCTGGAGTCTACTAATTTCAAGGATCAGCTCTTACCTAGAGATCATGAACATCTCTGTATTTCCAAAGAAGCCTACTATATAGCCATTACCTAAATAAGCACAAAGATTATTGCAAACACACAGACAGAACCTGAGACAAAATGTTGTGCCAATCCCCTTCCCCTGCACCTTAGAAATAGTGCAAACTGACAATCAATCCAAATCCCATTAAGCTTATCCTACTTGACTTGACTTGACTTGACTTTCCCCAATTTGACAACTCTCCTTGCTTTGACCTCTGGGGGTATTGTGGTGTGTGTGTGTGTGTGTGTGTGTGTGTGTGTGTGTGTGTGTGTGTGTGTGTGTGTGTGTGTGTGTGTGTGTGCGCGTGCGTGCGTGTGCGCGTGCTTATCATGTGTCACATAAGTCTCTGGTGAACCCTTAGGGTATCACAGAGACATATGCAATGACCCATCTCATCTCCCCACAGTGCTGTATAGGACTACTTCTACGCATATGCAGTACCTTGCATTTGTTGATGTTAAACATAAATTACCATTTCTCAATTCACCTGCCAAATTTTTGTAGATCTTGTTGCAGTAGGATTGTTGTACTTTATGTACAATACCTTTATTGCTGTCATTGATCACCTTGCCGACCTTTGTATCATCTGCAGACTTAGACATTAAGCCTGTATGCTTTCATCAGTATTATTAATAAATACAGAAAACAATAATGGGTGCAGCAATGATGAATACTAGGGGCTCCGCTAATAATATTTGTCCATTAAGAGCAGTAGATTGATATACCAACTATGTGGTACTACATTCAGGATGGTGGAAAATGAAAAAGACTTGCGGTAATAGTGCAGCCAGGTATGAAATTCTCTGAGCAGTGCAGACAGGCTGCCAGCACAACTCACGGGGTTTTGTCAATGATATACAGGAATTTTGCTAGCAGGGATAAGGAGTTCATTATCCCATTGTACAAGACAATGGTTATGTTATATCTTGCGTACTGCCTACAGGTCCAGAGAACTCAGTTTAGGATGAATGTAGAGATACTGGAACAGGTGCAGAGAATGCCACAGATCGTTGAGTGGAAAAGAGGGCTGCTCTTACCAAGAAAAGCTTCAGCTCTGCAAATTGCAGCATCTGAAGACTAGGCACCTGCAAGGTGATCTGATTGACGTGTTTAAGGCTTTGAATGAATTGAGCAGTCTCAGTGCTGATGGTATTCTTCTTTATGCTCGGACTACATGCACATGAAGGGACATAAATTCAAATTGAAGAAGGGTGGTTGCAGGATTCATGTGAGGAAGTTTGCCTTCAGCCAGCATGTAGTTGATTGTTGGACCAAACTTCCATCTGCCATTGAGATTGTGGGTAGTTTAAATAAATTCAAAGAAGAATTAGACTGTCGGAGTGGGGTGAATATTGATATGTGAGAGTTTTGTTTTTTTTTTTTCTGATACTGTATAAGCTTGCTTTCTTGCATCATTTGTCACTACTAATAGGAGCTCTATTTGCCTTTAGGCTCAAAAGATTTTCTAATAAATAGTCTGAAATTTCAATATTGCTATTTTCAGCAATAGTGATTCGCTATGAGTGAAAACTGTGCTAGTTTCACTCACATGGTTCCTCCCATTACAAAGAACGTTTTTTCTCTAAATACCAGTGTTGCAAAGTACCTGTTCAGTTTGTCCACAGTGGTAGTTATGTTAGTTAAGACTTTCCTATGCCCATCATATAAGGTTCAGATCTGATTCTTTTTTTTATTCTTAGTATTTGCATCCATGAAAAGATCACTGTTTCCTGTTCTTTGCTCTCTCTTATCAGTAATTACTCATAACATGCCTTTGCCAACGTAATGCCTTCTGTAGTACTATTGCAGATTAACTTGTAGCTGTCATAGGCCTCAGTACTTTTTGTCTCTCTCTCTCTCTCTCTCTCTCTCTCTCTCTCTCACTGTCCCATGCCATCTCTTTTTTCTCTGTTAGACAGGCCCGCTCACTTTTCATCCATCTTGGCATCCTCCTTATGCTATATTTCCTCCTTGTAGCATGGGTTTATTTGTTTGACCAATTTGATTGGATACTACGATGTGGTCACAAAGGAACTGGATGCAAAAAATAATTTTATCATATACTTGGATTTCAGGAAAGCTTTTGATACTGTTGCACATGGAAGGCTGCTGTACAAATTGGAGCGATATGGCATTAAGGACAAGTTACTACAATGAATAAAGGGATGGTTGAGTGGGAGATGGCAAAGAGTGGTAATAAATGGACACTGCTTTATGTGTACTAATGTTATTAGCGGAGTCCCCCAGGGTTCGGTGCTGGGCCCATTGTTGTTTTGTGTATTTATCAATGATATCGATGAAGGTATATCAGGCTTAACATCCAAGTTTGCAGTTGATACAAAGGTTGGCAGGATTGTTAATGGCAGTAAAGATAGTATGCTACTGCATCAGAATCTAGAAAAGTTAGGCAGATGGGTTGAGAAGTGGCAACTGAAATTTAACATTGACAAATGCAAAGTACTCCATATGGGTAGTAGTAACCCAAGAGAAATGTACCAACTGTGTGGTACTACACTCAGGGAGGTGAATGAAAAAGACTTGGGGATAATTGTGCAGTCAGATATGAAGTTCTCTGAGCAGTGCAGATGGGCTGCCCGAGCAGGTCATGGAGTTTTGTCAATGATATATAGGAATTTTGTTAGCAGAGACAAGGAAGTGATTATCCCTTTGCATAAGGCAATGGTTAGGCTACACCTTGAGTACTGTATGCAGGTCTGGAGGCCTCATTTTAGGAAGAATGTAGAGTTGCTAGAATGTGTACAGAGAAGGGCAACAAGATTGGTGAGAGGAACAAAGCGGTGCACTTTCAAAATAAGGCTTAAATTCTGAAAGTTGCAGCATCTGGAGACTAGGCACCTGTGAGATGATCTGATAGAAGTGTATAAGGCCTTGAATGGCTTGAACAGGCTCAATGCTGATTGGATACTTCTTCTTGTTCAGATTAAGAACCTGAGGGGGCATAGATTCAACTTGAGGAAAGACAGTTGTAGAATAGATGTGAAGTTTGCCTTTAGCCAGCAGGTATTTGATTGCTGGAACAGACTTCCATTTGTTATTGTGGAAGTTGATAGCTTAAATAAATTTAAGGCTGAACTAGACAAATATTTGGAGTGGCCGGATGAGTGAAATGGGAAAGGTTTTTTTTTTTTTTTGTTTTGGCTGCTGCTGTATAAGCTTGCTTTCTTGCATCATATCCCTACTAATGGGAATGCTATTTTCTTAATAGTATATAACCATTGAAGGCTTCTGTGACTCTACCATAATTCTATGTGCTCTGTTTGCTATTTACCAAATTGATAGAAGCCATGTAGCACCTTGTTACATTTTTTATGTTTATTATTGCTAAGTTTTGATGTATTTAATTATTCAGGGAGAGACTTTACATATATATATATATATATATATATATATATATATATATATAGGCCTCCGTAGCTGAGTGGGCAGGAGCAGGAGTGCAGTAGCACACGCTCTGAGTAGACTGGGGTTCAAGCCCCTAACTTCTGAATACGGTCGATCTGCCAACCCGCACTGGACCGGTGTGGCAGATTATAGTCCATTTCCCTCAACATGAATTGTTGAGGAGGCTTCCATCCTGCAGTGGATTGATAATGGCTGCACTTTACTGTTTTTTATATATATATATATATATATATATATATATATATATATATATATATACACACTGTGCTGCCACTATATTAAGTACACCTACCTAGCAGTGTGTTGAGCTCTTTTAGTCTTCAAAACAGCCTCAATTCGTCTAGACATGGATTGAACAAGATGCTGAAAATGTTGTGCAGGAATGAAGTACCATGCAGACACGAGTGTGTCACACTGTTCCTTCTGATTTAACGGAGGTGTAGGCCTGCAATGAACAGCCCTGTCCAGATCATCCCAAAGATGTTCAATAGGATTGTGATCTGCGGAGTGAGCGGGCCACTGCAGCAAAGAAAAGTCATTGTTATGTTCCTGGAACCATTCCATAGTGATTCGGGATTTGAGCATCAGCACATTATCTTGTTGGATGTAACCATCTGACTGAAGATAAGCTGTCAACATGAACGGATACACTTGGTCCACAACAATGTGGCATTCAGATGTGAATCTATGGGTATCAATGGACCCAACGTGTGTCAAGAAAACATTCCCCAAACCATAACAATGCCCCCACCACCTTGTACAGTAGTCGTCAGACATGATTAAGTCCATGGATTCATGTTGTTTTCGCCAAATTCTGAGCCTTCCATCAACGTGATGCATCATAATTGTAATAATACAAAATCGACAAAACTTGAATATAAGGTATTGCGGAGTAACCACAAGGAACCGGGGCCTACAATTTTAAATTACATTGTAAAAATGGAATAAATATGAACGAACATACAAAAAAAAATAACATGCTGTACGGGTATCACAGCATAAATTGCACCCCTGGATCACACATGACTATACAGGACCCAATATTTCCTGATAACGGTCATATAGTATGCAATGCCACCACATCACAAGTGAATCCAAACACCATAACATCCCAAACAAAGAAAGCTACGGAGAATTCCATCGACACCAGAATAAACTAAAATTTAATAAATGTAACAGTAAATTGTGAAAAACATGCCCGCAAATGCATAGCATACACCAACGTAACGACGATAATGCACCAAAGTTTTGCCACACCAAAAATGTCATCTACTTAATTACTTGTAAAACATGTAGAATACAATACATAGGACAAATCAGCACAGAACTGCACATAAGAATAAACCTGCACTGGTCACAAATAAAGAAATATAGAGGAAACCCTACAAAAAGCAACACCGCAGACAAATACACCAATGAAATAGAATACAAACACTTTCAACAGCACAAATTTACAAATATAACTATTGCAATCCTAGCCATAATAGAAAATACAGCTGAAAGAGAAAACATGGAGGACATGTTAATAATAATGTATAAATCCCTATACCCATACAGACTTAACAACAGATTCAATGGAAGAAACTTTACATACACCAACCCCGGCCAATGTACATACATTATATTTCAGCTCAACAAAGACTGGCACAAAAATGGATTAAAACAGTAAAATTAAACAAGAAATTAACGAAGATAGTAAAAGCAAAACACAAAGCCTAAACAACTTCGAAAAACTCATCACAGAATGGGATACGGACCCCATTAACGTTAAAAACATCCACAATACCCTATTTACACTTAAAATCAGCAAACTTAAAGCACTAAATAGAATTCACCAAAAACTCAAGATTCAGAACATACACCTCAGCAATTTGAAGATGTTTTCAAATTCAGAATCGGCGCTGATTACAAAGACAGCACAATTAAAGAATACTGCATCATCAAATTCCTGAACCGAACATTTGACCACGTTAACATCCGTGACATTATGAATAACACCAAGAAGTTCCTACCTATCAAAAACATTAGCATTAAAGTCAGAAATAGTTTCACAAAACCGATAGGCATAACCATATGAAACTACAAAAACACCATTAGAAATATGAACAATATTGATCAACTTTGCCCACTGCCAAGATAAGAAATACAAAAAATACCTAGATCCACATCACAACCGCATCATTACAGGCAACTTCAGCATTATAGAGGATCACACACTTAAAGAAATAATGGAAAAAGGAACCAGATTCAGACCCAATAGCCCAACCAATTTAGTTAACACATGTAAATCCATATACAAGGATTTGCTACAATTTGCATTCAAAACTGCATACAAATTTAATACATACACCTATAGAGGCATTCCAAATATGGATAAACAATACCACAGAAAAAATTATGAATAGAATCCAAGGAGTATTAACAATACAGAATTACGTCAAACAATACAATTAGAAAAGCATTAGCCAAAAGACGAAAGAACTACAAAAGAAATTCGTTATAACAAACACAGACAAGGCCAACAACAATTTTAGTATAATATGCAAAAAGTTTTACATAGACACTATTAAAGAAGAAATGAACCACAGTGAAACATACAAACAAGTAGAATCCACACCTAATAGCATCAGTAAAAAGATTATAGCATTACACAAAAAACTCAAACTGAAATTAGACAATACAAAATACCCTTTCATTTACTGGATCCCCAAGTTCCACAAAATACCCACTGGCAAAAGGTTCATAACATCAGGGAAAAACAGTTATACAAAACTTTCCAGCAACCTAGTGAAAGATAAGCTTAAAGTTATAATCAGCGAATTAACTAGCACCAAAATCATCACCAGCAACAAAACATATCTAGATAATATCCAAAACAATAGCAGTAAGATCAAAAGCATATACACCTACGACTTCAAAAACCTTTTCACTAGCATATCACATGACAATCTAATTAAAGTCCTCTTAATATACTTTCAAAACCACCAAAATAATTTAAAATGCAACAAACAATACTGGTACGATCTAATCGATCTCAATGTCAAAAATAACTACGTAATGATGGGAAACAACAATCTACTTACAGACCAGAGGGATAGCAATGGGATCTTGCTGCTCCAGCACAATTGCCAACCTATACTTACACCACTTTGAAAATAACATCACAGAAGAAATCAACATATATAGATACATCGATGATGTCCTAGTCATCGACTACGACAATTTTGAAACACTAGCCCAAGTAATCTACCCTACTGACCTCAGCATAGAATGGAGGCGCCTCCGTAGCCAGGTGGGAAGGAGCAGCAGTGCGTATCACACGCTTCTTGATTAGACCGGGGTTCGAGCTCGTCACCACCAAATACCGAGGATGCGGAAAGGTCAGGGAATGACCACCGCATATCCCGGAGCAATATGGCCTTAGTTGCTAATGCTCCTAAATAACAACAACAACAGCATAGAATGGACCAACCAAAATAGCAACATGCAAGCATACTTCTCCTTCAACCCACGCACGGTACTAAGTACTATAGGTTTTGATACCTTTCATGTTTGGGGTTTTTCATAAAAAAAAAATATATTACCTCGACAGCCAGATCACCATCAACAATAACAATATCGAAACTAAACATTATGATAAAAGAGACCACTTCAACTTCCCGCCCATAAAGCTCATCCGCTGGGATAGCAACATCGCAAAACACATATGGAAACACTATTAGAAACCAAACAACCAGATTAATAAAAAATATGCAACAGTACAGAAAACACAACAGAAGCAATTATAAAACTGCTAAAAACCCTAAAAAAAAACAATATTCCCAACAATTACAGCAAACGCCACATAAAAGCGGCCATACTTATGAACATCAAAAATCAACCAAACATCTGCACATATAATATTATTGACAATACAATAAAACAACTGTAAACCAGAATCAGAATAAATGTCTAATTCTTAATGCAAAAGAAAAACTACCTAAATTGAGGTCCGGATTTATTGCGCTCAGAGGAGGCTCGTCCTCTGACCGCACTATAATCCGTTATCCCATATTAACTCACCCATCCAAAAATTAAAAATCTAAAATGGAAATAACACCGTACAAAAGAACATAACTAAGATGAACGACGCAAGGTAAACATTCACTTGATAGGAGGCTGTATATATATGTAAATAGCTATCCCCTAGGACAATATGGGCCGTTATGCCTTAGAAAAGCTATACCGGCCCAGTCCAAAGGGATAGCAAATACTAATTCATGTAAATAGCAACAACTAACTCATGTAAATAACAATAGACAACGCGTGTAAATAACAAACAACCAATTCGTGTATATGTTATTTTCACCACGTAATTTCTAATAAATCGGAAGTATTCCCCCCGGACTCAGCCCCCCCCACCCCCGGCCTACGTAGAAATCAGACCTCTCATCTCATGACCTACAAATTGCATCGCACTGCAACAATATCAATTAAAAATAGGCGCGGCTGCACACTCAAAACCAACCCTGTTATATAACAAACAGAGAACGGGCCTAACCCCTCTTTTTCCGACAGACCACCAATGGACAGATACCGTAAGTATAACTCTTCTCCCTTATTCCAATAATTATCCATTGGGCTTTGTTTCTCCTCCACCAGTTTGCCGATTAGGATGCTAAGATTAGTCTTTCTAAAAATTAAAATTATCTGATATTACAAATTAAATTGTATCTATCCATATTCAATTAACTAAATTTATAAGAGCAAAAATAATCCCAGTACAATGTCAAAATTGATAAGGAGTTAACAGAAACAGGTAATTATGAGACATTCCTTTAATCTGGCTATCGATCCGCTCAAAGCCCCCAATGAAGTAGCGGGTAGATGACCAGGCAAAGGAATGTTTAGTTGATATTGATTTGATGATTAATTAATGCTATTTAAAGTTTGTTAAAATAATTATAATTTTAACTTTACCTTCATTGTCTTAATCATATCTTTAATACCATTACAGACCCCCAGGAATAGGTTAGACTACACATTCTAACTGAATTCCCTGTTCCGTATACACCTTAATACCTTTATAGAAAATAAATACTAGAAAATTGAAGTAGTTTAAACAATCGAACTATAATATATCAAGCACGTATAATGTCTAATTGCTACACGGCAATAGCATTAACGTTGCAAGTGATAAATTGAAAATAATCATTTAGACATTTATAATAATAATTTAAAAACACTGTATATATATATATATATATATATATATATAAAATAAAATGTGCTTATTAATAATTACTCAAAATTAAGCTGCTTTCAAGTCCAAACTTCTTTGGGCCATTGGGAGCTAAATTAAGAGTGCTTTAATCCCTCACCATTCCATAGTTTGTAAATTAAGAGAAATTAAACAAAAGCTAAAAGAAAAAAAATTAATCCACAGTTATCAGAAGAGAAGCACCCCACAAAGAATTCTAACTGTAGCATAAATGTTTTAGAGTTTTTTGTTTTAATTTTTAAATACTTCTAAAGCTCCTCTGTAATGTCCTTCAGTAACTATTTTATTAATTTCTTTTTCAGGTGCCAGGTTGTCACAGTAGTGGGTTATTTCATGCTTTTAACAGGCATATTCTCCATAAATTAGATGTTAAGCAGGATATGAATACTGTAAGTCTTTATTACTGTACATAACTTAAGTGTCAGTATATTACTACTTCTAACTTTAAAGTGTGCTGCTCATATTAAAAGAAACATAAGAAAAGCAGATATGGACCTCAGTGGACAGAAAAAAAAAAAAAAAAACTACCATAACTGTTTGCAAAAAGGCTTACCTCTCATGATTTAAAGTCATTTGCTCTAGAAACTTTTCCTTAAGCAATTCATTTGTTTGGCAGAAAATCATAGTTTATAATCTATTGCAGTTGATGAATTCTCATGATGCACATTTTAGATTCTGCTAAAATGAAATTTTTGTATTAATGATCATAAAATAACAATAAACAATGAAAATTAAAATTCATATATGAAAATTATAATAAGTTTTTATACTGTACTGCATTTCTTAAAAATAACATATGTCCTCAAAACAATCTTTCTACAAATACGTTTATTTTATTATTAATTTTAAAGTCAAATTACATAACACATAAAATAACACAGAAATTATTTGAACAAATAGCAGTTCTTTAAAAATAATCTTCAGTGATATTCATTGGAGTGAAATTTCTATAAGAATGAAATAAAATCATATTACCATATCTGCCAACTCTCCAGATTTATGATGGAGAATCCATATTTTTGACTCAGTTTGAACTCTCTTTTTCAACACTATTGTATTAGAATTGGTATGATAGTGTTTTCCCATTTTTAAATTTTTTTTTTTTATGAGTGCAGCCATGATAAACATCTGAGAGTAGTTTGATGTAATTGTTAAACTAGTATAAAAAAAAAAATTTGTTTTTCATTTCCATTGTAATACAACAATATGGGATAATGCCTTCTGTCAGTTTACAAAGTAATAAAGATTAATAAAAGAGCTTTTATTAATCACTCACTTCTCCCTTTCATTCCCTCTAGAAATAGGGGAGATATTTGCACATCTCGAATCTATAAGGACCTTTCCTGAATTCAGGGAAGCTGAATGCTCTCATAATTATGGCTGAATGTTTACTGAATGTTTACTCTTTTGCTGCTCTTTTTAATATAATTTGATAGATTCCATCAGCCCCAGAACCTTATTTACTTTTAACCTTGATAATTTCTCTTCCACTTTCCTCTCATTTATCCTAAATTCAGCTCCTAGAAGTGATACTAGAAGTGATACCAAGTGATACTAGAAGTATCACTTGGTATAATTCTTGTGTACCCATCTGTAAACATAGATGCAAAGTATTTATTTAGTTCATCAGCAGCCAGAACAGATTCATTAATGGATATACTGGTTGTATCTGGTGTATCAGTGTGGTTCATTCCTTTCCCTCTATTTAACATAACAAATAACTTTTTGGTTATGATAAACTAACAAATATGCCCACCATCGCTTCCATCATTCAGTGTGAGGTTTTTTGAGATTCGTTCTTCCTTACATATCAAGGGTACAGCTCTAAAATGGTGTTCGCAGGATGGCCACTAGATAGCCCACCAGACTGAACCTATTAGTAAATCTCTAGGTTTCATCTGGATGAGCTAGTTTTTAATTTTTGTTGCCTCTACTCTGCTAGATAGCAAATGGAGGGAGTCCAAGTAGTGTGGACATTGTGAAAACCATGTATGACAAGGAGCTGGGTATTTTCTTCCTGTTTATGTCATATCCAAAAATTTCATTACTTTCATTACACGTCCCCCCATCTTTTCTTACTACTGACTACATCATAAATAATCAAACTTATAAAACAAACAAATCTGCAAAAAAAGATCTAAACCTCCCTCTCAAACACTTTCACATTCATTTTACAAATATACATGATCTCAGTGATGTCCATTTTCACTTAGTCTGCCAATCCCCACTTACTTTTTCTGAGAGAATCCCAATTATCAGATAATTCAACCTCTACTCATCTCAGCTGTTTTAATTATTTGCTGTGTGATTCTTTTGCTTCAAAGGTAGTACACATGTCTACTCTGATATTCCCTGTCAGAGACTTATTAATTTGGAATCTCCTCTTTTTGACCTTCTCCGGCTTAAAATCTCAACTTCATTCTATCAAATTCATCTGTTGGCTCTATCTATCTTCCACTAATCACTTGGAATTCTTTAGAAGCTTGACTTTCTCCAGTCCAACTCTCCTAGCAGTGAGGTTATTTTGCTTGGCAATTTAATGTTCATAACTCCAGTTGGCTTCAGTTTTCTACTCAAATAGACCCAGCTGGTCAAGATTCTGAGGCTTTTACAATTACTAATGCCATTGCAAAGATTGTTCATTTACCTACCAGAATACAAGACAATCCTAATCATACAACCAACACGCTTGATCTTTTTCTCACAAACAACCATTCCAAGTACACATTCAAGGTGAATGGTCCTCTAAGCACCTCAGACCACAACTTGGTGATGGTCTTTTCTCCAGTGGAACCTTTGACACTTTTGGTATTTTGTTAAAGAATACAAAATGGGATGAACTGCGAGATTTCTATTCTTCTTTTCCTTGATTGGATTACTATTTTAAATCTTCTGAAGTCAATGTTTGCTCAAATCATGTCATGGAAATTATTCTTCTAGGTATGAAACCCTTTATTCCACACTCCACCTTAAAATCTTGTCCTTTATCTAAATCTTGGTTTCTAATAAATGTGCAAAGGTTATTCAAGATAAGAATGTTGCGTATTGCAATTGGCTTGTATCCAAATCTCCAGGTTCATATTCTGCCTACACCAAAGCCCCTAACAATTGTAAAGCAGTTATTAATCAGTTCAAACTAGATTTTGAACAGGCTAAGAGTAGAAAACTTGTCGCTTGTTCAAACATTAGTGGAGCATTTTGGTCTCTTGCCAAAGCTATTGGCTACAACTTATACCCATCTGTACTCCCACCTCTATTAAAACCTATTGGTTCTATTGCCACCTCAGCTAAAGATAAAGCTGACCTGCTATTATCCTACTCATCTTCTAACTCTTGTATTGATGACCTTGTAAAACCACCTCCTACTATTCCTAGCACACCCCATTCAATGCCTACTGTGCTCTTCTGTCAAAAAAGATATCAGAAGAATTTTGAACAATCTTGATGCCAAGAAAGCTTTAGTTTCTGATAGTATTTTTCCAGTTTTTAAATCCTGAACTTACTCCAGTTCTGTGTCATATTTTTACCCTTTCTTATTCTGCTGGTGTTTTTCATTCTTTTTGTAAATTTACTAATATCCAGCCAATTCCTAAAAGGGTAACAAGTTCAACCCATCCAGTTATTGTCCCATTGCTCTAAATTTCTACTCTTTCTAAAGTAATGGAGAAATCTATTAACCATCAATTCTTAAATGTCTTGAAACCTTCCATCTTAGCAAAAAATGGATTCTGTCAGTGTTGATTCACTGGTGATGTACTTAATTATGTTACCTATCTGTGGATAAATTTAATAAAAACGTTTGGTGAAACTCAAGCAGTTGCTCTTATCATTTCAAAGCTTTTGGTCATGTTTGACCTAAAGGTCTAAATAAGCTTCCATCTTATAATTTATGAACTATTTTTCGTAATTGGGTATCGAGTTTTCTCTCAGACCGCTCGCTGCAGTTGATCATAGGCGGCTCTCTTTCTTCTCACTGTTCTTCTAATACTCGTGTTCCACAAAGTTCAGTTTTTTCTCTCATGCTTTTCCTCTTGTATCTTTCATTGGCACACCCTTGTCTCTTCTACAGGACAAGTGACCCATGGGAACTTGTCTACTGTCATAACTGACAAGCTCCCCAGAGGCGAAATTGCTTAATCAACGATCACTCCTGCAGGCACTATAACTTTGCTCCTGGAATGCCACAGTCAAAAACATCTTGGACCACCTTTTCCCTGAGGATGAACAGCCTTCTTCAGCACATCAAATAGAAACATGCACCCACAATCAGAACTACTGCAACCCACTAACTGAATAACCATTTACCAGAGAAGAGCTCTTCATTGCCTTAGGACAGGAGGTGCCCTGGACCTGATCTAGTTGAGGTAGAGGTCCTGAAGAAACTGGGCCCCTCTGTAGCCAGGTGGGAAGGAGCAGTAGTGCTTATCACACGCTTCTTGATTAGACCGGGGTTTGAGCCCATCACCACCAAATACGGAAGATGCGGAAAGATCAGGGAATGACCACCGCATATCCCGGAGCAATATGGCCTTAGTTGCAAATGCTCCTAAAAACCAAAACAACAACCTGAAGAAACTGGCAGAAATCTGCCTAAACACTATGCTCTCCTTGTTCAATAGGTGCTTTATAGAAGACACTTTCCCAGACACCTGGCAAATGTTAAGCTGATACTCAAGGATCCTGAGAAACCACCCCACCTGCCTAGATCATATCCCCCAATTGCTCTGCTTTCTGTCTTCAGAAAAGTCCTTGAGCGACTCCTTCGCCTCTCAACCCACAACAAGACTCAAAATCTCAGCTCTGCCTCCAATTTAGCTTCAAGGTTGGCTGCAGTACCACTGATACAATCTATCATCTCATCCAAGCTGCCAACACCCATCTGTACTCATTACATATCCATTTCAACAGAGATGGATCTGTTATTAAGGTAACTTGGTTGAGAGGTTACCTGCAGGGTTGGTTTGGCCCTTGCACCATTCCTTTTTGTCAGTTCTTCTGAATGAATTCCTCACCTTGGATCTTGGGCATTTGCTGACGATCTTGTCCTCATCATTCGGGCAGACTCTAGACACCTCCTTGAAGATCGAGCTAACAGTTCTATTAGCCTCCTCTCCAACTGGATTGAGGAATGCAAACTCTCCATAGCAGCAGACAAAACCAAGGCCATTTTATTAAAGGGAAAACTTGACATTACTATTGGCTATTAGGCTATTGGCTTGGATTTTGCTAACCTCTTCCAAGCATCTCTTTTCGGTAGATTAGTAGTGGACGTGACCATGAAACGTTACATCATTTGTGACCTCGGTTCTAGCTGTTCGATTTTAAAACAGTTCTGATTTTCGTCAAAGATGTTTTCACATAAAACAACTTTTGTGCATACAGGGTACACATGCGGTTTTTTTTTTTTTTTTTTTAGGCACCCGTAGAAAGCTCAGGTGTTTCTTGGGGTTGCCTAGCCAGAGTTCTTTTCTACTGCCTGGCCTACCTCCACAAGGTTAGTTACAGGCAACATGGGGTCTCACAAGGGGGTCCTGGCTAAACAGCCAGAACAACACAACTGAACACTTTACTCAGGAGTGGGCCATCCTGAGGTGCACTGCACCCGGGCGCAAACATTCAAGGGGCACCTGAAAACTTGAAACTTACATAGACATATGAAGAAAATTTTAAAGGGGGGGTGCCAAATTTCAATTGGCACCTGAGCATCAAATTGCAATTGGCACCTGGGCACCACATACTCTAGCAATGCCTCTGACTATACTGCATATTCTGGCCTTTACAGAGAACTGTATGCAACACACAGTACTATGCAGAGTTGGGAGAGATCTGCGGTGCTGCCAGACAATAAACACTAAGTCACTAAGTGAGCAGAAGGAGGTAATTCGCTTTGCTGATGACACTAGATTCCACCTTCTAATTTGAAAACCTTGCATAAACAGCTTCATCTTCTCGAATATCCACTATCAATTTCTTAAATTATCCATAGGTAATTCTCCAATGGGGTAAAGATAACTTAGTTAATTTCAGTCTAAAACGCAGTCCTAATACTTACAGCAAGATCACCTTTTATGTCCTAAAAACGTGAGAGCTGCTCTATGACTTCATTAACTTTTTCCCTTGCAGGCATACCCTGGTCCTGTTCTTCCTATCCTTTTGCACAATATATTTCCTGTTTTATAAGCTATAAAGTAATTTAAGTATTTGAGTAATTTAAGCTATAAAGGAAGAGAATGGTTTCTCTCCCTTCTCACTTGCTTGTGATCTTTCACTTCACACTTGTAAGAATTTTTGAAGGTTGTTTGCTGTGTGTGTGTGGTAAACTTTGAATGGTACCCATGCAATGTAATATACTGTTTTATCATTTCAAAATTTAAAATAAAACTATCTGTGATCTCATTCTATATCCCAAATTTTATTAATATTGATAAATTAACGTGTTTTTATTCATATTTTTATTCTTGCCATTAAGCTGAAACTGTTATCATTTTTCTTATTACAGGAAGGTAAAATTCGAATAACTTTAATATCACGGAGCACACAGTATCGTCAGATTCTGAATGAAAATGAGGTAACTATTTCATATTTCTAATATAAGAAGTTAATTTATTGATAATTTATTGAAAGTAGGGTTGGTTTAACAGGTTATAAACCCTGTCTTATGAGGCATGATTTGATCTAAGTGTGATTGAATTTCACACTTTTACCGTGAATTTTCATGGCACTGCAACATGCCAAACACACTCACACTGAGAAATATAATATGTGACTGTAATGCTACAATAGCTCAGTGCTATGTTTGATATGTTAGTTTTTGTTTTTCCTTTGGTCTTAGTGTACATTTAATTATTGTTTATTACTTTTATTATTAGTTATAACTAAATACCTTTATGTACCTTCTTAATTTGTTTAGAAGGATTTATAAAAAAAAAGAAAAATTTCCCATTGTGTACAGCATTTGTATAAGAAAAATGTAAATATTGGTGTAATGTGTTACACTTCCCCATATTCTTGGTAAATTTTATCACGTTAGTTTTTGTTTATCCTTTACTCTTAGTGTACATTTAATTATTAGTTATTACTTCTATTACTATTGGATATTATTATTTGTAACTAAATACCTGTATGTACCTTCTTAATTTGTTTAGAAGGATTTATTAGTATATAACAGAGCTGTGATGCTCAATACGTTCTACGTTAATATGAATATTTGTAGAAGAATAAGAGAAATTTACCTCATTATGATATGTAGAACACTTCCGTATGATACTCTCCAGAAATTAAAATGAATAAAAGATTAACACAAAATGATTACAATAAAAAATCAATTGGAAACAATTCAAAAAACAATCTAAAAAAAATTACTTAAAAATTATTTAAGAAGTTTTAAGATAAAAACGATTTGAAAAATGATTTTCCTTTCTGAAGCTGACAGTGCTTTTTGACCATATGTCGTGATCACAGGAATGGAAATTATGTAGTATATGAGCTTGAATCCTAAATAGATAGATAATTTGTCCTCCCACGTCAAAGGCTGTGATTATTTGTCTTCATGCATGTGCTCAAATGACCACGAATCGGATATTAGATATGTACGGTGAATGTTAATAGAATTCTTGTGTAATTTAATTTGGATGGTTTCTGTAGTTAGTAGTCTCGTATAATAACATTGGACACTAAGAATTTTGGCCTCGTCAAATAAAAATGTTCGGTTTTCGTTAACAACGTGGAAGGCTAATTCTGACCCTGCGGAACAAAAACATGTGCCGAGGATGCGTGCTGTTTTACTCGAATATTCAGTGGAAATCGCGTAGATCCTTGGTGTGACGAGTCAAATCACTATAAGAAATGGTGTATATGTCATTTATTTGAATCACAAAAGAAGAAAGGACTGAGCACTTGTTCAATATAAATGAATCACTTATAAGTTTATCAAGTGGAAATCTGCTGTACACCAATGGTAACAGTGAAAGGAGTGAAGGTGGAGTTGGGTTTCTGGTCCATAAAGATTTTAAAAACAACATTTTGGAATTCAAAAGTACATCACCAAGAGTGTCAAGACTAATACTCAACATTTCTAAGAGATACAAGCTAAAGATTATAATGATTTATGCACCAACATCGAGCCATGATGATGAGGAGGTTGAAGAAATGTACACCGAAATTGAGAATCTTCTAGATGAGCAGAAAACCCACTACACTATTATTATGGGAGACTTCAATGCTAAGGTTGGAAAAAGACAAAACAGCGCAGAAAAGGGAACTATAGGAAATTTTGGAATTGGTGAAAGAAATGAAAGAGGTGAAAGACTTGTGGAATTTGCAGAATCTCAAGAACTGTCAGTAATGAACACTTTTTTCAAGAAAAGGGTGCACAGAAAGTGGACATGGAAGAGTCCAAATGGATTAACTACTAATGAAATCGACTTCATCCTCACTAACAGAAGATATATTGTGAATGATGTTACCGTCCTGAATAAGGTAAATGTTGGAAGTGATCACAGAATGGTAAGATGTACACTTGATATAGATGTAGGAAAGGAAAGGAAAAAACTGACTCGAGTAAATAATACAAAGGTCTTTGAGATAACAGAAGAGGAGAAAAAGCAGTATGTACTGGAACTTAAGAACAAGTATGAGCTTCTGCAGACTGCTGAGGACCAAGATATCGACGAGGAATATTACAACTTTTTGAAAGTGATAAAGCCAAAGAAACCTATAGGGAAAAAGAAATCCAAAGAAGAAAAAATTAGTCAAGAAACACTTCTCATGATGAACCGAAGACGACAAATGAAAAGCAAGAAAAACACTGACAGGGAGAAAATTGAGTATACTGAGTTATGCAAAGCCATTAGAAAGAGACTCAGAGAGGACATAAGAAGATTTAACACAAGAAACGTAGAACAAGCATTAAGGGAAAACAAAGGATTTAAATCAGCAGCCATGAGCAGTAATACAGAAAGACAAATGATACTGAAACTGAAGAATAGCGATGGTGTACTTATAAACAGCAGAGAAGGCATAATTCAAATAGCAGAAGACTACTATAGAGAATTATACAAGGAGCAGGGGAATGATGCCAGCAGTGGGGAAGATGGATTGCAAGGTAGCAACACATACGACATACCCAATATTCTTCCTGATGAGGTAGAACATGCATTGAAGAAAATGAAGAATCAGAAAGCCCCGGGGGAAGATGAAGTTACTGTTGAGTTGTTAAAATTGGGAGGAAGAGACATAACACAAAAACTGGCAAGGCTCTTCACAAAGTGCATTAGAAAAGGTGTGATACCTAAGCAGTGGAATAATGCAATCATAGTTTTGCTGCATAAGAAAGGAGATAAATCAGAAATTGGAAATTATAGACCAATTAGCTTGTTATCCCACATCTACAAGTTGTTCACAAGGGTCATTACCAACAGATTAGAAAGAATACTTGATGAGAATCAACCGAAAGAGCAAGCTGGCTTTAGGACAGGATTCTCAACTATGGATCACCTTCATGTAATATGACAGCTAATGGAGAAAGCAAATGAATATAAAACACCATTATGCCTGGCATTTGTGGATTATGAAAAGGCATTTGACTCCATACAGCATAAGGCAATGTTTCGGGCACTGGAAAGACAAGCCATTGATACCCCATATATTATGATTTTGAAGAAAATATACGAGAGTGCTACATCCTTTATTAGACTAGACAAAGACAGTAGGAAATTTAAAATTGAGAAAGGAGTTCGACAAGGAGACACAATATCTCCGAAGCTGTTTACTGCTGCCCTTGAGGAAGCTTTCAGAAGATTAGACTGGTCGCAGAAAGGAGTCAATGTGAACGGAGAGTACCTAAACCATTTACGATTTGCAGATGACATTGTGGTCATAAGCCATGATCCCAAAGAATTAGAGGAAAATCTTAATCAGTTATGCACAGCTAGTAAGGATTTTGGACTAAAGATGAATATGGCTAAAACAAAAGTAATGATGAACAAGTATGCCACAGAAAGGGAAATAATGATTGAAGGAGCAGTAATTGAAAAGGTGGAGTCATATACTTATCTGGGACAAGTTATTAGCTGTAATAATGATAAATGGATGGAAGTCAAGAGAAGAATAAATTTTGGATGGATAGCATTCAGGAAATATAGTCACATACTGAAGAGCAATATTCCAGTTTGTCTGAAACGTAAAATAATGAACCAATGTATACTCCCCACCATGACTTATGGAAGTGAAACTTGGGCACTCACCAAAAGAATGGAAGAGAAGCTGAGAACTACACAGCGAAGAATGGAACGAATCATATTGGGAATCAGACTGTTAGATAAGAAGAGAAACACATGGATTAGGCAACAAACTCAAGTAAAGGACATTCTTATCAAAACTAAAGAACTAAAATGGTCTTGGGCAGGACACATAGCTCGAAGACATGATGACAGATGGACTAAGAAAATAACAGAATGGTATCCAAGAGGAGCTAGAAGAAAACCTGGAAGACAAAGGCGGAGATGGATAGATGAAATTCATGAGTTTGTGGGTAGTAAATGGATGTCCAGTGCTCAAAACAGAAGGAACTGGAAAGTTGCTGGAGAGGCCTTCATCCTGCAGTGGATTGAAAATGGCTGATGATGATGATGATGATGACTTGTTCAATATAGCATGTAATTTCCATATTGGTCTGGTCACAATCTGAAATTCGGTATCTTTAAAGAATCTATTAAGCTGCTGCCACTGTTCAATGTATGGAACAGAAATAAAGTATTTTTTTATGTTACCATTGTTGGTTGGTGTAGTTTTTGTATCATATCCTTAGCTTGTACCCTAATACAGTTTCTTTTAGCAAAGGGGTACCTCTGTTTAAGAATCTGCTGGTTAATATCTGTATTTCTGAGTCTAAAGTAGATTCCGTTGTTGAATATTTATAGGCATTCAGAAACTGATTAAAATAATAGATCTTTTGTAGGTAAACAGGTGATAGCTGTTATAATGTAGAAGCATACTGGTGTTTGTTGGTTTACGATAGATGTTAAATTGAAATTTACTTATGTCCCAAGTAAGCATGAAATTTAGAAATTTAATAATTTAGTATCCATATTTTCCTTTTCCAATGTAAAATTGAGTCTAGGATAAATATTATTAAACAAATATAAAATGTCTTGAAAGTGCTACTATCACTAATAAGAAATTTGTCTAAATACCTCCAATAGTATGATATATATATTTTTTTTTTTTCTTCAAGATATGGATGATCATTGCCAATACTAATTACTATTTTTTTTATAAATTGCTGGGGTCCTCCTTCATTTAGTAGCAAGCTATCCATTTCTATATTTCCTGTAGGCCAAATAATATACTGTATATAATATTTTCTCAGTTACAGCTTATTTAATTTTATTAGTTCACATTTGGTTTTTGGCACTGAATCACTATAGAAGGTTACTTTCTTGAAGCCACTTTTTTTTTTTATTTATGCCTGCTTTTAGACTCAAGTCTAAAACAGGCATAAATAAAAAAAGTTACGTACTTCAAAGTAGACAACTTCTTTTAAGTGACAGTTATTAGCATTAGGGAAGGGCAACAATCTTGTTGCCCTTCTCTGTACTCGTTCCAGCATCTCTACATCCTTCTTGAAATGAGGCCTCCAAACCTATATACAGTACTGAAGGTGAGGCCTGACCATTGTCTTATACAAGGGAATAATCACCTCCTTATCCCTGCTAGAAAAATTCCTATATATCATCGACAATACACCATGAGCTACTCTTGCAGCCCGTCTGCACTGTCAGAAAACTTCATATCTGCCTGCACAACCACCCCCAGGTCTCATTCATTCTCTAACACTGTCAGTGTAGCACCACAGAGTTGATACGTTGCTCTGGGGTTGCTGTTTCCCATATGTAGTACTTTACATTTGTCAATGTTAAACTTCATTTGCCACCTCTCAGCCCATCTGCTCAACCTTTCCAGATCCTGTTGCAGTAGCATAGTGTCAGTAGTGTCCTTGACCACCCTGCCAACCTTTGTATCGTCTGCAAACTTGGACATTACGCTTGATATACCATCATCAATATCATTTATAAATACAGAAAACAATAATGGACCCAATACTGAACCCTGAGTGACTCCACTAATAACATTAGTCCACGATGAGCAGTGTCCATTTATTACCACTCTCTGTCTTCTCCCCCTCAACCACCCCTTTATCCATAGCAGCAATTTGCCTCCAATGCCACACTGCTCCAATTTGTGCAGCAGTCTTCCATGTGCAACAGTATCAAAAGCCTTTCTAAGATCCAAGTATATAATATCAAAATTATTCCCTGCATCCAGTTCTTTTGTGACTGCATCATAGTATCCAATCAAATTGGTCAGGCAAGACTTCCCCTTAACAAAACCATGCTGTGTCTGAGCAATAACTGAAGTCTTGTCTAGATGATCCTGCAGTGCTTATTTAACCAGTGCCTCCATTAATTTTCCGGGAACAGAAGTTAAACTAACAGGTCTATAATTACTTGTGTCGCCCTTTGATCTTCATTTGTGAATTGGGGTCACATTTTCACATCTCCAGTCCATGGGTACTTCCCCTGAGTCCAAGGAAGCTCTCATAAATATGGGGTAGAAAAGGCATCAAATGTGTATGCTGAACCACTGAGAGATTAGATCTCTGATATTGAGCCTCTTACACTCAATCCCATTGTCAAACCAAAAATTTGTTTGTATACTTTGTCTCGAAAGGTGATATAGTTGCCTTCAACTAAAAGTTTAATTAAGTGAAAAATTTCCTTAAAAGGAATTTTGCATAATTAATCCATAGAGTGATATTATTTAATACATCCCAAAGAATATCTAATGTGCATTCAATGTTTACATTTGTATTAACAAAGTAACATCTAGTGAGAATAAATTATCATTATCACCTAGTTTACAGTCCTAAAGATTATTAACTCATGTGTGAATGTAGACTGCATCTACATTCACACGTGAGAGTTATTCAATGAGGGGAGAGCCAGAAGTTGTTGTTGTTATTTTGTTTTTAGGAGCATTAACAACTAAGGCCATATTGCTCCGGGAATATGCGGTGGTCATTCCCTGACCTTTCCGCATCCTCCGTATTTGGTGGTGATGGACTCGAACCCCGGTCTAATCAAGAAGCGTGTGCTACGCATTGCTGCTCCTTCTCATCTGGCTACGGAGGCACCCGAGCCAGAAGTTTATTAAACGCTAACAGGGAGCTAAGTGATTTTGTAATAACTGTGCGAAAGTGGAGGAGAAATTGTTGAAGTTAAGCATAAGGAAGGCACCTGAGGTGGATGGGATCTATCCAGTTATATTAAAGTAGGCAGCAAAGGAAGTAAGAAACCCTTAGCCATAATTATGAGAGCTTCCTTGGACTCGGAGGGGGGGGGGGGTCCCCATGGACTGGAACTGTGCAAATGTATCACCAATTCACAAAGGGGGTTCAAAAAGTGATGCAAGTAGACCTGTTAGTTTAACTTGTGTTCCAGGGAAAATAATGGAATCACTGGTTAAAGAAGCATTGCAGGATGGATCATCTAGACAAGACTACAGTAATAGTTAAGACACAGCATGAGTTTGTTAAAGGGAGGTCTTGTCTGACCAATTTGATTGGATATTATGATGTGGTCGCAAATGAACTGAATACCAAAAATAATTTTGATATCTTATACTTGGATTTCAGGAAAGCTTTTGATACTGTTGCACATAAAAGACTGCTGTACAAATTGGAGAGGTATGGCATTAAGGGTAAGTTGCTACAATGGAGAAAGGGATGGTTGAATGGGAAACGACAGAGAGTGGTAATCAATGGACACTGCTCTTCGTGGACAAATGTTATTAGTTATAGTAAATGCAGTGGAAAGATAATTGAATGGGAGGGATTTGTCACCCTTTTTAGAAACTGGTTGGATATGAGCAAATTTCCAAGCAGAGGGAAAAACACCTTTGGAATAAGAAAGTGAAAAAAGGTGGCAAAGAACAGGAGTAAGTTCAGAAGTGCAGGTTTTGAGAACAAGGCCGACTGGGCTAGCCAGGTGGGTAAAGTGCCTGCCTGACAACCCAAAGGTCGCGTGTTCGATTCCTGCCTCGGGCTTGGATCAAAGTACTGCAAAAACCTTGGGAGGTACATTATGGCCACAGAAGCCTATGTGCCAACAACTACCAAAAAAAAAAAAATTTGAGAACAAGAGGAGAAATACCATCAGGACCTGGAGGTTTTTTAGCATTAAGATTTGTCGAAATCCTTCTGACATTCTTTTTATGGAAAACCACTGGAGGCATTGAATAGAACGGGTTAGGAATGGTGGGAGGTGTTTTACCAAGATCATTAATACACGAGTTGGAAGAAAAATGGGATGCTAGCAGGTCAGCTTAAGCTTTGGCAAAAGACCAGAATGCTCAGCTACCATTAGGGCAAGAAGCAGGTTTTCTACTCTCAGCCTGTTCAAAATCTAGTTTGGTCTGATTAATAACTGCTTTACAATTGTTGCAAGCTTTGGTGTAGGCAGAAAATGAAACCAAAGAATTGGAAACAAGCCAAGTACGATATGCAACATTCATATCTTGAACAGCCTTAGCACATTTATTGGAAAACCAAGGTGTAGATAAAGGATGAGATTTTAAGGTGGAGTGTGGAATAAAGGACATCCATCCCTACAAAAATAATTTTACTGACATGATCTGAGGAAATATTAACATCAGAAGATTCAAAAAAGTAATCCAACCAAAAGAAATCACGCAGATCATCCCATTTTGCATTCTTTTAATGCCAAACAACATGAGGTTGAGAAAGGCACCAATTTGTGATTTGAGGTGTCTAGAGGACCATTCACCTCAACTGCATATTTAGAAGGGTTTTTTGAGAAAAAAAGGTCAAGCTGTTGTCTGTGTGGTTAGGATTGTATAGTATTCTGATAGGTAAATGAACAATCTGTGCAAGGTCATTAGTAATTGCAAAAGCTTCAGCATCTTGACCATCTGGGTCAGTGTGACTAGAAAATGGAAGCAAGCTGGAGTTGTGAACATTAAAATCACCAAGGAAAATTACCTCACTGTTAGGAAAGTTGGACTGGAGAAAGTCAAGTTGCAAAGAGAGGAAGTCAAAGAGCTCCAAGTGATTAGTGGAGTTGGGAGAACGGTAGAGACAACATATGAATTTGACACAATGCGGTAGAGAGATTTTAAGCCAGAGGAGACCAAAAAGAGGAGATTCCAAATTACTAAGTCTCTGACAGCGAATATCAGAGCAGACATATTCACAAATACCACCTTTGAAGCAAAAGGAATCGTAGAGCAAATAATTTGGACAACTGAAATGAGCAGTGGTTGAATCAACTGATAACTGGGATTCTGTCAGAATAGAGACTGCTTAACTGAATAGCATAGCAAGCAGTTTTTTCTGTAATATCTTCTACTTTTATGATTCAATCTGTTAGTCTTTTGTTGTTCGGGAACTCAATTCTTCTACATCATCCATTGTTTGTTCCTTTGTATTACTGCCAATGTCCATCTTCTAGTTTGACAAAATCTTCTCCTTTTCTTCAAATCTCACATAAACCGATGATGCCCAATCAATGTTTTTCAGTTCTTGTAAAGGTTCTTCTAGGTGTGAATCTGTTCTCATAGACCAGATGTTAAGTATCCAATGTAAAAGTTTAGAAATCTTATAATACTGTATTGGTGGACTAATAATAGAATAGCAATTGCTTGAAAAATGGTACTCACCTTGAATAAATCTGCAGTGGTATATTGAGAAGAGGGTGAGATTGAGAAAATTGATCTGGTTGTTCATTCCGAATTCAAGGGTGAGTTTTAGCCTGTCATGTACCGAATTAAATTTTGAAAAGAGATTGTTAATAATGGGTCTATTGCCTATAATTAGGATGTCATCGGCATAGCGTAAGTATAATTTTATTTCAGAGGGAAAGGGTTTTAAAATTTGTTTCTCGATAGTGGCTAGGTAAAACAAGGAAACTAGGCCAGACAAAACAAGGAAATTAATCTTTTTACATTACAACAAATAGGAATTCGCAATAACATCCTTTCCCACATGTTCGGGATTACCAAGTTACATAAACCCGGCTACCCATTAAGACCTATTATTTCTTTCAGCAGATCAGCCTTTGCCAATTTACCACCTGTCTTGTCAAAATTATATTACCTCTCACCAGATTCTCTACATTCAAAATTAATAACACCAATCAAGCTTTCCAAAAAATAGACAATACTGTAATATCTGACGGAGACATATTAGCATCCTTTGACGTCATATCCCTTTATACTAATGTACATATCCCTTTTACTCTGCAAGCTTTACGGGAATTCTTAACTGCAGATGATACTTTAGCCAAACGCTGTCGACCATATCCTTGAACTCATCACACTTTTATTAGATGCCAGGTATTTTAGATTTAACAATAAAATTTTCCAACAAACATTCGGGTTACCAATAGACCTAGGCATTTCTGCTCCCCTGTCCGAAATTTACCTAGCCACTATCGAGAAACAAATTTTATAACCCTTTCCCTCTGAAATAAAATTATACTTACGCTATGCCAATGACATCCTAATTATAGGCAATAGACCCATCATTAACAATCTCTTTTCAAAATTTAATTCAGTACATGACAGGCTAAAACTCACCCTTGAATTCGGAATGAACAACAAGATCAATTTTCTCAATCTCACTCTCTATATGGCAAGTACTTACATTTCTCTTCACCCCCCCCCCCTCAGCACTAAAAAAGCTGTCTTACACAACCAAATTCACAACGCCTTAAAATTTAGCTCCTCACAAGATGACCTACATAATGAACTTCAATACCTTACCAAAAAATTTCTAGCCAGAGGTTACCCCCCTCAATTCATCCTAAACACAGTTTCCACCGCCAAAAATAGAATTATCAATCCAACCGGACACAATAACAAAACCAACACTCGTATAGTCCTCCCCTACCATAATGAACTTGCAGGACAATTCCGCCGTATTCTTAATAACACAGACATTTCTCTCGTCTTTTCCGCTTACAATAAACTAGGATCTTTTTTTAATTCCTATAAAGATACACACACTTATTCCACCAGAGATCTCAATAATATAATATACCTCATAAAATGTCAGCCAAACTGTGACGCCTGTTACATTGGCAGTACTACCACCAAATTCGGTTCTTCCAAATCTTCCAACACCTGTGCATATTACCATTTCAACAGTTGTAGAACAAGTCAAGCCCGTACAGAACTCACAATTCATGCCCAAACTCACAATCACACCCCTCTCGTCGACTCTGCTATTTCCATTATTAAACTCAAATCTAATTATAGAATTCTTCAATATGAAGCACTCATGATTGAATGGTGTCGACATCATTCTAATCTTAAAAATATTAACGCCAAACTCCCCTTCAACCTTTCACCAGCTTGGAACCTTTCACGGTTAAATTTCCCACGTGTCAAAAAGTGCATCACAAGAGTATAAACTTAAACCTTTAAAATAACACACGTTCTCTGCCCATTCAATTGCCAACTGAAGACATTATTATTTAATGAAAGTCCTTCATAATGACTATTGGCCTCATCGTATTATTTTATTCAAGCTTTCAAAATACTTCTTCCCTTTTCAATGACAACCAAGGATCGGATGTGTACACTTCTACCTCCTTGCGCTTATTTTAAATTCCGTTTTTCTTCATTTTCCCCCCTTAGTTTCTTAGCTAACAATCCAACCTAAATACTAACCACCTCTTCTCAATATACCACTGCAGATTTATTCAATGTGAGTACCGTTTTTTAAGCAATTGTTCTATTATTAGTATCCAATGTTTAAAATCTAAAGGCAGTCTGATCAAACCCAGTGATTCTTAGTACCCTGTGCCATTGAGCTGGTCTTCCCATTACCGTAGGTAGTAGTGTGCAAGCCTCCAGAGAATGAGGGCTGTTTATTTTATTGTGAGACCATTTTGAGGGAATGGACCACAATTGCCACACTAGCCTCTGCAGGTTGGCAGATATTGGATGACCTTAATCTGGTTTGTTAGCTTGGATCTGTGCATCGTGGGTGCCCCTGATAGGAGTATATGATCCCAGTGGCACAGTTCTCAGCTTCATTGGCATGTGCAAACTCCCACCATGATAAAGCATCAATCTGCGGGAGTGAATAATTGGAAAAGCAATGTATTTTGAAGTGCATGGTGTATTGAAGTTGACTCCATTCCATTTCCCCCTATGAAAAATATAGGGTTCATATTATGCATTTTAGTACAGATAATTCAAAATACATTTACAATGAAATTTGAAGTCTCGTGACTTATGAATAGATTGTCTTAAAAAAGATTACCAAAGTCAACTATGGTCAATCATCATTACAAAAAAATAAATGGAACTAGAACAAAAATGTGCTAATCTGCTTTAAATTATTCATTTCTATCTATTTCTCCAAAAACTTTATTTGGAATCATGATGAATTAGTAAAGGCACATGATGAAAGAAAGCAAGCTAATATAGCAGCCAAAAAAAAAAAAAAAAACCTCATTTCACCCATCCACTTGCTCCAAATGTTTTCTAGTATGGCTTTAAATCTATTTAAGCTTTCAACTTCTATAATGATAGATTTGTTGTAGAACTGTTTGTTCCAGCAATCAGCAATCAATTGTACAGGTACGCAGCAGGTAATCCACTTTGTTCACACCACTGAAACCAAAATACACTGATCACTGAAAATGCATGATTTCCATTGCAAATGCTTTACATCTGCATTTAAATGTCCAATATGAGATTGAATAACAATGAATATGCTTCAGAGAAAAGAGTTTTACAATGGAATTTAAAAAAAAAGTGAAAAGGTGTGTGAATTCCTCACACATATTAACAAAGATTCCAGAGTTTCATTTTTGCTGCCATAATAGTATTAGCATTAACACTTGCAAATGATGAAGGAAAGCAAGCATATTAGCATTAGTGTAAAGTGTGTTTAGGGTCTAACGGCACAAGGGTTTCCCCCATCTCCACATAGTATAGATTGTCGTGTTACAGTATGCTGTAAAGGCCAGAGATTTAAAAGTATCATATTAGCATTATTAGAGGCATATGATGCAACAAAGCAAGCTTATACAGCAACAACTAAAAAAAAAAAAAAAAAACCTTCCCATTTCACCCACCATCCATTTGCTCCAAATGTTTGTCTAGTTCTACCTTGAATTTATTTAAACTGTCACTTCTACAACAAAAGATGGAAGCTTGTTCAGGCAATAAACCACCGGCTGGCTAAAGGCAAATTTCCACACATCTATTCTACAACTGTCTTTCCTCAATTTGAACTTATGTCCCCTCAAGCAATTAATCTAGGCAAGAGGAAGAATCCCATCAGCACTGAGCTTGCTCAAGCCATTACAAGGCCTTATACACCTCAATCAGATTATCTCGCAGGTGCTTAGTCTTCCAGACATTGCAATTCTCAAAACTTAAGCCTTTCTTTGTAAGAGCAACCCTTTATTCGATTCACTAATATTGTTGTCCTTCTCTGTATTCTAGCACCACTACATTATTCCTAAAATGAGGCCTCCAGACCTGTATATAGTACTCAAGGTGTGGCCTGACCATTATATAAGGGGATAATCACATAATCACAGTGCAGACTGTCTGCACTGCTCAGAAAACTTCATATCTCACTGCATAGGCAGTCAGATATGAAGCAGTGTCCATTGATTACCCCATTTCCTTTTCATTCTCTACCACCCTGAGCGTAGTACCACACAGTTGATACATTACTCTTGGGTTGCTGCTACCCATATGCAGTACTTTTCATTTGTCAATGTTACACTTGAGTTGATATCTCTCAGCCCATCTGCTCAACTTTTCTAGATCCTGTTGCAGTAGTGCACTGTCATTAGTGTCATTAACAACCCTGCCAACCTTTGTATCATCTACAAAGTTAGACATTAAATCTGATATACCTTCATCAATATCAATAATAAATACAGAAAATAACAATGGACTCAACACTGAACCCTGGGGAACTCCACTAATAACATTAAGCAGTTATGTGCAACGAACAGCAGTTCAGCAGTGCAAATTATGAGCAAATTACCAAATGGTGAGCACGATTCTTACACACATTCGATTGGTTACATACAGCACTACAGACAATGAAATGGCCAGTAGACACCATCTTTGTGACTTTACCCGGGGTCGAATAATTGGGAAGCTCGAAGTGCAAGGAGTGTGGCTGCAGAGTTTGGTATCACCCCATCCATAGCATCATCTGACTTGCGTGTTTGGCCTTCAGAATGGCAGGTACAGCTGTTTGAAGGACCAGTGGTGGTCGTCCACAAAAAATAACGCCCAATGATGACCGCTATATACTCCTGCAGGCCAAGAGGGACCGACACCCGACAGCAGGATCCATTGCAAACCAGCTGCACAGGAGCAAAGAACGCAGGATATCATAGTTTACTGTGGCCAAACGACTCCACAAAGGGGGACTATTTGCCTGATGGCCAGTACGTTATGTCCGTTTAACACCTGCCCATTGGAGACATCGTTTACAGTGGTGCATTGAACACAAGGAATGGACAGCAGGGCAGTGGGCTAAGGTACTCTTTACTGATGACAGTAGATTCAGTCTCAGCAGAGATTCTGGATGTCAGCTAATCTGGTGAGAGGTTGGCACACAGTATCAGCCCTCAAACATCACTGAAAGGGATTGATATTGCGGTCGAGGTGTTCTCATCTGGGGAGGCATTATTTTGAATGGACATACACAACTCCAGATATTGGAAGGCGGTACTGTAACTGGTGCACGCTACTGTACTGAGGTAATCCTTCCCCGTGTGCATCTGTTCCGAGGTACCATTGGCCCTGAGTTTGTGTTTATTTTTAGCATTAGCATTAGTAGAGGCATGTGATGCAAGATGGGCATATGGATTAGGCAGCAAACTCAAGTAAAGGACATTCTTATCAAAACTAAAGAACTAAAATGGTCTTGGACACATAGCTCGAAGACATGATGACAGATGGACTAAGAAAGTAAACAGAATGGTACCCAAGAGGAGCTAGAAGAAAACCTGAAAGACAACGGCGAAGATGGATAGATGAAATTCATGAGTTTGGGGGTAGTAGAGGGGAACAGGTATCCTGTGTGTTATCAGACACTCAGCCTAAAACAGATAGATCCAATATCTCTCTATTACAGAAGATTTAGGAGAAGTCCGGTTGGCCTGCCTCCCTAAAATCCACTCATGCACACCTTCTCGATCGTAAGCCCTGTTATGTCACTTAGGTGGCAACGAACATGTAGAGTGGTTCTCTTCAAGACGCCTGGTCAGCGTGAAAAGGAAAAGACCAAACCCTCCAGCATATGACAGCACGACAAAACAAATGGCCCTCAGTCCCCAGCAGCTTTCACTCCCCTTCTTACGGCAGCAAGAGGATCAGAGTGGAAGCAGAGGGTGCTAAGAATCTCTGGGTACGACCAGGCTGCCATGCACGGAAACTGAACTTGGCCTGTTATAACGTAAGATCACTCATCGGTGAAGGCAGGATATTAGAGCTGGAAAAGGAATTAGAAAGATGAAGAGGTTGAAGAAATGTACACTGACATTGAGAGTCTTCTAGATGAGCAGAAAACCTACTACACTATTATTATGGGGGACTTCAATGCTAAGGTTGGAAAAAGACAAAACAGCGTAGAAAGGGGAACTATAGGAAATTTTGGAATTGGTGAAAGAAATGAAAGAGGTGAAAGACTTGTGGAATTTGCAGAACCTCAAGGACTGTCAGTAATGAACACTTTTTTCAAGAAAAGGGTGAACAGAAAGTGGACATGGAAGAGTCCAAATGGATTAACTACTAATGAAATCGACTACATCCTCACTAACAGAAGATATATTGTGAATGATGTTACCCTCCTGAATAAGGTAAATATTGGAAGTGATC
The DNA here is from genome assembly GCF_048544385.1 of Mastigoproctus giganteus. Classification (NCBI taxonomy): domain Eukaryota; kingdom Metazoa; phylum Arthropoda; class Arachnida; order Uropygi; family Thelyphonidae; genus Mastigoproctus; species Mastigoproctus giganteus. The sequence continues at coordinate 267,117,069 of NC_143576.1, read as the reverse complement.
ACAGAATGATAAGATGTACACTTGATATAGATGTAGGAAAGGAAAAAACTGAGTAAATAATACAAAGGTCTTTGAGATAACAGAAGAGGAGAAAAAGAAGTATGTACTGGAACTTAAGAACAAGTTTGAGCTTCTGCAGACTGCTCAGGACCAAGATATCAACGAGGAATATTACAACTTTCTGAAAGTGATAAAGCCCAAGAAACGTATAGGGAAAAAGAAATCCAAAGAAGAAAAAATTAGTCAAGAAACACTTCTCATGATGAACCGAAGACGACAAATGAAAAGCAAGAAAAACACTGACAGGGAGAAAATTGAGTATACTGAGTTATGCAAAGCCATTAGAAAGAGACTCAGAGAGGACATAAGAAGATTTAACACAAGAAACGTAGAACAAGCATTAAGGGAAAACAAAGGATTTAAATCAGCAGCCGTGAGCAGTTGTTGTTGTTGTTATTTGGTTTTTAGGAGCATTAGCAACTAAGGCCATATTGCTCCGTGAATATGTGGTGGTCATTCCTGACCTTTCCGCATCCTCCGTATTTGGTGGTGACGGGCTCGAACCCCGGTCTAATCAAGAAGCGTGTGCTACGCACTGCTGCTCCTTCCCACCTGGCTACGGAGGTGCCTATCCGTGAGCAGTAATACAGAAAGACAAATGATACTGAAACTGATATAATAGCGATGGTGTACTTATAAACAGCAGAGAAGGCATAATTCAAATAGCAGAAGACTACTATTGAGATTTAAGCAAAGCTTTTGATACTGTTCCATGTGGAAGGAAGACTGCCGTAATATTGTAGCGGTATGGCATTAAGGGCAATTTACCGCAATAAAGGGATGGTTGATTGGGAGGCGACAGAGAATGAGTGGACACTGCTCTACATGGACTAATGTTATTAGCAGAGTCCCCCAGGGTTCAGGGCTAGGCCCATTGTTGTTTTGTGTATTTACCAATAATATTGATGAAGGTATATTAGTGATGACTCCCAGCAGTCCTTAAAATCTCCAGCACCCTGCATTCAAGACTGCTGCTTGTTCCAATATAATCGGTGCAAGGATCACTTTCAACTCTGTCTGTTGCTATTGTTAATCTATTAGTCTGTGTATCCTACCCAAGCTAGCAGTTTTCCAATTCGCCTAACACTGCTTCGATAGCATCAGCATATATCCTTGCACCTTTTCTATTTAAAAGTATCGAATCCCTGTAGAAGCAGTCTCTCCTGTTAACAATCACGGACCATGCTGAGAAAAATTTTATCGTGTTTTGACAGAATTGCAGACACTTTCAAATTAACTCTAATTCTTGTGACTTTTTTTTTTCAACATTTCCCTGTACTTGTCAAATAAGTCTGTAGGTCTCCTTCTCTTAATGTCATTAGTTCCAATATGTACAACAATATCACCTTTTGTATCCTTAAAGTAGATTAAGTCTGCATGATACTGACTAATGCTAGATGTCTAAAGGCACAATTTAGTAGCAGCATATTTGTCTATGTTAATCTAATACCAGAAACTAAAAAAAAAAAACTGTGGATTGCAGTGTTGGTTAATCTCTTATTATAATTAGTTAATTAGCATTAGCATTAGTACAGGCATATGATGCAAGAAAGCAAGCTTATTCAGCATCAGCCAAAAAAAAAAAAAAAAAAAACACCACTCCCATTTCACCCCTCCGTTCGTTCGAAATACCTGTCCAGTTGAGCTTTAAATTTGTTTAGGCTATCAACTTCAACAACAAGTGATGGAAGTCGGTTCCACCAACCAACCAACCACCCGCTGGCCAAAGGCAAATTTCCGCACATCTATCCGACATCCGTCCTTCCTCAATTTGAATTTATGCCCTCTGAGGTGATTATTCTGAGCAAGATGAAGAATCCCATTGGCATTGAGCATGCTCAAACCATTCAAAGCCTTATACACCTCTATCAGATCACCTCGCCGGTGCCTAGTCTCCAGACTCTGTAATTTGCAAAACTTAAGCCTTTCTTCGTAAGAGCAACCTTTTGTTCCATTCACTAATCTTGTTGCCCTTCTCTGTACCCGTTCCAGCAGCTCTACATCCTTCTTGAAATGAAGCCTCCAGACCTGTATACAGTACTCAAGATGTGGCCTAACCATTGCCTTATACAAGGGAATAATCGCCTCCTTATCCCTGCTAGAAAAATTCCTGTATATCATTGACAAGACACCATGAGCTACTCTTGCAGCTTGTCTGCACTGCTCAGAGAACTTCATATCTGCCTGCACAATTACCCCCAGGTCCTTTTCATTCTCCACCACTGTCAGTGTAGTACCGCAGAGTTGATACGTTGCTCTGGGGTTACTGTTTCCCATATGTAGTACTTTACATTTGTCAATGTTAAACTTCATTTGCCACCTCTCAGCCCATCTGTTCAACCTTTCCAGATCCTGTTGCAGCAGCATAGCGTCAGTAGTGTCCTTAACAACCCTGCCAACCTTTGTATCATCTGCAAACTTGGACATTAAACTTGATATCCCATCATCAATATCATTCATAAACACCGAAAATAAACAAGCTATGTCTTTCTCCCAAGAAATTAGCAAAAAAAAAAAAAAAAAACCATTCATTTACAGAGCACGCCTGGGTGGTATCAAGCAAAATCTTGATCTGGGTCCATGCCCATACCTGGAGTTCACCACTAAATCTGGGTCTGCATTTATCTTTAATAGGTTCCAATACCTTTGTTTGTGGTGATCATTATAAAAATAATAATAAATAAATAAATAATGTTTACACAAAAATTAAACTGTTTTTCGAGGCACTGTGTTAAAAAGACCCTAACGCTACTGGTTGTAAATATGGTCACGTAATCCACAGTTACTATTTGGAGCTGTGAATTACTTGTCAGTGTGCTAATTAATAGAAACCTATCATTTAAATTCTTCTTCTTATATTAACTGTAAGCTTTGGTAGAAATCCCATATTTTTTGAGAAACAACTCTCAGCATAGAGCTGCTTCATCAATTATAGGGTATTCCTACCAAAGGTTTAAACTAAATATTATACAGAAATTTAATTTTATAATTTGCTTTCTCTCATTTGGTGTGCTGAAGATAATTCAAGTAATGAAGACTGTGTCGGATTTCCAAGTCAAAAAAGTAAACTTTAACAGACAAATGCCATTTATTGAACAATTAATGGTAAGTAAATTAGATCTCCCTTATTTTCTGTAGCTAAGGTAAAAAAAAGCAGAACTCTGAGTACATATTTGGAATGAATTTTTCTGTTTTCTTTAAAACTAAGATATCAAACTCATTATTAAGGCCAAAATTGCTGATAATATTGGCATTCCTTGCAGAATTTTCAAAATAGTAATATTGCTGACATCAATCTTAATTAGGCCATTGATGACCGAATTCAGCAAGCAACTCTCTTTGTTACCTGCTAATTCGCACTTTCATCTTGCTTGAAAATTTTCCAAGGCATTTTCAAATCAGTTAGTTGATAGCCATTGACATCAGTTATATACTATTATTTCCTCACAACCAATTTTATTGAGCTTGGCTGTGTTTGGTGTACAAGAAATCCATCTGATCATAAAACTCCACCCATTTTGATCAACATTAATTAATAAAATAACAACAGTTTGTTTCGTTAGTAATTACAAATTTTGGGCAGTTTTAAAATGTGCTAAATTTAGAACTCTGAATCATAAAATAGCTAATACAGCAACCATCACTAATCCGGTTCCACCACTAATTTGGACATAATTTCTGTGAACGTTATTTCAAATTTCCTGGGTCGGCACACCGACCTGCTGATACTGTTTTGGTGGCATTGGTTGCAGCATCAGCTGTTGGCACAAACTTCTAAACACTGGCAAGCCATTTATACTTGCTTTACTGCATTTATTATTATAATCTGCTCATATTTAGCCATGGTTCCAATGCATGAAGGAAGTGCCTCTTGTGAAGGGCCAGTAAAGTACAAACACTGTACATTGTCAATAACAGATAAAGTTGAACTTCTGAAAAACCTCGACAGCGGTGTATATGTGAGAAGTTTAATTCTGCTTAGTTGTAAATTCCAGTAATTTCTCTCAGTTCCTCTTATTTTAGTAATTTTCTTTTAGCCATTCCTTTTTAGCTTTTTTTTTTTTTTTTTTTAAACACACTTGTACAAACTTGCGGAAAAACACAACACAATATGATGCATAATACAGTGCACTAACAAACTTGTTTTCACAAAATCTCTAACAATACTGACAAACTTATTGCGACATTTTTGAGAGTTTATTTTATCGCAATTAGTTTTATTGCAGCGCTCACCGCGCTTGCAATAAACTAATTACAAACGACCTTCACACAGGGTAGTAACGTACTTCTCTGTGGACCTTCATATGTATGCCGTAATAGCGTCACATGTATGTGGCCGACACGGTTTCTTAAGAAATAAAGTAACCTACTGGGCCACGTCAGCCACATATATGCGACATAAAAAAAAACTCTTTTCTTTTGATATTTTAAGTGAAAAAATGACATTACAATATTTATTGTAATGTCCTTTTTTCACTGACATTACAATATTTGCTAAATATTTTTTGCTAATTCAAATTATTTGCTAAATATTTTTTGGTCCCTGGGGAATTTTTTTTCTTCAATTACCTTGGCAGTGAACGTCTTAAAGGTATGATGAGGTAGTTAACTGTTGAGTAAAGTGTATGTTCTGAAATAACCACCGGTGATCCGGCAAAATCACTAATCCAGCACCCCACAGGTCCCAATGCTGCCGGATTAATGATGGTCGACCTGTATGACCTTTTTCATAATTTTGAAAAAGCAAGAGGACTTACATACCATCTCATGTTTAATAGTAAGAAGGATTTAAACTAGTCAGTTTGGTGTGACATAAACACTGAGAAAGGGAAAATGATAGTAGGAGTGTGTTATAGGCCTAATGACTCTGATAAGTGCAATGAACAGTTGTGCAGAGAAATATAGAGTGGGCCAGTAAATCAGAATGTCGGATTTTAACTTTCCAGATATTGACTGGAACTTGTGGGTTGGTCACTCGCATGCTAGCAAGACTTTTGTGGATTTATTGGATGATTGTTTTCTACAGCACCATGTTTGAGGGGACAACCAGAGGAAGTAATACACTTGATCTGATTATCAGCAGTGATTATTCATGCATAAGGAATTTGCAGATAAAGAGACCACTAGGTGACGGTGATCACAGTGTACTGATGTGGGATTTACTTAAAGGTGTAACTACCATCAAGGGTAAAGGGAAGGATTTTTGTTTTTGTAAAAGTGACTACAGTGGTCTGATAGATTTTAAATTCTATACAGTGGGATCAAATGATGATATTATCAAGGGTAATATCATCAAATTCTAAATGGGAATCCTTCAGAGACTTAATATTGGAGGCTGCTGGGCTTTTCATACCAACTAAGAAATACTGTTCGGGGTTCAGGCCTAAATGGATGTTGGATGAATTAATGAGGCTCGTGGCAGAGAAGAAAAATGCATGGGTTGTATATAAATTTTCAGGCGACACAGAAGCCTACGACAGATATAAGCTAGTCTGTAATCAAGACACAAAGGAGGTTAGGCAGGCAGAGGCAGATTATGAGAAATCTTTGGCAAAGGATGCAGAGAAAAACAGCAAAGCGTTCTTTACTTATATAAACTCTAGAAGGAAGGGGATGAATCAGATTGGTCCGATTAACATACATGGTTCGACTATTGATGATCCTGTTCAAATAGCCAATAAACTGAATGAGTATTTTGCATCTACATTCACACATGAGGAGTTATTCAAGGAGGGGAATGCCAGAGGTTTATCAAACTCTAACAGGGAGCTAAGTGATTTTGTAGTAACTAAGAGCAAAGTAGAGGAGAAATTGTTGAAGTGAAACATAAAAAAAGGCACCTGGGTGCAGATGAAATCAATCCAGTTATAATGAAGGAGGCAGCAAGAGAAGTAAGCAAAACCTTAGCCATAATTATGAGAGCATCCTTAGAGTCGGGGGAAGTCTCTATTGACTGGATATGTGCAAACAGTGGCGTAGCTACCATTTAGGCAGGCAAGGCAATTGCCTCCTGGCCTGGAGCCTTTAGAGGCCTGGCGTCTTTGGCTGTCTCCTCTTTTTGCAATTTTCATTAATTAAGTAGTGGCGCGAACATGTTCTTTGCCTCAGGGCCTAAAAAAGGGTAGCTTGCAAATGTATCCCCAATTCCAAAGGGGGTGCAGAGGGGGCAAATACTTATACACCTGTTATTTTTAACTTCTGTTCTTGAAAAAAAAATGAAGTCACTGGTTAGAGAGGTGATACAGGATCACCTAGACAAGACTGCAGTAATAGTTCAGACACAGCATGGGTTTGTTAAGGGGAAGTATTGTTTGACCAGTTTGATTGGATACTATGATGTTGTCACAAAGGAACTGGATGCAAATAATAATTTTGATATCATATACTTGGATTTCAGGAAAGTTTTTTGATACTGTTGCACATGGAAGACTGCTGTACAAATTGGAGTGTTATGGCATTAAGGGAAAGTTGCAGCAGTGGATAAAGCATTAGCATTAGCATTAGTAGAGGCATTTGATGCAGGAAAGCAAGCTTATGCAGCATCAGCCAAAAAAAAAAAAAAACCCAGGGATGATTGAGTGGGAGATGGCAGAGAGTGGTAATAAATGGACCCTGCTACATGGACTAATGTCATTAGTGGAATCCCCCCAGGGTTCGGTGCTGGGCCCATTGTTGTTTTGTTTATTTATCAATGATATCGATGAAGATATATTAGGATTAATGTCCAAGTTTGCAGATGATGCAAAGATCGGCAGGGTTGTTAATGACAATAAAGACAGTATCCCATGCAACATGATCTAGAAAGGTTAGGTAGATGGGCTGAGAGGTGGGAACTGAAATTTAATATTGACAAATGCAAAGTACTGCATATGGGTAGCAGCAACCCAAGAGAAAGATAACCAACTATGTGTTACTGCACTCAGGAAGGTGGGAATGAAAAAGACCTCGGGGTAATTGTGCAGAGGGGCTGCCAGGGTAGGTCATGGAGTTCTGTCAATGGTATATAGGAATTTTGCTAGCAGAGACAAGAAGGTGATTATCCCTTTGTCAGGCTACACCTTGAGTACTGTATCCAGGCCTGGAAGCCTCATTTTAGAAAGCATGTAGAGTTGCTAGAACGAGTACAGAGAAGGGCAACAAGATTGGTAAGAGGAACAAAGGGGTGCACTTGCGAAGAAAGGCTTAAGTCCTGCAAGTTGCAGCATCTGGAGACTAGGCACCTGAGAGGTGTTCTGATTGAGGTGTATAAGGCCTTGAATGATTTGAGCAGGCTCAATGCTGATGGGATACTTCCGCTTGCTCAGATTAAGAACCTGAGTGGGCATAGATTCATATTGAGGAAAGACAGTTGTAGAATAGATGTGCAGAAGTTTGCCTTTAGCCAGCAGGTAATTGATTGCTGGAACAGACTTACATCTGTTGTTGTGGAAGTTGATGGCTTAAATAAATTTAAGGCTGAACTAGACAAACATTTCAGGTTTTTTTTTTTTCTTTTTTTTTTTCCTTTTTGGTTGATGCTGTATAAGCTTGCTTTCTTGCATCATCATATGGGGAGAGTCCCACAATTCCCTTCTTTACTTCGCAATTGGGGAATGCTCACTAACCTATGCAGTACTGGATGCAACCATTTCTGATCATCGTCCCATCTTAATGGTAATTGAAAATGAAGAAATTGTGGAAGAGATCATGCACACTTAGAGATCTGTGACTCCAGGCTCTCTCAATCAGCTCTGTTATGATCTCCAGCAGTATTTGTGGGATGGGGTGATTGCTACAGATGATCCTGAAATTGCGACGAACTTCTTCTTTGAGCATATCCTAAATAGTTACGAAAAATGTGCGTCATACATCAGGATCCTAGGGAATAAAAAGACCACTAGGCCAAGACGGAAATTATGCCCATTTTTCTCAAACAAAACAAAAGCACATAGGCCTAACCACTGGTCTACGTCAGGCCTATGTGCTTCCCTCCTCACATGGTTAACAATCCAGTTGACCTTTGAATTTATTCAAATTGTCAGCCTCAACTGCCTGTAAAGTCGTTGGACAACTAGACAAACTTGTACTGGATAACTTGTTCCCACAATCAATGACTCACTAGCTAAAAGAAAACTTTCTACAATCTAATCTAAACCTCAAGCCCTGTAGTCTGAATTTATGACCACTAGTTCTGGAATTCTTTATAACAGTGAGAATTCCACCTTCATTCATTTTACTAATCCCTCTTAAAGCCTTGTAAACCTCAATCAGTTCGCCTCTTCCATGTCTGATTTCCAAGCTCTGCAGCCCACGTAATCAGTCTTTCCTCGTATGGGTGTCCTTCTGCCAATCTCACCATTTGAGTTGCCCGTCTTTGGACTCTTTCAAGAAGCTCAGTCTGTTTTCAGATGATGTTTCCATACATGAACACAGTATTCCAAGTGTGTGGTCTTAGAATTGCTTTATACAGTGGGATTATGAGCTCCCTATCTCTACCAGATAACGTTCAATAAATCATCGATATGGCACCATAAGGATTCCTGGCTGCCTGTTTACACTGTTCAGAAAGCTTGATATCTGCATATATTGTAACTCCCAGATCCTGTTCCTCCTCCTCCACTGTTTTTAATTCAACCCCATCAAGTGTACAATTTATTTGTGGGTTGCTATTCTCCAAGTGCATTTAGCCTTGCATTTAGCAGCATTAAAACATACCTGCCACTTCTCTGACCATCTTTTAAGTCTGTTCAGGTCATCCTGAAAGAGCCCTGCTTGGCACCGATCCTTAACAACTCAACCAATCTTTACATCATCTGCAAATTTTAACATCATGCCTTCTATCCCTTTGTTGATGTCATTTATGAAAATGAGAAACAACAGCGGTCCAAGAACCGATCCTTGAGGGACTCCACTCCTGACATTACACCAATCTGAAGAATATCCATTAATCACAACCCTATGTCTTCTGCCCTGCAGCCACCTAGCACTCCATCTTAGAATCTTACCAGTAATCCCAACCTGTTCAAGCTTATACAGTAACCGCTCATGAAGGACCGAGTCAAAGACTTTGCTAAAATCCAAATAAACTATATCAAAATTATTACCTAAATCCAGCTCATGCGTAACTATGTCAAAATGGATGGTGGAACCAAAATGATAGGTGGAACAGGGTATGTCTGCCAGGGGCAAAGGTTGATGACGTAGAGCGGATATCATCTTTAAGGGCACAAAAGGTGATATAGTTGTACACGTTGGCACTAATGGTATTAAGAGTAGGAGACCGGCGGAATTACTTAACAAGTACAGGTCACTATTGAAAAAAAGCTGTGAAGTAGGGATGAATTTAAAAGTGTCTGCAATTCTGCCCAGACACAATAAGAGGGAGTATATGATGAGAGCCTTGTTGATAAATTTGGCCCTGGAAATTCTACCCCTTTTGCAAGGCTCTCAAGGGATAGAATTTTTTTTCAGCCTGGTCTGTAGTTGTTAACAGGAGAGACTGCTTCTACAGGGATGGGATACACTTAAATAGAAAGGATGCAAGAATATTTGCTGATGCTGTCAAGGCAGTGTTAGGTGGGTCGGAAAACTTCTGGTTTAGGGACTAAGGGGACTTCTAGTTTGGGGACAAGGACTAATAGATTAACAGTAGCCACTGGCAGAGGTGAAAGTGATTCTTGCACTACTTCTATTGAAATGAGCAGCAGCCTGGAAAACAAGATGCAGGATATTTCAGAGACTGCTGGGAGACATCGCGGAACAAGTAAACACATGGGTTGTGTTAGGGCAGCTAAGAATAAGAACAGGTGCATGTATACTTGCATGTACACAAATGCTAGTAGTTTGGTAAATAAATTTGATGAATTTGAGGTATTAGCATTAGCATTAGTAGAAGCATTTGATGCAAGAAAGCAAGCTTATGCAGCATCAGCCAAAAAAAAAAAAAAAAACCACTTCCACTTCACCCCTCTGTTCGTTCAAAATACCTGTCCAGCTGAGCGTTAAACTTATTTAAGCTATCAACTTCCACGACAAGGGATGGAAGTCTGTTCCACCAACCAACCACTCGCTGGCTAAAGGCAAATTTCCGCACGTCTATCTTACATCTGTCTTTCCTCAGTTTGAATTTATGCCCTCTCAGGTGATTATTCTGAGCGAGAGGAAGAATCCCATCAGCATTGAGCATGCTCAAACCATTCAATGCTTTATACACCTCTATCAGATCACCACGCTGGTGCCTAGTCTCCAGACACTGTAATTTGCAAAACTTAAGCCTTTCTTTGTAAGAACATCCCTTTGTTCCATTCACTAATCTTGTTGCCCTTCTCTGTACTCGTTCCAGCAGCTCTACATCCTTCTTGAAATGAGGCCTCCAGACCTGTATACAGTACTCTAGGTGTGTCCTGACCATTGCCTTATACAAGGGAATAATCACCTCCTTATCCCTGCTAGAAAAATTCCTATATATCATTGACAATACACCAGGAGCTACTCTTGCAGCCCGTCTGCACTGCTCAGAGAACTTCATATCTGCCTGCACAACCACCCCCAGGTCCCCTTCATTCTCTACCACTGTCAGTGTAGTACCATAGAGTTGATACATTGCTCTGGGGTTGCTGTTTCCCATGTGTAGTACTTTACATTTGTCAATGTTACACTTCATTTGCCACCTCTCAGCCCATCTGCTCAACCTTTCCAGATTCTGTTGCAGCAGCATAGTGTCACTAGTGTCCTTGACAACCCTGCGTACCTTTGTATCGTCTGCAAACTTGGACATTAAACTTGATATACCATCATCAATATCATTTATGAATACAGAAAACAATACTGAACCCTGAGGGACTCTACTAATAACATTAGTTCACGACGAGCCGTGTCCATTGATTACCACTCTCTGTCTTCTCCCCCTCAGCCACCCACAGCAGCAATTTGCCTCCAATGTTACACTGCTTCAATTTGTGCAGCAGTCTTCCATGTGCAACAGTATCAAAAGCTTTTCTAAGACCCAAGTATATAATATCAAAGTTATTCCCTGCATCCAGTTCTTTTGTGACTGCATCATAGTATCCAGTCAAGTTGGTCAGGCAAGACTTCCCCTTAACAAAACCATGCTGTGTCTGAGCTATAACTGAAGTCTTGTCTAAATGATCCTGCAGTGCTTCTTTAACCAGTGCCTCCATTAATTTACCTGGAAGAGAAGTTAAGCTCACAGGTCTATAATTACTTGTGTCAGCCTTTGATCCTCCTTTGTGAATTGGGGTCACATTTGCACATTTCCAGTCTATGGGTACCTCCCCTGAGTCCAAGGAAGCTCTCATAATTATGGATAAGGGTTTGCTTACTTCCTCTGCTGCCTCCTTTAATATAACTAGATAGATCCGATCCACCCCAGGTGACTTTCTTGTGTTTATCTTCAACAATTTCTCCTCCACTTTACTCTCAGTTATTACAAGATTCTCTAGCTTACTGCTAGAGTTGAATACACCTCTGGCTTTCCCCTCGCTAAATAACTCCTCATGTGTGAATGTCGATGCAAAATATTCATTTAGTTTGTTAGCTACCTGAACAGGATCATCAATAGTTGACGCATCAATATCAAGTGGACCAATCTGATTCATCCCCTTCCTTCTAGAGTTTACGTAAGTAAAGAACTCTTTGCTGTTTTTCTTTGCATCCCTTGCCAAAGATTTCTCGTACTCTGCCTTCGCCTGCCTAACCTCCTTTGTAACTTGGTTACAGATCAACTTGTATCTATCATAGGCTTCTGTGTCATGTGTTAATTTGTATGTATCCCATGCATGTTTCTTCTCTGCCATATGCCTCATCAGTTCATCTGACATCCATTTAGGCCTAAACCTTGAACAATATTTCTTAGTTGGTTTGTAAAGCCTAGTAGCTTCCAAGATAAGTTCTTTGAATGCTTCCCATTTTGCATTTGCTGTTAGTAACATCATCAGTTGGTCCCACTGTATAGAATTTAAATACTGTCTCAGTCCATCGTAGTCGCCTTTATGAAAGCAATAACCCTTCCCTTTACCTCTAATGGTAGTTAACTCTTTGAGTAAATCCCACTTCAGCACACTGTGATCACTGCCACCTAGTGGTTCATTTATCTGCAGATTCTTAATGCATGAAGAATCACTGCTGATAATCAAATCAAGAGTATTCCTCCCTCTAGTTGCCTCCCGAACATGCTGATGTAGAAACCAATCATCCAATAAATCCACAAAAGCCTTGCTAGTGTGTGAGTGACCAGCCCCCAAACTCCAGTCAATATCTGGGAAATTAAAATCTCCCATTATAAGACTCACTGATTTACTGGCCCACTCTATTTCCCTGTACAGTTTTTTATTATACTCATCAGACCTATAGCACACTCCTACTCTCAATTTTGATCTCCCAATGCTTATGTCACAACAAACTGACTCGACAATGCACTGTCCAGCAATGTCCACTGGCTTCACTTCCTTGGATTTTATGTATTTCTTAACTAATAGCATAACCCCTCCTCCCTTCCTATCCAGTCTATCCTTTCCGTAGATGTTGTACTCCCCAAATTCCAGTTCTGCATTCCTTATATCTGTGTGACACCAAGTCTCTGATATCCCAACAATATCTGCCTTTGATGTTTTGAGCAATACCTCAAATTCATCAAATTTATTTACTATACTCCTAGCATTGGTGTACACGCAAGTATACATGCACCTATTTCTATTCTTAGCTACCCTAACACAACCCATGTGTTTACTTGTACCGAAATGACTCCCAGCAGTCTCTGAAATATCCTGAATCTTGTTTTTCAGGCTTCTGCTCATTCCAATAGAAGCAGTGCAAGAATTGCTCAAAGTAATGCTCAAAACATCAAAGGCAGATATTGTTGGGATATCAGAGACATGGTGTCACACAAATATAAGGAATGCAGAACTGGAATTTGGGGAATACAATGTGGATAGAAAGGGGAGGAGGGGTTATACTATTAGTTAAGAAACACATAAATCCAAGGAAGTGAAGCCAATCGACATCGACGGACAGGGCAGTAATCATTCAGTTTGGTGTGACATAAGCATAGGGAAATCAAAATTTAGAGTAGGGGTGTGCTATAGGCCTAATGGTCTAGAGGGGAACAGGTATCCTGTGTGTTATCAGACACTCAGCCTAAAACACTGATGGATCCAATATCTCTCTATTACAGAAGATTTAGGAGAAGTCCGGTTGGCCTGCCTCCCTAAAATCCACTCATGCACACCTTCTCGATGGTAAGCCCTGTTATGTCACTTAGGTGGCAACGAACGTGTAGAGTGGTTCTCTTCAAGACGCCTGGTCAGTGTGAAGAGGAAAAGACTAAACCCTCCAGCAATGAGAGCACAACAATACAAATGGCCCTCAGTCCCCAGCAGCTTTCACTCTCCCTCTTACGGCAGCGAGAGGATCAGAGTGGAAGCAGAGGGTGCTAAGAATCTCTGGGTACGACCAGGCTGCCATGCACGGAAATTGAACTTGGCCTGTTATAACGTACGATCACTCATCGGTGAAGACAGGATATTAGAGCTGGAAAAGGAATTAGAAAATGTGAATTGGAATATCATCGGTTTGGCTGAAACAAGAAGAAGAAATGAATCACTTATAAGTCTATCAAGTGGAAATCTGCTGTACACCAATGGAAACAGTGAAAGGAGTGAAGGTGGAGTTGGGTTTCTGGTCCATAAAGATTTTAAAAACAACATTTTGGAATTCAAAAGTACATCACCAAGGGTGTCAAGACTAATATTCAAGATTTCTAAGAGGTACAAGCTAAAGATTATAATGATTTATGCACCAACATCGAGCCATGATGATGGAGAGGTTGAAGAAATGTACACTGAAATTGAGAGTCTTCTAGATGAGCAGAAAACCCACTACACTATTATTATGGGGGACTTCAATGCTAAGGTTGGAAAAAGGCAAAACAGCGCAGAAAGAGGAACTATAGGAAATTTTGGAATTGGTGAAAGAAATAAACGAGGTGAAAGACTTTGAGCATGCTCAATGCTGATGGGATTCTTCCTCTAGCTCAGAAAAATCACCTGAGAGGGCATAACTTCAAATTGAGGAAAGACAGATGTAGGATAGATGTGCGGAAATTTGCCTTTAGCCAGCGGGTGGTTGGTGGGTGGAACAGACTTCCATCCCTTGTCGTGGAAGTTGATAGCCTAAATAAGTTTAAGGCTCAGCTGGACAGGTATTTCGAACGAACAGAGGGGTGAAGTGGAAGTGGTTATTTTTATTTATTTATGTTACTTTTTTTTTTTTTTTTTTTTTTGGCTGATGCTGCATAAGCTTGCTTTCTTGCATCAAATGCCTCTACTAATGCTAATGCTAATGCTAATTTGCAGAATCTCAAGGACTGTCAGTAATGAACACTTTTTTCAAGAAAAGGGTGAACAGAAAGTGGACATGGAAGAGTCCAAATGGATTAACAACTAATGAAATAGACTTCATCCTCACTAACAGAAGATATATTGTGAATGATGTTACCGTCCTGAATAAGGTAAATGTTGGAAGTGATCACAGAATGGTAAGATGTACACTTGATATAGATGTAGGAAAGGAAAAAACTGACTCGAGTAAATAATACAAAGGTCTTTGAAATAACAGAGGAGGAGAAAAAGCAGTATGTACTGGAACTTAAGAACAAGTTTGAGCTTCTGCAGACTGCTCAGGACCAAGATATCGACGAGGAATATTACAACTTTCTGAAAGTGATAAAGCCCAAGAAACCTATAGGGAAACAGAAATCCAAAGAAGAAAAAATTAGTCAAGAAACACTTGTCATGATGAACCAACGACGACAAATGAAGAGCAAGAAAAACACTGACAGGGAGAAAATTGAATATACTGAGTTATGCAAAGCCATTAGAAAGAGACTCAGAGAGGACATAAGAAGATTTAACACAAGAAAAGTAGAACAAGCATTAAGGGAAAACAAAGGATTTAAATCAGCAGCCATGAGCAGTAATACAGAAAGACAAATGATACTGAAACTGAAGAATAGCGATGGTGTACTTATAAACAGCAGAGAAGGCATAATTCAAATAGCAGAAGACTACTATAGAGAATTATACAATGAGCGAGGGAATGATACCTATCACAGAAGACTACTATAGAGAATTATACAATGAGCGAGGGAATGATACCAGCAGTGGGGAAGATGGATTGCAAAGTAGCAACACATACGACATACCCGATATTCTTCCTGATGAGGTAGAACATGCATTGAAGAAAATGAAGAATCGGAAAGCCCCGGGGGAAGATGAAGTTACTGTAGAGTTGTTAAAATTGGGAGGAAGAGACATAACACAAAAACTGGCAAGGCTCTTCACAAAGTGCATTAGAAAAGGTGTGGTGCCTAAGCAGTGGAATAATGCAATCATAGTTTTGCTGCATAAGAAAGGAGATAAATCAGAAATTGGAAATTATAGACCAATTAGCTTGTTATCCCACATCTACAAGTTGTTCACAAGGGACATTACTAACAGATTAGAAAGAATACTTGATGAGAATCAACCGAAAGAGCAAGCTGGCTTTAGGACAGGATTCTCAACTATGGATCACCTTCACGTAATATCACAGCTAATGGAGAAAGCAAATGAATACAAAACACCATTATGCCTGGCATTTGTGGATTATGAAAAGGCATTTGACTCCATACAGCATAAGGCAATGTTTCGGGCACTTGGAAGACGAGGCATAGATACTCCATATATTATGATTTTGAAGAAAATATATGAGAGTGCTACATCCTTTATTAGACTAGACAAAGACAGTAGCAAATTTAAAATCGAGAAAGGAGTTCGACAAGGAGACACAATATCTCCGAAGCTGTTTACTGCTGCCTTTGAGGAAGCTTTCAGAAGATTAGACTGGTCGCAGAAAGGAGTCAATGTGAACGGAGAGTACCTAAACCATTTACGATTTGCAGATGACATTGTGGTCATAAGCCACGATCCCAAAGAATTAGAGGAAAATCTTAATCAGTTATGCACAGTTAGTAAGGATTTTGGACTAAAGATGAATATGGCTAAAACAAAAGTAATGATGAACAAGTATGCCACGGAAAGGGAAATAATGATTGAAGGAGCAGCAATTGAAAAGGTGGAGTCATATACTTATCTGGGACAAGTTATTAGCTGTAATAATGATAAATGGCTGGAAGTCAAGAGAAGAATAAATTTTGGATGGATAGCATTCAGGAAATATAGTCACATACTGAAGAGCAATATCCCAGTTTGTCTGAAACGTAAAATAATGAATCAATGTATACTCCCCACCATGACTTATGGAAGTGAAACTTGGGCACTCACCAAAAGAATGGAAGAGAAGCTAAGAACTACACAGCGAAGAATGGAACGAATTATATTGGGAATCAGACTGTTAGATAAGAAGAGAAACACATGGATTAGGCAGCAAACTCAAGTAAAGGACATTCTTATCAAAACTAAAGAACTAAAATGGTCTTGGGCAGGACACATAGCCCGAAGACATGATGACAGATGGACTAAGAAAATAACAGAATGGTACCCAAGAGGAGCTAGAAGAAAACCTGGAAGACAAAGGCGGAGATGGATAGATGAAATTCAAGAGTTTTTGAGTAGTAAATGGATGGCCAGTGCTCAAAACAGAAGGAACTGGAAAGTTGCTGGAGAGGCTTTCATCCTGCAGTGGATTGAAAATGGCTGATGATGATGATGATGATGATAGGCCTAATGACTCTGATGAGTATAATAAGATAATGTACAGGGAAATAGAGTGGGCCAGTAAATCAGAGAGTCTTATAATGGGGGATTTTAATTTGCCAGATATTGACTGGAATTTGTGGGTTGGTCACTCACACACCAGCAAGGCTTTTGTGGATTTATTGGATGATTGTTTTCTACATTAGCATGTTCGGGAGGCAACTAGAGGGAGTAATACTCTTGATTTGATTATCAGTATTGATTCTTCATGCATTAAGAATCTGCAGATAAATGAACCACTTGGTGGCAGTGATCACAGTGTGCTGAAGTGGGATTTACTCAAGGTGGTAACTACCATCACAGGTAAAGGGAAAGGTTTTTGCTTTCGTAAAGGTGACTATGACGGTCTGAGACAGTATTTAAATTCAATACAGTGGGACCAACTGATGATGTTACCAACAGCAAATTCAAAATGGGAAGCATTGAAAGAGCTAATCTTGGAAGCTACCAGGCTTTACATACCAACTAAGAAATATTGTTCAAGGTTCAGGCCTAAATGCATGTCAGATGAACTAATGAGACATATAGCAAAGAAGAAAACTGCATGGGATACATACAAATTAATGGGTAACATGGAAGCCCATGATAGATATAAGTTGGTCTGTAACCAAGTTACAAAAGAGATTAGGCAGGCAAAGGCAGATTATGAGAAATCCTTCGCAAAGGATGCAAAGAAAAACAGAAAAGAGTTCTTTACCTATTTAAACTCAAGAAGGAAAGGGTGAATCAGATTGGTCCACTGGATATTGATGGGTCAACGGTTTTTTTTTTTTTTTTTATGTGAACCCCAAACACGAGAGGTTTTAGAACCTATAGTACTTAGTACCATGCTTGGGTTGGAGGTTGAGAAGGCGAAAGAAGATATTTCTTGACATTGGACTTGAACTTCTGTAGACTGTAATTTTCCGGAAATACGTATGAAGGAAGGTTATTCCAGAAAATGGCAGTTGAATGAATAAATGAGGAAGATGAAAAGTTGGTTCTGTGACTTTGAAGTTGAACAGTAAATGGATGTTGGCTGGTGACGACACGTGTTCAGACTATTCTGAAAGAGAGAGCGGGAATTATAGAAGCCAATTCAGAAGAACAGTCCCCATGGAAGTATCTGTAGAAGAGGCATGCAGCAGAAACAGTATGTCTATGAAAAAGCGAGTGGAGAGACCCTATTAGCGATGAATCATTAATTAACCTAACTGCCCTCGTCTGAATGGAATCAAGAAGCCTGAGAGAGGTTTTGAGGGCACCCCCCCAGATGTGGGCACAATATTCCATGGCAGGGTGGATTTGTTATTTATACAGAGTGAGCAGCTGTTTGGAAGAAAAGTAACGCCGAGAGCGAAAGAGAAAACCAAGTTTTTTAGATGCAGAGGAAGCAATATTTGTAATGTGCTTGTGCCAAGAGAGATTAGAAGTCAGGGTAATCCCCAAAAGAGATATATCATTTTGTCTAGAAATCGGTGTCACTAAAGATAAGCATAGGAGCAGAAGAATCCTTTTTGCGAGATATAAGACAAGACTGAGTTTTAGAAGGGTTGAAATCAACTAAGTTGTCTTTAGGGAAACAAAAATAACCTATAGGGAAACAGAAATCCAAAGAAGGAAAAATTAGTCAAGAAACACTTGTCATGATGAACTGAAGACGACAAATGAAAAGCAAGAAAAACACTGACAGGGAGAAAATTGAGTATACTGAGTTATGCAAAGCCATTAGAAAGAGACTCAGAGAGGACATAAGAAGATTTAACACAAGAAAAGTAGAACAAGCATTAAGGGAAAACAAAGGATTTAAATCAGCAGCCATGAGCAGTAATACAGAAAGACAAATGATACTGAAACTGAAGAATAGCGATGGTGTACTTATAACCAGCAGAGAAAGCATAATTCAAATATCAGAAGACTACTATAGAGAATTATGCAAGGAGCGGGGGAATGATACCAGCAGTGGGGAAGATGGATTGCAAAGTAGCAACACATACGACATACCCGATATTCTTCCTGATGAGGTAGAACATGCATTGAAGAAAATGAAGAATCGGAAAGCCTCAGGGGAAGATGAAGTTACTGTAGAGTTGTTAAAATTGGGAGGAAGAGACATAACACAAAAATTGGCAAGGCTCTTCACAAAGTGCATTAGAAAAGGTGTGATACCTAAGCAGTGGAATAATGCAATCATAGTTTTGCTGCATAAGAAAGGAGATAAATCAGAAATTGGAAATTATAGACCAATTAGCTTGTTATCCCACATCTACAAGTTGTTCACAAGGGTCATTACTAACAGATTAGAAAGAATACTTGATGAGAATCAACCGAAAGAGCAAGCTGGCTTTAGGACAGGATTCTCAACTATGGATCACCTTCACGTAATATCACAGCTAATGGAGAAAGCAAATGAATATGAAACACCATTATGCCTGGCATTTGTGGATTATGAAAATGCATTTGACTCCATACAGCATAAGGCAATGTTTCAGGCACTGGAAAGACAAGGCATAGATACCCTATATATTATGATTTTGAAGAAAATATATGAGAGTGCTACCTCCTTTATTAGACTAGACAAAGACAGTAGCAAATTTAAAATCGAGAAAGAAGTTCGACAGGGAGACAATATCTCCAAAGCTGTTTACTGCTCCCCTTGAGGAAGCTTTCAGAAGATTAGACTGGTCACAGAAAGGAGTCAATGTGAACGGAGAGTACCTAAACCATTTACGATTTGCAGATGACATTGTGGTTATAAGCCACAATCCCAAAGAATTAGAGGAAAATCTTAATCAGTTATGCACAGTTAGTAAGGATTTTGGACTAAAGATGAATATGGCTAAAACAAAAGTAATGATGAACAAGTATGCCACGGAAAGGAAAATAATGATTAAAGGAGCAGTAATTGAAAAGGTGGAGTCATATACTTATCTGGGACAAGTTATTAGCTGTAATAATGATAAATGGCTGGAAGTCAAGAGAAGAATAAATTTTGGATGGATAGCATTCAGGAAATATAGCCACATACTGAAGAGCAATATCCCAGTTTGTCTGAAATGTAAAATAATGAATCAATGTATACTCCCCACCATGACTTATGGAAGTGAAACTTGGGCACTCACCAAAAGAATGGAAGAGAAGCTGAGAACTACACAGCGAAGAATGGAATGAAATATATTGGGAATCAGACTGTTAGATAAGAATAGAAAAACATGGATTAGGCAGCAAACTCAAGTAAAGGACATTCTTATCAAAACTAAAGAACTAAAATGGTCTTGGGCAGGATACATAGCTCGAAGACATGATGACAGATGGAATAAGAAAATAACAGAATGGCATCCAAGAGGAGCTAGAAGAAAAC
The DNA here is from genome assembly GCF_048544385.1 of Mastigoproctus giganteus. Taxonomy (NCBI): domain Eukaryota; kingdom Metazoa; phylum Arthropoda; class Arachnida; order Uropygi; family Thelyphonidae; genus Mastigoproctus; species Mastigoproctus giganteus. Next base: position 267,096,918 of record NC_143576.1, on the reverse strand, counting down.
CTGGAAGACAAAGTCGGAGATGGATAGATGAAATTCATGAGTTTTTGGGTAGTAAATGGAAGGCCAGTGCTCAAAACAGAAGGAACTGGAAAGTTGCTGGAGAGGACTTCATTCTGCAGTGGATTGAAAATGGCTGATGATGATGATGATGAAGTTGTCTTTGCCCCACTGGAGAATTACCTGAAGATCAGTATTTAAGAAATTGGTAGCAAATTTTCGAAAAATTGAAGCTGATTGAGCAGGACAAGGTTTCTCAAAATGGAAAGTGGACTGCAATGTGCTATCATCGGCAAAACTATGGATAGAATTTCCATTCAATGGAGGAAGGTCATTAATATACAAGAGGAAAAGAGTGGGGGAAAGACCTAAACCTTGGGGGAGACCGGCATTAGTGGAGAAGTTAGAAGACAGAGAGCCATCTACCATCACCCTCAGTGAGCGATCAGAGAGAAAACCGGATAACCAATTAATAAAAACAGTTGCAAACCATAAGATGGAAGCTTGTTTAGAAGACCTTTATGCCAAACACGATCAAAAGCCTTTGAGATGTCAAGAGCAACTACTTGTGTTTCACCGAACCTTTCCATTGAATTAATCCATAAATGGGTAACATAAGCCAGAATATCACCAGTGGATCGACACTGACAGAATCCTTACTGGTGATCGTTGATCAGATGGAAGGTTTCTAGGTAGTTTAAAAGTTGGCGGTTAATTGATTTCTCCATTACTTTAGAAAGAGTAGAAGTAATTGCAATGGGATGATAATTGGATGGGAGGGATTTGTTACCCTTTTTAGGAACTGGCTGGATATGAGCAAATTTCCAAGCAGAAGGAAAAACACCCTTGGAATAAGAAAGTGAAAAAAGGCGGCAAAGAATAGGAGTGTGTTCAGGAGCACAGGTTTTGAGAACAAGTGGAGAAATACCATCAAGACCTGGGGCTTTCTTAGCATCAAGATTCATCAAAATCCTTCTGATATCCTTTTGACGGAAGACCACAGGAGGCATTGAATGGAGCATGTTGGGAATGGTGGGAGGTGTTTTTCCAAGATCATTAATACATGAGCTGGAAGAAAAATGGGATGCTAGCAGGTCAGCTTTATCCTTGGCTGAAGTGACAACAGAACCATCTGGTTTGGAGAGGTGGGAGCAGAGATGGCAAAAGTTACAGCCAATAAACTTGCAAGAAGCAAGTTTTCTACTCTTAGCCTGTTCAAACTCTAGTTTGGACTGATTAATAACTGCTTTACAATTGTTGCGAGCTTTGGTGTAGGCAGAAAATGAAACTGAAGAATTAGAAACAAGCCAATTACGATATGCAACATTCTTCTCTTGAACAGCCTTAGTACATTTATTGGAAAAAGATGAGATTTTATGATGATGGTATATCAAGATTAATGTCCAATTTGCAGATGATACAAAAGTTGGCAGGGTTGTTAAAGACACTACTGATGCTATGCTGCTGCAACAGGATCTGGAAAGGTTGAGCAGATGGGCTGAGAGGTGGAAAATGAAGTTTAACATTGACAAATGTAAAGTACTACATATGGGAAACAGCAACTCCAGGGCAACTCTGTGGTACACTGACAGTGGTACAGAATGATAAGGACCTGGGGATAATTGTGTAGGCAGATATGAAGTTCTCTGAGCAGTGCAGACGAGCTGCAAGAGTAGCTCATGGCGTCTTGTCAATGATACACAGGAATTTTTCTAGCAGGGATAGGGAGGTGATTATTTCCTTGTATAAGGCAATGGTCGGGCCACATCTTGAGTACTGTATACAGGTCTGGAGACCTCATTTCAAGAAGGATGTAGAGCTGCTGGAATAAGTACAGAGAAGGGCAACAAGATTAGTGGATGGAACAAAGGGTTGCTCTTACAAAGAAAGGCTTAAGTTCTGCAAATTACAGTGTCTAGAGACTAGGCACCAGCGGGGTGATCTGATAGAGATGTATAAGGCCTTGAATGGTTTGAGCATGCTCAATGCCGATGGGATCTTCCTCTTGCTCAGAATAACTGAAAGGGCATAAATTCAAATTGAGGAAAGACAGATATAGGATAGATGTGCGGAAATTTGCCTTTAGCCAGTGAGTAGTTGGTTGGTGGAACAGACTTCCATCCCTTGTTGTGGAAGTTGTTAGCCTAAATAAATTTAAGGCTCAGCTGGACAGGTATTTCGAACGAATGGAGGGGTGAAGTGGAAGTGTTTACCCCCCCCCCTTTTTTTTGGCTGATTCTGCATAAGCTTGCTTTCTTGCACTATATGCCTCTATTAATGCTAATACAAAGGGTTGCTCTTACAAAGAAAGGCTTAAGTTTTGCAAATTACAGTGTCTGGAGACTAGACACCGGTGAGGTGATCTGATAGAGGTGCATAAAGCCTTGAATGGTTTGAGCATGCTCAATGCCGATGGGATTCTCCCTCTTGCTCAGAATAATCACCTGAGAGGGCATAAATTCAGATTGAGGAAAGACAGATGTAGGATTGATGTGCAGAAATTTGACTTTAGCCAGGGGGTAGTTGGTTGGTGGAACAGACTTCCATCCCTTGTTGTGGAAGTTGATAGCCTAAATAAATTTAAAGCTCAGCTGGACAGGTATTTCGAACGAACGGAAGGGTGAAGGAAGTGGAAGTATTTTTTATTTTTGGCTGATGCTGCATAAGCTTGCTTTCTTGCATCATATGCCTTTACTAATGCTAATACTCTGATCACCGCTATCTAGTAGGTCGTTTATCGGCAGATTCTTAATACGTAATGGGTTGCTGTTGATAATCAGATCAAGGGTATTTCTTTCTCTTGTTACCTCTCTAACTTTCAGGTGTAGAAAAGTTAGTGTCAGTCACTTTTGCATTTCTTTTAGATATTTTGATTTGTATATATTGATTACGAAATAGAAGAACTTTTGTATTGTAAATATTTTATGGATCATCCACAAATTTTTCTTCTCTGCTCATGGCAGAGAAGAAAAATGCGTGCGATGCATGTAAATTAGCATGTGCCACAGAAGCTTATGGCAGATATAAGCTAGTCTGTAATCAAGTCACAAAGGAGATTAGGCAAGCAAAGGCTGATTATGAGAAATCCTTGGCAAAGGATGCAAAGAAAAACAACAAAGACTTCTTTACTTATGTAAACTCTAGAAAGAAGGGGATGAATCAGATTGGTCCACTTGATGTTGTGGTTTGACTTTTGATGATCCTTTTCAGACAGCTATCAAACTGAATGAGTATTTTGCATCTACATTCACCCATGAGGAATTCTGTAAGAAAAGCCACCTGGGGCAGAAGGAATCTATGCAGTTATATTGAAGGAGGCAACGAGAGAAGTAAGCAAACCCTTAGCCATAATTATGAGAGCATCCTTAGATTCAGGGGAAGTCCTAATGTACTGGAGATATGCAAATGTATCCCCAATTCAAAAGGGGCTGCTAAGGGTGACAAATGGAGTGACTGGTTAAAGAGGTAATATAGGATCACCTGGACAAGACTGCAGTAATAGTTCAGAAACAACATGGGTTTGTTAAGGGGAAGTCTTGTCTGACCAATTTGATTGGATACTATGATGTTGTCATCACAAAGGTTTCAAACCGGAGGCAAATAATAATTTTGATATTGTGTATTTGGATTTCAGGAAAGTTTTTTGATACTGTTGCACATGGAAGACTGCTGTATAAATTGGAGCGTTATGGCATTAAGGGCAAGTTGCAGCAATGGATAAAGGGAAAGTTGTGTGGGAGATGGCAGAGAGTGGTAATAAATGGACACTGCTCTATGTAGACTGAAGTCATTAGTGGAATCCCCAGGGTTCGGTGCTGGGCAATTGTTGTTGTGTATATTTATTAATTATATCAGTGAAGGTATATCAGCCATAATGTCTAAGTTTGCAGATGATACAAAGGGTGGCTGGGTTGTTGATGATAGTAAAGACAGTATGCTACTACAAGAGGATCTAGAAAAGTTAGGTAGATGGGCTGAGAAGTGGCAACTGAAGTTTGACAAATGCAAAGTACCGCATATGGGTAGCAGTAACCCAAGAGAATCATGCCAACTGTGTGGTACTACTCTCAGGGCAGTGGAGAATGAAAAAGACCTGTGGGTAATTGTGCAGTCAGATATAAAGTTCTCTGATCAGTGCAGATGAGCTGCCAGAGCAGGTATGGAGTTTTGTCAATGATGTATAGAAATTTTGCTACCAGAGACAAGGAGGTTATCATACCTTTATAAGGCAATGGCCAGTCCTCACCCTGAGTACTACATACAGGTCTGGAGGCCTCATTTTGTTTTGCCATAACCTGCTTGGCTGGTCAAGAATATCTGAATCAGTTCCCAATTGGGAGAGAACCAACTCCAACTCCAAATTACATGCATGAGCACTAAAACTATTACATTATGGTCACCCTGAAATATATTACATATACCCATGTGTGTTGTGTTTATAAATTGTGTGTTCTTTGGTCGATTTGTCTGTTTTGCTTGATGAAAAACCCCAGTTTCTGGGCATAAAACCTTGCTACCTGAGACCGACTAACTCAGCCGCGGAGTGAAAAAAGCTCATAAAAGTTCTTCGTGTCATTGACAGGATTGAACCCAGGCCTTTTCCACCTGGTGTGGGGAGGATGGTGATGATAATAATGTGCTGCCTGCACAGATAGATGCATGAGTTAGAATCTTTTGTTTGTCGTTGGCCATTCTCATTAAGTTACTGAAGTCCTCATTCATCGAGTTTTTGCATTTCTTTGCAATTTCACCGTGTCGGTTGAATGTGGCAAGCTTTGGATTCTCATTCATCTTGCTGGTTGGATGATTGTAAAAGTTTCAAAAGGGGTCCTCTTCTCACATTCACGTTTCAAGGCTAAGGAATACCGCATGCTTTGTCAGGGTCGACATCGTCATTGTATTGACACATAGTCTTATATATTTCAATCGATTTGCGAATGTCCAAGTCTGATTCATACAATTTATGCTGTTCTAGTATGAGCTCTTCATTGTCATTGATCTTGACATATTCCATTTCTGACAGGATCTCTGTTTCCTCGTTGCAAAATGGAATGTGCAATGTTACCATCTCACACTTTTGCACGTTGAGATCTTGAGTCATGTCATAGTTTTGATAGCGTGTTATGTGTGAATATTGTCATTCTTTGCAGATCCCATTAGTGCTCATATGTAATTTGCAAAATTACACGTGCAGTGCTACACATATATTGAAAACAATAAGGGATCCAACACTAAACCCCAAGAGGACTCCATTGATAACATTAGTCCATCAGGGGTAGGCGCAATTGATAACAACTCTGTCTCCTTCCACTCAACCATCCATTTATCTATAGCAGCATCTTGTCCCCCTAATGGCACATTGCTCCAGTTTGTCTGGTTTGCATTGATTAACATGGAAGAGCATCAAAAGCTTTATTGAAATATAAGTGTTGTGTTGTCAAAATTTTTTGCATCCATTTCCTATGTGATTGCCTCATAGTAGGTAATGACATTAGTCAAAGAAGATCTGCCCTTAAAAAATCCATGCTGTGATTTCCATATAATTGCATTCCTGTCAAGATGATTTTGCAGTATTTCTTTAAACACTATCTCAATTATTTTCTCTGGAATAGAAAAAATAATGAAATAGAAGTCAAATTTATAGGTCTGTCACTACTCACTTTGCCTTTTGATTCCCCCCCTTTGTGAATAGGATAGAGTCAGTTGCACTTCTTGATTCTGTAGGAATCTCCTCTTAATCCAAGGATGCTCTAATAATTTATAATAAAGATCTTACCTCTTTTGATTAAGTTAATATAATTGCATAGATCCCATCAGTCCCAGATTCCTTAATTATTTTTAACTTCAACAATTTCTACTTTTCTTTGCATTCTTAACTAGTAACTTCTCATAATCTGCCTTAGCCAGCTCAACACCTTCAGTAACTTGATTGCAGGCTAGTTTATGCTTGCTATAGGCTTCTCTGTCCACTGATAACTTCCATTCCATGTATTTTTTCTCTGCCATTAGGCACATCATATCATCTGGTATCTATTTTGATCTATACCTTAAATGGTATCTCTTAGTTGATAGAAAATGTTTAGTAGCTTCTTCTATTACTTCCCTGGCTTAGTTGTAGTTGTTAATAGCATAAGTTGGGTTGAACTGTAAAGGATTTAAATGTCCAAGGGCATTATAATCACCCTTGACAGGAGTCAATCATGACACAAACCCCACATTAGCACACTACAATCACTGCCATCTAGTGGTTCATTTACCTGAGATTCTTAATGCATGATGAGTCACTGCTGACAATAAGATCATTGATCAAGAATACAGTGGACCCTGGCTTTATGATGTTAATCGTTCCGTCATATCATGAAAATAAGGCGCCTCTGTAGCCAGGTGGGAAGGAGCAGCAGTGCATAGCACACGCTCCTTGATTAGACCGGGGTTCGAGCCCGTCACCACCAAATACGGAGTATGCGGAAAAGGTCAAGGAATGACCACCGCATATCCCGGAGCAATATGGCCTTAGTTGCTAATGTTCCTAAAAACCAAATAACAAACAAACAAACATCATGACAATATCATGTGAACCCAATAACACATTTTTTTGGTAATTTGTTCTAAGACCTCAATAGTTGAAAATTTCCCCATATAATTAAGCTATTTATCTCTCTAAAAGGTAATTTTTATAATGGAAATTGTATTAGTTTTATATAAATTTATGCCAAATAAGAACAACACAAAACATCACTTCCACCAAAGGATGCGAAAACAAGACACAGGTACAAGTTTACAAAAACTGTTATTGCCTGAGATAAAGGACCACATGGTCCGGTCAGAGACAGTCTTAAGCCCATCATAAAGTAAAAATAAGAGAGGCGCCAGTTAAAATGATCACTGGTTAGTAGAATTAGCACTTTATAGAATCAAATTTCAAAAAATCAATTCAAATCTTTAAAATGCACTGCACTTTCTTCATTATCATGTGTTCGGTTATAAGAATCAGTTTTGAATGCCTTTGTGATATTTTTCTAAAGCACATTTCTGGAGGTCACAACCATAAAAAAAATAAATAATTTGCATTTTCCGGTTTATTGGGCTTTTCTGTTAGTGCAATCTGTTATAAACGGGTAGTAAACTCAATCTTATTTCATTTGCGATAATACCGATAGCTGGAATTCTGTGGATTTTTACATTGTAATAAAGTGAATATGTGCTTTATTTTACATCTTTACTTTTATAGCCTGTGGATAATATTCATCCTGTTTTCGCTTATTAGAATTTCTATTTAATACAATTAAAATTCAATTGGCAAATGTGATCACTGGCACTTACTGCGTATCATATAGTGAGCAGTATTTTATTATGGAGAGTTCATAATAAAGTGATTTGATCATACAATGAACCAATTGTAAAGCTGGGGTCCACTATATTCTGCTGCTGAGTGAGTTGGAATTCTGTGGGTTCTTACATTATTATGGTGAAATGTGTTTTCCCTTCACTAAAATCTTCAATCATATAAAAAACATAAATAAATTTTCAGAATCTTCTCAGAAGCTTCATAAACTTGTTACTCCATATCTCACTTGTGCAATTTGTGTGCCATGTAGTAGTAGTAGTAGTGGTAATGGCACGTGATGCAAGAAAGCAAGCGTATGAGCTTATGCAGCATCACCCAAAAAAAAAAAAGAAATCACACCATTCCCTCCAAATGCTTGTTCAGTTCCTCCTTAAATTTATTTAACCTATCAACTTCCACGACAGATGGAAGTTTGTTCCAGCAATTAACCACCCGCTGGCTAAAGGCAAATTTCCTCACATCTATTCTGCATCTGTCTTTTCTTAATTTGAATTTATGCTCCGTTAGGTTCGTAATCTGAACAAGTGGAAGGATCCCGTCAGAATTCAGCGTGCTCAACCCATTCATGTTCTTCGATACTGATTGCTTCTCTTTTACTGTTTTAAATTTTACCCCCCTAAAATATCAATGAACTGAAATATCAATTAGTTAGCGTGTATATATTATAGTATTAATTATGTATGTAAGCATAAATTTATTTTTGTTTTGCCAACTGTGGAAAATATTCTTCCAATTTTCACGTATCATTTAATTTTGTTAATTGGTAAGGTAATAAAGTGAATTTGTGCTTTATATCTTAATTTTGTAGTCTGTGAATAATATTACTCCTATTTTCACTTATTTGAATTGCCGTTTAATACAATTAAAATCAATTGGCAAATGTGATCACAATGACTGGTGCTTACATATTAATATTACTCCTATTTTCATAGGAGTAATATTAATTGAAATGTGAAGGAAAATGAGATTAGTGCCCGTATTAAAGGCTCGTGTTGAAAAGGAAATAGTATTAAATTAATAACGCTTGTTTCGTAACATTTTCAAAAGTCTCATCCTATTTTCATAGTGATCAGTATTTTATTATGGAGAGTTCATGATTTGATCATACAGTGAACCAATCGTAAAGCAGGGGGTCCACTGTATTCTGCTGCTGAGCGAGTGATCAACCCACAGGTTCCGGTCAATATCTGGAAAATTTAAATCCCCACAATAAGGCATTCTGATTATTGGCTCACTCTGTTTATCTATATTTGTTATACATGGATGAGCCAAAACATTATGACCAGCAAGTCGTTATGCAGATCGAAACAACTGCAGGTGAACTATGGTGTGTGCATGGGTTGAACTATGCCCTGTGCGCGGGTCGGGACATGGTATAAAAAACCCCTGATACTGAGCTCCGTTAATTAGTGTTACCCTTTTTCTTCAGATGGAAAAAGCAGCGGACTTCAGCGAGTTTGACAAAGGCCAAATTGTAATGGCCAGACGACTGGGTCAGAGCATATCCGAAATGGCACAGCTGGTGGGATACTCACGGTCAGCCGTGGTTAGTACCTACCAAAAGTGGTCTGAGGAAAACCCACGAACCACCAGCGAGGTGTTGGATGACTGCGGCGCATCAATGCTCGAGAATGAGCGAAAGAGTAATGTGTCATAACACACAGTACATAGAACCCTGCTGAAAATGGGGCTGCGTAGCCCCAGGCTGCTCAAAGTGCCCATGTTAACCACAGTTCACCGGCAACAGCACCTACAATGGGCACGCGAGCATCGAAACTGGGTGATTGGAAGAAGGTTATCTGGTCCAATGAATCATGTTTCCTGTTGCACCATGTGGACAGCCGGGTATGTATGCATTGTTTACCTGAGGAAGTGATGACACCTGGATGCACCGTGGGATGAAAACAAGCCGGTGGCGGTGATGTCATGCTTTGGGCGATGTTCTGCAGGAATACCCTGGGTCCAGTTATCCATGTGCCGGGCACTCTGACATCTACTACCTACCTACCTAAACATCATTGCTGACCGGGTACACCCTTTCATTGCAGCAGTCTTCGCCTATGGCAGTGCCATCTTTCGGCAGGATAATACAACATGCCACACTGCCCGGATTGTTTGAGACTGGTTTGCAGGAAGAAGACATGAGGAAGACTTCCAGGTATTCCTTGGCCTCTAAATTCTCCAGACATCAATCCCATCAAGCATCTGTGGTTTGCGTTGGAACAGCAACTCCGATCTGCAGCTTCTCAACCATGGACCTTACAGGAGTTAAAGGATCTGCTGGTTATGCGTTGGTACCAGGTCCCACAAGACATTTAGAAATCTTGTAGCATCCATGCCTCGCCGGGTACAAGCTGTTTTGGCTGCACATGGAGGACCAGCATCATATTAGGTAGGTGGTCATAATGTTTTGGGTGCCTCCGTAGCCAGGTGGGCAGGAGCAGCAGTGCATAGCACACACATCTTGATTAGACCAGGGTTCAAGCCCGTGACTACCAAATACCGAGGATGCAGAAAGGTCAGGGAATGGCCACCACATATCCCCGGAGCAATATGGCCTTAGTTGCTAATGCTCCTAAAAAACCAAATAACAACAACATAATATTTTGGCTCATCGCCGTATATATATTGTTCTGTTTATTATCATTGTACTCATCACAGTCATTTGGCCTATAACATTCTCAGCTTTATTTTCTGAGTGCTTATCTCAGAAATAACTAGTATGGGTTGCCAGTGCAACGCTGGCAACCCATACTAGTTGGATGTACTGCCCTGGAATCTGTGCGCTTCTTAATCAAGAGCATAAGTCCTTCCCTCTGACCTGTCTCTCATTTCTGTATAACTATCCATCATTAACTTCTATCTGTAGGTTGTGTGGAAAGTGTGCTCTGACAAGATTTCTTTGGATCTCAAAAAAATATTTTGATTAAGGAGAATCTTAGTATAGAGATGGCTTGGTACTAGTTACTGCTCAATTAAAATTTTATGAATTTTCATTAATTGTTTAAAAAGTTATAATTTATTGAAATTCTCTGTGTCAGCATGGACAATATATGTACTCACTGTGATTACTTCAAACCTTTGCATTAACTAATTCATATTAAAATGACATGTGGCAGAATGGAACATATTTATCTATAAAAGAGCCCTGTAAAATATTTTTCCCTAACGGCGAGTAAATCAAAAGCTATAAATCTACGCTTCTTGATTAGACCGGGGTTCGAGCCCATGACTACCAAATACAGAGAATGTGGAAAGGCCAGGAAATGACTAACGCATATCCCCGGAGCAATATGGCCTTAGTTGCTAATGCTCCTAAAAACCAAATAACAAATAAACAACTATAAATCTGTAAAATTCCATTATTATTGATAAATACACGTCTTTACAATAAATAGTTCTAGAATTGATAAATGATAGTCTCAGAATTAAATTGCCAGAGAGTAATTGATTAACCAGAAAGTAATTGATTGGAATAAACCACTGCCTACATTTGTGGAAGCATTTACTCATTCCCTCTAATAAAGTTCTAGAAGGATTGGATAAATGATGGGCGGGCAGATAAAGTGGGTTTTTGGTTAATGCCCCATAAACTTTGCCTCTTTGCATCATTTTGCCACTAGTTATATTAATACTAAATGAATACTCTCAGGAAAACCAAGCTTAAAATATATAATTTTTAACTTGCCCAGAAACACCCCTTGTTACACCTCTGAAATCATGATTGTTTTTAAAGATCAACATGATTTCAGAATTAGAAGATTTTAAAAAAAAAAAACTACTTTTATATGTTTGTAATATGACCCTGTAGGTGAATTTACTTATTATCCTTTTTCAGACAAGTCACAATACAGATATTTTAATAGGAATTCATGGAGCAGGATTGACCCACATGCTGTTTATGCCAGACTGGGGGGCAGTGTTCGAAATGTAAGTATTGATAGTGCCTTTATGAATACTTGCTTTAGATAATAGTATTAGTAGTGCAAAATGGTGTAAGAAATCAAGCTTATACAGCAACAATAGCAAAAAAAAAAAAAAAAAAATACCTCCCATATCACCTGTCTATCCTCTCTAATATTTTGTATAGTTCTTCCTTAAACAATTCAGTCAGATCTCCTCACAGATGCTTAGTCTTGAGATGTTGTAGTAAGAGGATCTTTTTATTTATCTCATTAATTTCATTGCTCTTCTGTACGTATGTTCCAGCAAAGCCACATCCTTCCTAAAATGATTCCTCCAGACCTGTATACACTACTCAAGATGCAGCCTAACTATTGCCTTTTACAATGAGATAATCACTCCTTATGCTTTCTGGCAAAATACCGGCAATCATTGACAAAACCCCATGAGCTGTCCTGGCAACTGTCTGCTCTGCTCAGAGAACTTCACATCCGACTGCACAATTTGAATTACTCCCCAGGTCTTTCTCATTCTCCCCTACCCTGAGTGTGGTAGTACACATCTGGTACATTAATCTGGGATTACTGCTGTCCATATGCAATACCTTGCATTTGTCAATGTTAAACTTCAATCGCTAATTGTCAAAAAATTAGACCGATCTACCTAATTTTTTTAGATCTTGTCGCAGTAGAATCAACAATATTATTGCCTTCATCATTAATAAATATAGAATACAACAATAGGCTCAGCAGTGAACCCTGGAGAACTCCACTGATAACTTTAGTCCAAGAAGAGCAGTGCTCATTGATAAGCATTCTCTATCTTTTCACACTCGACCATCCCTTTACCCACAGCAATAACTTGCCCTTAGTGCAACACTGCTCCAGTTTATACAGCAGTGTTTTATGTGAAACCGTATCAAAAGCTTTTCTGCCAAAATTATTTTTACATTCTGTTACTATGTTACTGCACCATAGTATCTAATCAGATTGATCAGACACATGTGCCTCTTCAAAATTCCATTCTGTGCTTGCAGTGTAAATGCATTTCTGTCCAGAGGATACTGCATTACTTCTTTAACCAGTGACACTATTATTTTTCCTGGAACAGAAATCAAGCTATTGGATCTATAATTACTCTTGTCACTCCTTTTATTTCCATTTGCAAATTGAGGATATACTTGCGCATCTCCAGTCCAGTCCATAAAGACCTCCCCAGAATCCAAGGAAGTGCTCATAATCATTGCTGAAGGCTTCAGTGATATTGGTAAAGACTTCTGCACTACCTTTGTTCAAATGTATTCCATCTCTACAAAATAAAATCCTTCTAAACTCAACTTAATTCACAGGGCATGAGGTTTCAACATAAAGTCTTTCCTGCCATTTCTGGCTGGAATTAGATTTGAAAAGTGGGGATTTACAATTAAAAAACTGGAAATGCTCATAGCTGCAGAGCCAACCATTATTTCTTATTTTATGTTTTTTGCTGCTGGCTATTGATATTGGTGCTATTTAAATTGACATTAATGCTGTTGCAATAGGGTTTTTTTTTTTATGAAAACCCCAAACATGAGAGGTATTAGAACCAATAGTACTTAATACCGTGCTTGGGTTGGAGGTTGAGAAGACGAAAGAAGATATTTGTTGACATTGGACTTGAACTTCTGTAGACTGTAATTTTCAAGAAATACGTATGAAGGAAGGCTGTTCCAGGAAACGGCAGTTGAATGAATAAACACGGAAGATGAAAAGCTGGTTCTGTGAGTTTGAAGTTGGGAGACAGAGAACGGAGAGACTCTGTTAGAGAGGAGTCATTAATTAACCTAACTGCCCTCTTCTGAATGAATTCTAGAAGCCTGAGAGAGGTTTTGGGAGCATTGCCCCAGATGTGGAAACAATATTCCATGGTAGGGCAGATTTGCGATTTGTACAGAGTGAATAGCTGTTTGAAAGAAAAGTAACAGTAAGAGTGAAAGAAAATCCCAAGTTTTTTAGATGCAGAGGAAGCAATATTTGTAATGTGCTTATGCCAAGAGAGATTAGAAGCCAGGGTAATCTCCAAAAGAGATATATCATTTTGCCTCGAAATCAGAGTGTCACCAAAGATAATACCGTGCAGTATAGGAACAGAAGAATCCTTTTTGCGAAATATAAAAAAAGACTGAGTTTTAGAAGGATTGAAATCAACTAAGTTGTCTTTGCCCCATTGGAGAATTGCCTGGAGATCAGCATTTAAGGAATTGGTAGCGGATATTCGAGAAGTTGAAGCCGATTGAGCAGGGCACGGTTTCTCAAAATGGAAAGTGGAATGCAATGTGCTATCATCGGAAAAAATATGGATAGAATTTCCAGTCAGTGGAAGAAGGTCATTAATATACAAGAGGAAAAGACTCGGTGGAAGAACTGAAAAGTGGGGGGACACCAGCACTAGTGGAGAAGTTAGAAGACAGAGAGCCAGCTACTATCACCCTCAGTGAGCGATCGGAGAGAAAACTCGATAACCAATTACAAAAAACAGTTGGCAAACCATAAGATGGAAGCTTTTTTTTAGAATACCTTTATGCCAAACACGATTGAAAGCTTTTGAGATGTAAAGAGCAACTGCTTGTGTTTCCCCAAACTTTTCCATTGAATTTGTGAATAAATGGGTAACATAAGCCAGAATATCACCAGTGGATTGACACTGACGGAATCCATTCTGGCAATCGTTGATCAGACGGAAGGTTTCTAAGTATTTTAAGAGTTGGCTGGTAATTGATTTCTCCATTACTTTAGAAATAGTAGAAGTAATTGCAATGGCATGATAATTGGATGAGAGGGATTTGTCATCCTTTTTAGGAACTGGCTGGATATGAGCAAATTTCTAAGCAGAAGGAAAAACACCTTTGGAATAAGAAAGTGAAAAAAGGTGGCAAAGAATAGGAGTAAGTTCAGGAGCACAGGTTTTGAGAACAAGTGGAGAAATACCATCAGGACCTGGGGCTTTCTTAGCATCAAGATTCATTAAAAGCCTTCTGATATCCTTTTGACGGAAGACCATAGGAGGCATTGCAGCAATGGAGCGTATTGGGAACGGTTGGTTTGACGGACGACCACAGGAGGCAATAGAGCGTGTTGGGAACGGTGGGAGGTGTTTTACCAAGATCATTAATACGTGGGTTGGAAAAAAAATGGGATGTTAGCAGGTCAGCTTTATCATTGGTTGAAGTGACAACAGAACCATTTAGTTTAGACAGAGGTGAGAGCAGAGATGGCAAAAGTTGCAGCCAATAGCTTTGGCAAAAGACCAGAATGCTCAGCTACCATTAGGGCAAGAAGCAAGTTTTCTACTCTTAGCCTGTTCAAAATCTAGTTTGGACTGATTAATAACTGCTTTACAATTGTTGCGAGATTTGGTGTAGGCAGAAAATCAAACTGAAGATTTGGAAACAAGCCAATTACGATATGCAATGTTCTCTTGAACAGCATTAACACATTTATTGGAAAACCAAGGTTTAGATAAAGGATTAGATTTTAAAATGGAGTTTGGAATAAAGGATTCCATTCCTACAAGAATAATTTCACTTACACGATCTGAGAAAACATTGACATCAGAAGTTTTGAAACAGTAATCCGACCAAAGAAAAGAAGAGAAGAAATCTCAAAGGTCGTCCCATTTTGCATTCTTGTAATGCCAAACAATAAGAGTTTGGGAATAGCCATGAGATAAAGGCTCCATCGGAGAAGAGACAATCACTAAGTTGTGATCTGAGGTGCCTAAAGGACCACTCATTTCAACGGTATACTTAGAAGAGTTGTTTGTGAGAAAAAGATCAAGTGTGTTGGCTGTATGGTTAGGATTGTCCGGTATTCTTGTAGGTAAATGAACAATCCGTGCAGGGTCTTTAGTAATTGCAAAAGGCTCAACATGTTGACCAGCCGGGTCGGTGTGACTAGAAAACAAAAGCCAGCTGGAGTTGTGAACATTAAAATCACCAAGGAAAATTACCTCACTGTTAGGAAAGTTTGACTGGAGAAAGTCAAATTTCAAAGAGAGGAAGTCAAAGAGTTTTAAGTGATTAATGGAGTTGGGAGAATGGTAGAGACAACAAATGAATTTGACATAATGAGGTATTGAGATTTTAAGCCAGAGAAGATTGAAAAGAGGAGATTCCAAATTACCAGTCTCTCACAGGGAATATCGGAATGGACATATGCACAAGTACCACCTTTGAGGCGAAAGGAATCATACAGTGAATTATTTGGGCAACCGAGATGAGCAGTAGTTGAATCTACCGATAACTGAAATTCTGTCAGAAAAAGTACATAGGGTTTGGCAGGCTGCAAGTGGAAATAGACATCGTTGAGATTGCAATTGAGACCACGTATATTTGTGAAATGAAATAGAAAGTGTTTGGGAGGTTTAGATCTTTTCGCATATAAGCTAACTCTATTAGTTTGACAATTCACGGCATATTCAATAGTAAGAAAAAGTGGGAGAGACATGCTGTATGAAGTAATGAAATTTTTGGATATGGCATACACATGGTAAGAATATACCCAAATCCTTGACATAACTTTGCCTCGTGGCCTCGACATGCCCTCCACATACACACTACACTGACTCCCTCTAGTCACTATCTGGCAGAGTAGAGGTAGCAAGGTTACACTAGCTGAACCAGAATCCTCCTAAAGTGTTACCAGTAGGTTAGGTCCGGTGTACTAACTAGCGTCCAGCCTGTAAACACAGTTTTAGAGCTGTACCCTCGAAATGTGAAGAAGATTGGATCTTGCCATGATGTTCATCATAACCTCAAAGGTCATCAGTCATACTGCACGATGGAAGACATGGAGAAGGGTTAGCAATTAAACATTATATTCACATTATTTTTCTTAGGGCATGATCGTAATCATTTTTGGATCAATTTTTGCAGGTGTATTTATAACTTGGAATGATGCATTTTAAGCATTAAGGCCTATTTTATTGCCACTGACTAACAATTTGGTGTGTTAGTGGTAGCCAGTTTGACTGGGTTTTTTACTAGTTAATTACTAATTTGTATAATCTTATAGTTAAAAAACTATGATAAAAAGCAATAAATAAAATAAAAGAGCAAAGAGAATAAAATAAAGTGAAAAAGGAACAGAAATGGGTTAAGCAGGAAATGGAAAAATACATTCATCCACTTAGCCATACCTCCGCTACTTTGTCAGGGGCGTTGAACAGAGAGAAAGCCATACAAAATGTCCCATGCATACCCATTTCTATAGTCCCAATAAAATTTCTTTGTAACCAAAAAAATTTTGTCTGCTTTACTAACCCGTTAAAATTAAAGAATATACTAACCTACTTACAGCAAATTGGGATTCGAACCCAAAACCCAATAAATTATGACTTATATATATTAGCATTAGTAGGGCATATTATGCAAGAAAGCAAGCTTATATAGCATCAGACAAAAAAAAAAAAAAAAAACCACCCTTCCCATTCATCCAAGTTTCTTGCGCCGACTGACTTCAGTTGTCACAAGAAACTTGGATGATATGCAACCCAACGCGCGAGGCCTGTTTTCTAATCCAATCCTTTCCATTTCACCTATCCATTCACTCCAGATGTTTGTCTAGTTCTTCCTTGAACTTGTTGATAAGTTGAACTTGATAAGTTGTAATTTATATATCTCAGAAAACAAAGTCAACTGCTCCTGTGCTTATCTTCAATGACAATCATAGTATAGTAAATTCAGTGCTGGCATATAAGCTCTGAACCTTGCAGTGCTTTTGTTGCATTCAGTCTGCTTTTGATAAGGAGGACCCCAACCTCCCCTTCCTCATTTGCCTATCTTTCCTAAACACATTATAAATGTCACAGTTGTTTTGATGTAGGTCAGGAGTATGAGTGCAGTAGCACACACTCTTTAAGCTGACCAGGGTTCAAGCCCGTGACTGGTAAATACGAATTTACCAGTCACATTTGTATTGATTCATTTATAGGAAAGTTGCACTGACATGGTGGTCTGCCGGAGTATAAAACAAGAAAATTTTCTCCTATACCTATTATAACCATAAGCACTTCATAAATATTGCTTCCTCTTCATAAAAAAAAAAGAAAAGAAAAAAGTATTCTTTTTTGCTCTCAGCACATACGAATCTCTAATCTGCCCTTCTTGGTAAGAGTATCCCTTCATTCTCCTCACCCATCTTGCTGCCCTTCTCTGTACTCATTCCAGCAGCTCTACATCCTTTCTAAAATGAGGCCTCCAGACATGCATGCAGTACTCAAGACCCAGCCTGACCATTGCTTTATACAAAGGGATAATCACCTCCTTTTCTCTGCTAGCAAAATTTCTGTATATCATTTACAAGACCCCATGACCTGTTCTTGCAGCCTGTCTGCACTGCTCAGAAAACGTCATATCTGCCTGCACGTTACCTCAGATCTTTTTCATTCTCTACCACCCTGAATGTAGTACCACACAGCTGGTACATTTCTCTAAGGTTACTTCTACCCATATGCAGTACTTTGCATTTGTCAATGTTAAACTTCATTTTCCACCTCTCACCATCTGCTCAACTTTTCTAGATCCTGTTGCAGCAGCGTACTGTCATTAGTATCATTAACAACCCTGCCTATCTTCATATCGTCTGTAAACTTGGACATTAAGCCTGATATACCATCATCAATATCATTTATAAATACAGAAAACAACAATGGACCCAACACTGAACCCTGAGGGACTCCACTAATAACATTAGTCCATGAAGAGCAGTGTCCATTGATTACCACTCTCTCTCTTCCACTCAACCATCCCTTTATCCACAGCAGCAATTTGCCTCCAATGCCACATTTCTCCAATTTGTGCAGCAGTCTTCCATATGCAACAGTATCAAAAGCCTTTCTAAGATCCATATATATGATATCGAAGTTATTTTTTGCATCTAGTTCCTTTGTAACCACATCATAATATCCAATCAAATTTGTCAGACAAGACTTTCCCTTAACAAACCCATGCTGTGTCTGAATTATTGCTGCAGTCTTGCCTAGATGATCCTGCAATGCATCTTTAACTGGTGACTCCATTATTTTACCTGGAACAATAGTTAAACTAACTGGTTTAATTACCAATGTCATCCTTCGATCCCCCTTTGTGAATTGCAACAATACAAGTATTTGTATTGTTGTAATCCACATTTCTGTTACATTCCATTGTTAGGTGTCACTATAGATGTTTTCACATCAATAATTTTCAGATTAGTGAAAGAGACTGACTGCCATGCTGCTATAGCTGAATGCTCAGTGATACCAAAGTCAAATGCAGAATGTTGTTGAGCGTATCAAGCAAGCCAACCTAAGAAAATAAAGACGGAGGTATCAATGTTAAACATACAGTGCATGGTTCAAGATGGACGAGGTATGCATTGTTGCAGCATACTTAGATGTCATCTGTCATCTGGTCCAACAATCAATGTTTGGCCCATTGGCTATATATGTACAGTGGAGTGCTTGTTACCCAACGGCCAAGTGATATAACAGTTTTCTATATTTCTCGAAAAGGCATACAGGATATAATTGACATATCGCATACCCATGATCATAAGTGGCGATATGCCCGTATTAAACTAATTTTGGACTGAAACTAAACCGTTAATTACTTTCCTGCTAGAAATGTTCAGTCTAACTCTCAACACTAATCCCTCAATTTCATCTACAAGATCGGGTACCTCAATCAACGATGTTTTCAGGAGACATTTAGATATGTTGCAATCGCAAGTACAGTAAACCCCCGCTATTCGCGGTATCTGTATTCGCGGTTTTTTGCATATTCACGATCGCTGATTTAATATAAAATGAAACCTAAAAAAAAACCTAAAGCGCCATGAACATTTTCCGCCATAAAAAAAACATGGCCATGGCTAAAATTATCTTTCCTGGTCAAAACAGCGATCAGTGGGTGGGGGAGAGGGGTGAAAAAATTGCAAGGTGGATGTTTCTCGCTAATCCTTGTTCAGTATGTGTTATGCGCTTGTCGTGGAAGGGTTTCGTCGTTTGCTTTTAATTTATATGCTTATAAATTGAATGAATTTATAAATTGATATGCTTACAAAAGTGATAAATCTACTGTTTTGCAGTGTAAAATAGACTTTTTTCAAGTGTGTTAACGGAAGAAAGTGACTTTATTGTGGACAAGTTCTTTCTAACCCGTACAAAAATATGGCTACGAATAACAAGGGAAATGCGAAAAGATCAAAGAAGATGATGACATTAGCAAATAAAATTGAGTTATTAGACAAAATTTCTAATGGTGAAAGTGTCTCCTCAGTGGCAAAACATTATAAAATCAATGAGTCAATGGTATGATCAATCAAAAAATTGGAAGAAAAAATCCGCCGTAGTGTCCGTGAAAACGCGCTAATTGCTTCAAAAATTTGCTCTGTAACTCGTGAAGTTAAATTAGAAAAAATGGAAAAGGCTTTAAATCTGTGGATAGAAGACCGAACTCAAAATAAAATTCTGTTAAGTTCACTCATCATTCGTGAAGAGGCAAAACTCCTTTATCAACACTTTAGCGAAACTGGTGAAAGCACTGGCGGGATAAGTTTTTTAGCTAGCAAAAACGCTGGTTTGAAAGATTTGTTTGAAAGATTTGTTTGAAATTTCTAATAAATATTACATTTAATATTAAATTGTTTCTTATTTTCATTTCGATGCTGTATGCTTGCATTTCACCATGTACTGTCTATGTACATAGTCATATTATGAAGGTACATAATACATACACAGACAAAATTTTAGACTAGTTTTTCTTATATATTTCATACTTTGGAACAGAACCCCTTTATTACTATGGGAGCCATAACTCAGTATTCGTGTCTCGGTATTCGCGGCATTTCTCAGGAACGTAACCCCCGCAAATAGCGGGGATTTACTGTATAATACATACATAGACAAAATTTTAGACTAGTTTTTCTTATATATTTCATACTTTGGAACAGAACCTCTTTATTACTATGGGAGCCATAACTCAGTATTCGCGGCATTTCTCAGGAACATAACCCCCGCGAATAGTGGGGGTTTACTGTATATATCTCTTAGTTTAGTTATCATAAATCCGTTGTATCTTGTCTTCCAGCTAGGCAGTTAGGTACCCCAGTGATACATCTGTTACGTACGTCTTATGTATCTCTTACATATACCTCTCTTATTTTAGTTATCATAAACCCTTTTATGAAGGTTAACTCCACAATATGAGAGATGCCAGATGGTACACAATAGTGAAGTACTAAAAAGGGTTTAGTAAATTTTGTCTGGTAAATTTTCTGTAGTCTGTGGCTTTCTGTCCTAAACCCTTTTAAGTACTTTTAATATTGCACACCATCTGGCATCTCTCACATTATTGAGTTAAACTTCATGACTGGGTTGTCACTCATTGTATCACTGCAGTACCCACCCACCCACCCACCCACTGATGAGAGGCCGCCAAGTCTCAAAAATGGTGCCGTCTGGGTGGTGGTACGAGAATGAATAACATTAGTCTTCCTATGCTGGGAAACCACTGCTTATTCGAGATAGTGCAATAATGGGAAATTCGTTGTGAAGGTGTCCACAATATGAGATGTAACAAAAACGATGCCATTTCACCTACTTTGGTGATTTACTACGAACTAAAATGATGCTAGGCAATAACTTGTTTGTCTAGTAAATTTCCCATAGTCTGAGGCTTTTAGCCACAAACCCTTTATAGTACTTTATTGTCGCACACTGTCTGTCATCTCTCATGTTGTGGAGTTAACTTCATAACTGGGTTGTCAGTCATTGTTTCAGTGGAGTACATAACTGCCAACTAATGACAGGCCAACAAGCCTCAAAACTGTGACATCTGGTGGTATCTGCCTAGAATGAGTAACATTAGTCTTCTCTACTGTGGAAGCATTCCTTATTTGAGGTAGTGCAATATGAGATGTAACAAAAATGATGCCATTTCACTTATTTCTGATTTACTATGAACTAAAATGATGCTTTGCATTAACTTTTTTTGTATTATATATTACTTAAAATTGCATGCTATTCAAACTGAATTCCATATCAGTTTGAATAGTCCTGACAGTTGAATGAAGATCTGTATTAAAAGTTTTAGAATTCTGATTTCCAAATTAGTATCAGTATTAGCCATATAATACAAGGAAACCACAGGCTTTTCCTGAACCATCCAAAAAAAAAAAAAAAAAGTAAAACGCAAATAAGAAAATGCAGATTATGCACTTCCCTCCTGATGTAGGTAACTATCCAGGGCTGAACTCCATTATTTGGGTACCACTTGTCTCCACGCAGTGGGCGTGGTCGTAAAAATGGAGTAATTGTACAGTCAGGTTCTGTGATTGGGTAATTATTGTGAAGACGTTTTCTTTCTGATTGTTAAGGAGGGGCACTTATACTCCCATCCTGCTGTTTTAAAATCGGAAAACAAGTTCCCGATTTAAAAACAGCAGAAAGTGGTGGGGGAAATGCCCTAGGCATATCAACCTAGGAGGACAGTGGGCAGGGAAAGCAGTGAGTGGCACCTTCCAATCATTGCTTTGTTCCTGTCCATTTGTTGAAATATGGACTGGTACCCAAGATCTAGAGTTTTACCCTATCCAGTTGTCCAAATTTTGTTGAATTTCATCAGACTATCAGCCTCAACTACCTGTGTATCCCAGTAATCAACAATTAATTGGCTAAAAGAACACTTCCTACAGCCTAGTTTAAACCTCTTCCCTGTAACTTGAATTTATGGCACCTAGAATTCTTTATAGCAGTGAAAATTCTTCCTTCATTCATTTTACCAACCCCTCTTAGAGTTTTATTAACATCAATCAGGTTACCCTCTAAGGTGCTTGGTTGCCAAGCTCTGTAGTCCACATGATTGAAGTCTTTTCTTGTAAAAAGGGGTAAATATTAATCAACAGCAGGATTATCCTTCACTAATTCCCTCCCTCTCTCTCTCTCTCTCTCTCTCTCTCTCTCATAAATTTAATTTTTTCAATGTCATTTAATAAATATATAAGTAAAGTACACTGTATTTAATAAAAAATTATATTACAAATTTCACATTTTTAAAGCTACAACTGTGATGATGAAAACTGCTATGCAGACTTAGCAAGGTTGAGAGGACTTTACTACACTACCTGGGAAAAGAAGGAGAAATTATATCCAGAAGATGAGGTAATGTGAATTTGTATTATTAGTAGAAAGTAAAGCGTATACAGTGCAGCCAAAAAAAAAAAAAAATATCCCCCTAATCTGTACTTCATTCCCCTCTAACAATCTGTTTAATCTTTACTTAAATTTACTCAAACTACCTATTTCCATAATGCTAGATGGAAGTTTTCCCAACAATTCTCTTTTGGTTTAAATTTTTTCCCCCTTAATTCTTGTCCAAAGAAGAGTAAGGATGTCCTCAGCATTTAGTTTGCTTAATCCATTTAAAGTCGTCTCTGTGTAGGTGCCTAGTTTCCATGTACCATAATTTGCAAAACTGAGGTTTTTCTCGTTAAGAGTGCCCGTTTTGAGTTCCTGACTAATCTTATTGCTCTTATTTGCAGTTATTCTGATATATCCACATCCTTTCTAAAATGAAGCTTCCAGACCTGTTCACAGTGCTCGAGATGTGGCCTAACCATGACCTTTCTTATCTGACTAGATCTGATATTAATTCAATCATTTTAATCAATATTAAAAATTTTTGATTAAAGTTTGAAGCTGATCAGTGTTAAATTTCTCAACTAAGTATTTTTTCATTAATAGTTTTGTTAAATAACAGTTAATCTGCATATTGTACTATATATTTCTTAGATTTAAAAAAAAATGTTAACTATTACAACATACTTAAATGATATACAGGGCCATCATCCAACATTAGGAGCTCATGCCAAGTTTACTAATTATGCTTTCGACATTGAAGAATTCGTGACACTTCTACAGATAGCTGCAGATCATGTAAGACAGCATCCAGCTTTTATAGCAACTCATAGAAAAGCCAATAAATTTTTTATACATCATGACCTGTAAGTAATATGTAAGGTAATACTTATTTATTTATCCCTGTTACGTGTGCCTCTATTGAGGAGACTACTTTAATGCAAAACTGGATTAGTGACTATTGATTAATTTAATCACTAAGTCTATTTTTTAAAAGAGTATTTCTATAGTTTTGAAATCAAGAAAAACTTGGTTGTATAATATATCTAAGATGTATTTGCAATACACAATTCTCTATTTACAAAACCAGCAATGATTTTAAAAACTGTGATAGTCAGTAGTGGATCTGTCTGGTATACCATTCATCAAATGAATATTTATCCATTCCTTGAAAAAAAAAGTGTTTTGTAAATACTTTTATTTTGTGTAACTATAAATGAAAATATTTAATTAGCCTTTAAATTTAAATATTTCATTGTGATATACAGAGAACTTAAATTTAAGCTGCATTTCAGGTATTTTAATTTTTCTTATTATTATAGTAGTAATGGCAAAGAAAGAAATGCAAGAGAGCAAGCTTACACAGCATCAGCCAAAAAAAAAAAAAAAAACCATCCATACCATCCAAGAATTTGTCCAGTTCTCCCTTGAATTTATTCAACCACCGCTGACTGTGGGCAAACTTCCGCACATCTGTCCAGTAACCATCCTTCCTCAGCTTGAATTTCTACCCCTTTATGTGCGCACTCTGCAAAAATACCATTAACATTCGACTTACTCAATCCATTCAAGGCTTTAAACACCTCAATCAGATCTCCCAGCAGGTCTAGAGATGCTACAGTTTGCAGAACAGAAGCCTTTCTGGCTAAGTACAGCCTTTTGTTCCCTTCACCGATCTGGTTGCCCTTCTGTGCACCTGTTCCAGCAGATCTGCATCCTTCCTAAAGGGCCTCCAGACCTGAATACAGTACTCAAGATGTGGTCAAACCATAGCCTTATACAAGGAGATAATCACCTCCTTATCCCTGCTAGCAAAGTTTCTATGTCAATGACAAAACACCATGAGCTGTCCTGTCAGCTTGTCTGTATTGCTCAGAGAATTTCACGTCTGATTGCACAATTACCCACAGGTCTTTTTCATTCTCCACTACCCTGAGTGTAGTACCACACAGTCGATAAGTTACTCTGGAGTTACTGCCACCCATGAGCAGTACCTTGCATTTGTCAATGTTTAACTTCAATGGCTATTTCTCAGTCCATCGATCCAATTTTCCTAGATCTTGTTAAAGTAGCTTACCATGATGACTGTTGTTAACCACCCTGCCAGCCTTAGAATCATATACAAATTTAGACATTAAGCATGATGTACCTTCATCAGTATAATTTATAAATATTGAAAACAACAATGGGCCCAGCACTGAACCCTGGGAAACTCCACAAATAACATTAGTCCACAAAGGGTGGTGCCCACTGATAACCACTCTCTGTTTTCTTCCACTTAACCATCCCTTCATCCATATCAGTAACCTGCCTTTAATGCCACATTGCTCCAGTTTGTTCAGCAGTCTTTTATGTGCAGCAGTATCAAAAGCCTTCCTGAAATCCAAGTATATGATGCCAAAATTATTTTTTACATCCAGTTCCTTGGTCACTGCGCCATAATAACCTATCAGATTGGTTAGACAAGGCTGCACCTTAACAAATCCATACTGTGATTACAGTATAATTGCATTCCTATCCAAATGGTCATGCATTATTTCTTTAACCAGTAATTTCATTATTTTGCATGGAGCAGACCTTAAACTAACAGGTCTGTAATTACTCATGTCAGGTTTTGAATCCCTGTTATGAATTGGGGATACATTTGCACATCTCCAGTTTCTAGGCACCTCCCCTGAATCCAAGAATGCTTTCATAATTATGGCCAAAGGTGTGCTTACCTACTTTGTTGTCTCTCTTAATATAATTGGATAGATTCCATCCACCTCAGGTTCCTTTTCTTATCCATCTTCAACAATTTCTCCTCCACTTTCCTTTCAGTTATCACAAAGTCATTTAGCTCCTGGCATCCACTTTCCTAAAAATTCCTCGTGTGAATATAGATGCAAAATACCTATTCAATTTATCCGCAACCTGAGGAGGGTCATCAACAGTTAATCCACAAACCCCAGATGGCCTGATATGATTCAACCCTTTCCTTCTAGTGTTAGTACAAGCACAGAAGTCTTTGCTGTTTTTGTTTGCATTCTTTGCCAGAGACTTCTGATTATCTGCCTTAGCTTGCCTAACCTCCTTTCTGACTTGATTACAGATTTCTGCCATAGGCTTCTGGATCATCTAATAATTTATATGCATCTCGTGCACTTTTTGTCTCTGCCATATGTCTCAATATTTCATCTGATATCCATTTAGGTCTAAGTCTTGAACAGTATTTCTTTGTTGGTATGAAAAGCCTAGTACTTCTTTGATTACTTTCCTGAATATTTCCCATTTAGAATTTGCTGTTGGTAACATCATTAGTTGGAACCACTGCGCACAATTTAAAAACTGTCTTAAACCTCTGTAGTCACTCTTATGAAAGCAAAAGCCTTTCCCTTAACTGTTGACAGTAATTATGTCTGCAGATTCTTAATGCGTAAAGAATCACTGCTGATAACCGGATAAAGAGTACTACTTCCTCTTGTTGACTCTCTAACATGCTGCTGCTGCAGAAAACAGAATGTTAGAGAGGCATGCTAGAATATTAGCATTAGCATTAGTAGAGGCATTTGATGCAAGAAAGCAAGCTTATGCAGCATCAGCCAAAAAAAAAAAAAAAAAAAAAAAGTAACATAAATAAATAAAAATAACCACTTCCACTTCACCCCTCTGTTCGTTCGAAATACCTGTCCAGCTGAGCCTTAAACTTATTTAGGCTATCAACTTCCACGACAAGGGATGGAAGTCTGTTCCACCCACCAACCACCCGCTGGCTAAAGGCAAATTTCCGCACATCTATCCTACATCTGTCTTTCCTCAATTTGAATTTATGCCCTCTCAGGTGATTTTTCTGAGCTAGAGGAAGAATCCCATCAGCATTGAGCATGCTCAAACCATTCAAGGCTTTGTACACCTCTATCAGATCACCCCGCTGGTGCCTAGTTTCCAGACACTGTAATTTGCAAAACTTAAGCCTTTCTTCGTAAGAGAACCCCTTTGTCCCATTCACCAATCTAGTTGCCCTTCTCTGTACTCGTTCCAGCAGCTCTACATCCTTCCTGAAATGAGGCCTCCAGGCCTGTATACAGTACTCTAGGTGTGGCCTGACCATTGCCTTATACAAGGGAATAATCACCTCCTTATCCCTGCTAGAAAAATTCCTATATATCATTGACAATACACCATGAGCTACTCTTGCAGCTCGTCTGCACTGCTCAGAGAACTTCATATCTGCCTGCACCACCACCCCCAGGTCCCTTTCATTCTCTACCACTGTCAGTGTAGTACCACAGAGTTGATACGCTGCTCTGGGGTTGCTGTTTCCCATATGTAGTACTTTACATTTGTCAATGTTAAACTTCATTTGCCACCTCGAAGCCCATCTGCTCAACCTTTCCAAATCCTGTTGCAGCAGCATAGTGTCAGTAGTGTCCTTGACAACCCTGCCAACCTTCGTATCGTCTGCAAACTTGGACATTAAGCCTGATATACCATCATCAATATCATTTATAAATACAGAAAACAATAAAGGCCCCAATACTGAACCCTGAGGGACTCCACTAATAACATTAGTCCACGATGAGCAGTGTCCATTGATTACCACTCTCTGTCTTCTCCCCCTCAACCACCCCTTTATCCATAGCAGCAACTTGCCTCCAATGCCACACTGCTCCAATTTGTACAGCAGTCTTCCATGTGCAACAGTATCAAAAGCCTTTCTAAGATCCAAGTATATAATATCAAAGTTATTCCCTGCATCCAGTTCTTTTGTGACTGCATCATAGTATCCAATCAAATTGGTCAGGCAAGACTTCCCCTTAACAAAACCATGCTGTGTCCTAGCTATAACTGAAGTCTTGTCTAGATGATCCTGCAGTGCTTCTTTCACCAGTGCCTCCATTAATTTTCCGGGAACAGAAGTTAAACTCACAGGTCTATAATTACTTGTGTCAGCCTTTGATCCCCCTTTGTGAATTGGGGTCACATTTGCACATCTCCAGTCAATGGGTACCTCCCCTGAGTCCAAGGAAGCTCTCATAATTATGGCTAAGGGTTTGCTTACCTCCTTTGCTGCCTCCTTTAATATAACTGGATAGATCCCATCCACCCCAGGTGCCTTTCTTGTGTTTATCTTCAACAATTTCTCCTCCACTTTGCTCTCAGTTATTACAAGATTCTCTAGCTTACTGCTAGAATTGAATACACCTCTGGCATTCCCCTCACTGAATAACTCCTCATGTGTGAATGTCGATGCAAAATAATCATTTAGTTTGTTAGCTACCCGAGCAGGGTCATCAACAGTTGACCCATCGATCTCAAGTGGACCAATCTGATTCATCCCCTTCCTTCTAGAGTTTACATAAGTAAAGAACTCTTTGCTGTTTTTCTTCGCATCCCTTGCCAAGGATCTCTCGTAATCTGCCTTCGCCTGCCTAACCTCCTTTGTAACTTGGTTACAGATCAACTTGTATCTATCATAGGCGTCCGTGTCACGTGTTAATTTGTATGTATCCCATGCATTTTTCTTCTCTGCCATATGCCTCATTAGTTCATCTGACAACCATTTAGGCCTAAACCTTGAACAATATTTCTTAGTTGGTATGTAAAGCCTAGTAGCTTCCACGATAAGTTCTTTGAATGCTTCCCATTTTGAATTTGCTGTTGGCAATATCATCAGTTGATCCCACTGTATAGAATTTAAATACTGTCTCAGTCCATTGTAGTCGCCTTTACGAAAGCAATACCCCTTCCCTTTACCCCTAATGGTAGTTACCTCTTTGAGTAACTCCCACTTCAGCACACTGTGATCACTGCCACCAAGTGGTTCATTTATCTGCAGATTCTTAATGCATGAAGAATCACTACTGATAATCAAATCAAGAGTATTACTCCCTCTAGTTGCCTCCCGAACATGCTGATGTAGAAAACAATCATCCAATAAATCCACAAAAGCCTTGCTACTGTGTGAGTGACCAGCCCCCAAATTCCAGTCAATATCTGGGAAATTAAAATCCCCCATTATAAGACTCTCTGATTTACTGGCCCACTCTATTTCTCCGAACAGTTTCTTATTATACTCATCAGAGTCATTAGGCCTATAGCACACTCCTACTATCAATTTTGATCTCCCAATGCTTATGTCACACCAAACTGACTCGACACTGCACTGTCCAGCGATGTCGACTGGCTTCACTTCCTTGGATTTTATGTGTTTTTTAACTAATAGCATAACCCCTCCTCCCTTCCTATCCTGTCTATCCTTTCTGTAGACATTGTACTCCCCAAATTCCAGTTCTGCATTTCTTATATCTGTGTGACACCACGTCTCTGAAATCCCCACAATATCTGCCTTTGATGTTTTGAGCAATACCTCAAATTCATCAAATTTATTTACTAAACTCCTAGCATTGGTGTACACACAAGTATACATGCACCTGTTCTTTTTCTTAGCTACCCTAACACAACCCATGTGTTTACTTGTACCCCAATGATTCCCAGCAGTCTCTGAAATATCCTGCATCTTATTTTTGTAGTAATTATATATGTAGTAACACTAGTATACTAAAGGGTTGTTTTGAAGGTGTAGTACATAGATAACTTTCAGCTGATTTATCTTTTTGTTTTGTTCCATTTCAGTATAGTCAGCCCTGCTTTACAATGGTTTGTTTTATTACAATCCACTTTTATGCCAGATTTTACAGCTGTGCAAACGAAATGACATAAAACAGTTTAAAAATAAATAAATAAAATACTGCAACCAAGAATTTTTCATAAGCAGAGCTGTGTGTGTGTGTGTGTGTGTGTGTGTGTGTGTGTGTGTGTGTGTGTGTGTGTGTGTGTGTGTGTGTGTGTGTGTGTGTGTGTACAGTGCTTTTTTTTGTAAAAAAAAATATGTGGCGGTACTCATTCTTTGCTATCAGGAAAAATTGAAAATTAAAAGGATATGAAAAGTAAACTAAAAAATTATTTCCTGATATCATTACTTCAGTAGTAATGTTTTTGGAATAAGAACAACAAATTAAGTATATTAACACAGTTTATTAAGCATAAATTTATTATACAAGTATATAAAAAAATAAGAAAAATGTATAAAAAATAAGTCAAAGGTGAGTCTTATTTAATAAATAAAAAGTAATAAGTAAAAAATAAAAATAAGTACTAAGTAAAAATAATTTCATAATGAAGTTTTATAAAATATTCCAAATTTTTATTAAGTTCTCATCCGACCCAATATGCCGAATTCTTTCTTACTGTTTGTGTCTGTTGCTAGATGGCATTTCTGAAGCAGCCACGAATCGGCCTATTTTGCTGGATCGAAGCGTGTCAGCGGTGGACCTACAATTTTAAGAAACAGTAGTGAAGAAACTGTTTTTGTCATCATCGAAGCTCTGGTTGGGCTGACGATCAGATACATTTGTGAAAATCCTCATTCACATTCACTTGATGAAACTGGTATCGTACTCAGAGCATTCATTAAATTCTTTAATTCTTCCGAAATCATCTTTTCAATTAGATATTCCCGAAACCCACGAATTGTATCTCTATCATTTAACTGAAACCTAATTGATAATTTTCTAATTTCATTCTCACCAAATGTCACTTGAGAGTTAGTATATTCAGGCCAAATGTTTCCTATCAAGTACTTGGGCCGACGCTGCCAAATCAGCACTTTTACTATCAAGCAGCCTACTTTCTACTGATTGTTTCAAAATTCTGTAGAAACCTTCTGGATTGATTGGAGAATAATTTCTGTAGTCTGTCCCATGAAGTGAAACTCCTTGAAATCGTACATTTTCGGCAGCTTTGGCGGAATTTCTGTAATACTGTCCCGGAACTGTTTGTCTTTCGAGAAAAAGTTGTGCAATAATTTTTATTTTTTTATTCGCCCTGTACAAATCTATATCATGCTTCTGCAAGTCCAAGCTCAAGTCTGATAATTCTTGAAGAGCATCACACATTAAACCTAAGTCTAATATAAAGCTTGTAGTCATAATTTTCTTCTGGAATCCTTCATATGTACATCTTTCTTTTTGGTCCCGCATCGAGTCATTCTTTACTTCTTGAAAATTATTAACTAATGCCTCATAGTTATTCCAAACAGCTGAAACAGACCAGAAGCTCGATGCCACCCATCGTGTGCTTAAAATTCTGCCAATTTTTAATAGTTCAATATCCAGCGATTTGGCGCACACCTTAAATTCTCTGGCATTTTTTTGGTGACGCGTTATACATAACATAAAGTTTATCAATGAATGCTTTAAATCTATCGATAACTGCAACGGATTTCACAGTATCACCAGCTGATAGTTTTAATCGGTCATTAGCGCAATGCCACACTATTAAAGAAGGGAATTTTTGTTTCATTAGTTTCGTAACACCACTTTTACTACCCATCATAACAGCTGCACCAGCACATGTGACACAAACTAAGTGAGTTTTTAAATAGTTTTCTGTCATGCTGTATGACCGAAGACAATCGAGCAGAGAATCAGATATCCCTTTTGCAGTAACACTTTTGAGTTCAATCAATCAAGTCCAGAAACAAATTTATGGGAGCTCTCATTCCACAGTCAAATATACAAGTTTGAACGTAAACGATCAAAGCGGATTTCCTACTCACCGTGGGGCGCCTCCGTAGCCAGGTGGGCAGGAGCAGCAGTGCATAGCATGCGCTTCTTGATTGGACCGGGGTTCGGGCCCGTGCCCACCAAATATGGAGGATGCGGAAAGGTCAGGCAATGACCACCGCATATCTCCCGAGCAATATGGCCTTAGTTGCTAATGCTCCAAACAACAACATAACAACTCACCGTGGTCGATTTGTCAATTATCAATGAAATTTTACTGTTCGACATAACGATTTTTTTAAACTAATTTTTTCTCATTTCATTACTAATGTGGTTCAAGATAGTAATGCAAGCGTTTTTTGAATGAAGAATATGACCCATGTCAATCCCATTTAATTCCTGTAGGTCAATCTCTGATTCAAAATTATGAAAAGACTGATCTTCTTTGGCCACCTTATATGCGGTGCAAAAAATTTTTGCTGTTATTAATTTTTCATGCGATAAACTCTTTAGACACAGATTTTCAAGGAGCTCTTTCTCAGTTCCGCAAGCAGTTTTATAGCAGCTTTATGTCCCACTGTTTCCTTATGATCGAAAATTTTCTTTCTTAAAGACAATAGCTGTTGCTGTCTGCTTTCGCCAAAATAAATAACTCCATTATTTGCCTCCATTATTATTAAACTGGAAACTGCAAATTGTTTTATGTTAGTTACCTCCAGAAATGTGCTTTAGAAAAATATCACGAAGGCAGTAACAACTAGCGAGTAAACAGCAGTGATTCACAAAAAAGGAATGGAAATGTTGAAAATTACACATAACATAATAGCAAGGTTTTCCCAGCACTAAAGCTCAAAAATAACTGTGTTATACGAGATTTCCAGCAATTCTCAAACCTTGTTGTAGAAGTACTGTGCAGGGATTGCCGTAATTTATCAATCATATTAGAGCGAAACCATGTTGTAGAAGTACCATGTTATATGGGGGTTGCCTGTGTATGTATATATATATATATATATATTTATATACGTGAAAACTCAAAGGAAGTAATTTAATTGCCAAAGTTGCTACAATGCTATTAAAAAGATAGCAAAGTGGTCAGGTGCAGGTGCATTAGTACTCATGCCTTGAGTGACCAGGGTTCAAACCCATTACTGCTAAATACAGTGCAGTTTCTTGTATTCTCTCTATCATGTGAACTCCTCTGACCGCATGGTCATCCCAGAATATTTAAATTATGTTATACTGATATAAAACATTAGATGTTATAATACAGTATTTTACTGCACTTATCAGTTGTCTGGAGAAGTAGTAGTTTAAATTTTGCCATGCCATGTTATGTAATGGCAGTAGAAACTCCAACTAAAGCTTATCAGAGTCTGCAGAGCTCCTGAATACCCTCACTGGAATATCAGATGAATCCCTGCTTGTGTCAGACTGATGGAAGCAAGTAGTGAGGAAAAATCCTAGTAAAGAAAAACTGAGAGTAGGTAGTATAGCTACTAAAAAAGGTGAAAAAAAAAAAAACACTAGAATTGTGCCATATGCAACATAATTATATATAAGAGTTTACTTCTATAGGCTTAAGTTTTGCAAATTAGTGTCTGCAGACTAGGCACCTGCGAGGTGATCTGATTTAGGTGTATAAAGCCTTTAATGGTTTGAGCATGCTCAATGGTGATGGGATTCTTCCTCTTGCTCAGTATAATCGCCTGAGAGGGCATAAATTCAAATTGAGGAAAGACGGTTGTAGGATAGATGTGTGGAGGTTTGCCTTTAGCCAGCAGGTGGTTGATTGCTGGAACAAACTTCCATCTGTTGTTGTAGAAGTTGATAGCTTAAATAGATTCAAGACAGAACTTGACAAACATTTGGAGCGAGGGGGGTGGGTGAAATAAGGGGGTTTTTTTTGGCTGATGCTATATAAATTTGCTTTCTTGCACATGTGCCCTTGCTAATGCTAATACCATTTAAAATGTTTTTTTTTTTTTTCACCATTTTTAGTAGCTATGCTAATCTACTCTCATCATTCCTTTTTTCTTTCTCCTTTACTTTTCTTTTCTCAGCAGCTATACATTATACAATTATGGTTGTTGGTCTATCAGTGGCCATTAACCATCAGTTTTTTCCCACTTCCTCTTTCCTTTGTAGAAACACCAGACTCCCAACTTTTCATTTACTTTCCATTTATCGGAAACACTCAGATTTGCACACTTTCTGGTCACTTGGGCTTTAAGTGAACGGAGTTAACTTAAATTGATGACTGCAGGATAGGTGTGTAAAAATTTGCTTCTCACTGGAGAGTAATTATTGGAAACTGCCATCTGTTTGGAAACTGTTATCTGATGTTGTAGAAGAGGATAGCTTCAATAAATTTAAGGAAGAATTTGACATATTATTAGAGGGATGGACAGGGAGGTGGGTATTGGGGCATTTTTTTTTTTAGCTGATGCTGTATGAGGTTGCTTTCTTGAATCATTTGTCAGTACTACTACTACTACTAATAATAATAATAACACTGGTTACTTTCCCTCTTCATATAAATTTGGGCTTATTTACAGTTTCTTCAGTGACTTAAGTACAATATTGTATTTCAACAATTTACTTCAGTGGTCATAAAAGAGAACAGAAATATTCATGTAGTATTTCAGTTACTTTATCAGACTATCTGATACTGTCATGAGCAACCTTACAGTGGTGATAAACAAAAGTAAGGCCTGCCTTCTAACTCTCTGTGAGTTAAATTTGCTGTTTTGTGAAAATTTTTTAACTGATGGTAAATGCCAATCAGACTGTTGCAGGGTGTTTGGTATATACTTTCAGTATAGACAAAAGCCTAGTCAGTGGTTGCTATTATTTCTCAAGTATTCTGAAGCAATGTGTTTACCATATAAAAAATCTAACATACAGATGGGATAAGTGCCTGAACTGTGCTGAAATTTTTTGAAAAGTAAAATTCCATTTACAATTAAAAAAAAAAAAAAAAAAAAGAGTTGTGACCAGCAAGTGGTCTGGATGAAGAAAGTAAAACTGTCTTATGGATATGAAATTTTACCAGCAAGAAAAAATATTAGGAGACCCTCCCCTCAAAAAAAAAAAAAAAAAACAATTGAGGTTTGTTTATTTTGTGAATATAAATACTTATGCAAAGAATTAACAATTTATGATTTAATGGTCATAATTGCAAAATATCAATTTCTGCATCTTTACTTTAAAAGCCAATTTTTTAAATTTAATATATTGTTGATTATTTACATAGCTCTCCGTACTGTAAAGAGAACAGTCGAAAATCTTTCTTTAAAAGTAAATTTAAACAAATAGTATTAAATTACAACCAAGGCAACTAAATAAATTGCTGTCTTCAGTGTTGAATTTTGTAAATCTGTGTCTATTCTAAGGATGCCTCACTCCCACCTATAATGAATGAGCTGAGAAAGTTATTTTTTCATTACATGGTATTTGTGAATAACAAAATTGTAGTTAGGAAGATGCAACCTCTTTGTAGCTAGGAAATTGTAGAATACATTTTCATTTAGTTGAAAGAAATCAGACTCTAACATATCTGTATTTTATATATAATGTACATATATATATTTTTTGTATATGATATAAGGATACTATTCTTTGCTTTACAAACATTTGCTGGATATCTTCTTATTTTTTCTGTGATATTTGCTGATGCATTAACATACATTAAAATTTATTTTTTGGCCATTATAGTTTTAGTTTTTCTGTATAATTTTTATTAATAGCAGGCCCGATTTGCAGTTAATGTATTTTTAGTATGTTCTTATGCAGGAAACAGGGTATAATTGTTTCTGTGTTATTGTTAATAAATTATATCTCAGGATATGTCTTAGCACATGAAATTTTATGACTTAAGATACATAATTCTGTGTTCTATACAAATAGAAAATTAGTTTTATTATCTTTCTTTTAGATTTTGATATATACTGATAAACATTATTCGTGACCAAGTAAGCTGAAGAATTAAAAATGTTCGTTTAATGTCATGGATTGTGTTAAAAAAAAGAAAAACAGCTTTTTACCTTCATACTCTCAAAATGAAAGGCTTATTAATTTACTTATGGATAGTTGTTTATTAACGAATCTTAATAAATTATATGTTTATTAAAGGTTTCTTTCACAACAGATGAGATGTTCATCCAAAGAATTTACATTATATATTGTCAATAAATATAAACAGCAGAATACTGAAAACAATGAATATTTATAAAAGCACTGTGATTGCTGGATCAAGGCTGGCTAAAAAATAGAAGACAGTCAGCCTTCAGGGTGAACCAGTGTTAAAAAGTGGGGTACCTGAAGGCACAATGTTGGATCTCTTCCTAGTTCTGATTTTCACATTGACAAGAATATCCAAGGGAAGCTATTGTTTTCCAGTGATGAAGTGGGAAGTGCAGTTAATTCAAGCCAGGTCATATTGTTTCAGAAAATACTTTGATAAATTGCATATATTTTCATGGAAAATAGTAGCTAAAGTTTAATTCTTGTAATGTATGGTTGTACATTTGGGGAACAGAAATTCTAGTCACATTTAAGGTAGGGAAGAAGAGCTAAAAGTGGTTCAAGATGAAAAAGACTTAGGTATTACAAATTAAATCTGGCATGAAATTTCCCATACAGTGTAAACAGGTGGATCAGAAAGTACATGGTGTCCTGTCTGTGTTTTCTACTACCTTTGCTAGTAGGGAAAAAGATATTGTTATCCCTCTATACAAGACAATGGTTACACTCAGGGGTGTGCTGGTAAATTTTTAACAACCGGCTCTCTAAAATAATTTTTTTTTGGTAGTTGTTGGCGCATCTGCTTCTGTGGCCATAATGCACCTCCCAAGGTTTTTGCAGTACTTTGATCCAAGCCCTAGGCGGGAATCGAACCCGCGACCTTTGGGTTGCCAAGCAGGCACTTTACCCACCCAGCTAGCCCGGCCGGCTCTCTAAAATAAAGTAGGGTACTGGTGATCAAACCGATTTTAATTACACCTTCAATTCTCTGGCATTTTTCGTGACGCATTATACATGACATAAAGTTTATCAATAAATGCTTTAAACCTATTAATACCTGCAGTGGATTTACACAATATCACCAACTAATAGTTCTAATCAGTGATTAGCGCATCGCCACACTATTAAAGAAGGGAATTTTTCTTTCATTAGTTTCATAATGCCACTTTTACTACCTATCATAACACCTTCATCATCACGTGATACAAATTGAGTTTTTAAATAGTTTTCTGCCATACCATATAACTGAAGACAATCAAGCAGAGAACCAAATATCCCTTTTGCAGCAAAACTTTCGAGTTTGATCAAGTCCAAAAATAAATTTACAGGAGATCTCATTTCACTGTCAAATATTCAAGTTCCAACGTAAACGATTAATGTGGATTTCTTACTCAGCTTGGTCGATTCGTCAATTATCAATGAAATTTTACTCTTCAACATAACGATTTTATTAGCCAAATTTTTTCACATTTCATCACTAATGTGTGTGGTTCAAGATATTAATGCAAGCATTAGTTGAATGAAGGATATGACCCATGGCAATCCCATTTAATTCTTTCTCTGATAGGTTCTCTGATTCAAAATTATGAAAAGACTGATTTTCTTTGGCCACCTTATATGCAGTGCAAAACATTTTTGCTGTTATTAATTTTTCTGAGATAAATTCTTTAAACAGATTTTCTGAGGCCTCTTTCTCAGCTTCTGCAATCAGTTTTATAGCAACCTTATGTCTCGCTGTTTCCTTGTGATCGAAATTTTTTTTTTTCTTATGAAAGACAGTAGCTGTTGCTGTCTGCCTTTGCCAAAATTGATAGCTTCATTGTTTGCCCATTCCTTAGAAATCTTCATTCCTATTTCTTTTCCACTCCAGTATTCCAATTTGTTTACATAATGTAAACAAATTGGAATATTTTTTATGTAATGTTTACATAATGTAAACCAAGTCTCTTATTTTGATAATTTAGCCATTTATGCTTCTCTTCCGTTCTTTTGGTGAGTTTCACTTCCGTGTCATGATGGGGAGTATACATTGGTTCGTGATTTTACGTTTCAGACAAATTGGGATATTGCTCCTCAGTATGTGACTATATTTTCTGAATGATATCCATCCAAGATTTATTCTTCTCTTGACTTTCAGCCATTTATCATTATTACAGCTAATGACTTGTCCCAGATAAGTATATGAATCCACCTTTTCAATTACTCCAACATCAGTGATACTTGTTCGTCATTACTTTTGTTTTAGTCATTTCATCTTTAGTTCGAAATCCTTGCTAACTGTGCATGACTGATTAAGATTTTCCTCTAATTCTCTGGGATCACGGCTTATTATCACAATGTCATCTGCAAATCATAAATGGTTTGGGCACTCTCCATTTGCATTGACTCCTTTCTGCAACCATTCTAATCTTCTTGAAGCTTCCCCAAGTGCAGCAGTAAACAACTTCGGAAATATTGTGACTCCTTTCCCAATTTTAAATTTGGTACTATCTTTGGGTAGTCTAAAAAGGAGGTAACGTTTTCATATATTTTCTTCAAAATCATAATATATGAGGTATCTATGTCTTGTCTTTCCTGTGCCCGAAACATTGCCTTATGCTGTATGAAGTCAAATACCTTTTCATAATCCACAAATGCCAGGCATAATGGTGTTTTTTATTCGTTTGCTTTCTCCGTTAACTGTGATATTACGTGAAAGATGTTACAT
Source organism: Mastigoproctus giganteus (assembly GCF_048544385.1). Taxonomy (NCBI): domain Eukaryota; kingdom Metazoa; phylum Arthropoda; class Arachnida; order Uropygi; family Thelyphonidae; genus Mastigoproctus; species Mastigoproctus giganteus. Next base: position 267,059,237 of record NC_143576.1, on the reverse strand, counting down.
CCATAGTTGAGAATCCTGTCCTAAAGCCAGCTTGCATTTCCGTTGATTCTCATCAAGTATTCTTTCTAATCTGTTAGTAATGACCCATGTGAACAACTTGTAGATGTGGAATAACAAGCTAATTAATCTCTAATTTCCAGTTTCAGATTTATCTCCTTTCTTATGCAGCAAAACTATGATTGCATTATTCCACTCCTTAGGTGTCACACCTTTTCTAATGCATTTTGTGAAGAGTCTTGGCAGTTTTTGTATCATGTCTCTTCCTCCCAATTATAACAACTCTACAATAACTTCATCTTCCCAGGGGCTTTCTGATTCTTCATTTTCTGCAACACATGTTCTACCTCATCAGTAAGGATATTGGGTATGTCGTATGTGTTACTAATTTGTGATCCATCTTCCCCACTGCTGGCATCATTCCCTTGCTCCTTGTATAATTATCTATAGTAGTCTTCTGCTATTTGAATTATGCATTCTCTGCTATTTATAAGTACACCATCGCTATTCTTTGGTTTCAGTATCATTTATCTTTCTGTATTACTTATGGCTGCTGATTTAAGTCCTTTGTTTTCCCTTAATGCTCATTCTACTTTTCTTGTGTTAAATCTTCTTATGTCCTCTCTGAGTCTCTTTCTAATGGCTTTGCACAGTGAAGAATGGAACGAATTATATCAGGAATCAGACAGTTAGATAAGAAGAGAAACACATGGATTAGGCAGCAAACTCAAGTAAAGGACATTCTTATCAAAACTAAAGAATTAAAATGGTCCTGGGCAGGACACATAGCTGGAAGACATGATGACAGATGGACTAAGGAAATAACAGAATGGTACCCAAGAGGAGCTTGAAGAAAACCTGGAAGACAACAACGGAGATGGACAGATGAAATTCGCGAGTTCGTGGGTAGTAAATGGATGGCCATTGCACAAAACAAAAGTAACTGAGAAGTTGCTGGAGAGGCCTTCATTCTGCAGTGGATTGAAAATGGCTGATGATGATGATGATGACATATTTTTATAAGGGTTCATGGAGTAAGTCCATGAAATTGTTAACGGCCATGTTAGGCAACTTGAGACCCATGATAAAATAATTTGCCAAAATGAAAAAAGCTCATATTTTGTAACTAGTAAATTTAATGCTAGATGTCATTCCAAAATTATGGAAAAATAAGAAATTACTTCACGTTTCTAAAAGGCACACAGATTTACCATCCCAAAAATAGAATAGGGAAATTAGTGGCAAAAACATAATCCAAAAAAATAGCCCAAGACACTATGGATTTTTACATAATTATTTAAGATCAAGTAAAATGAGCCCAAGCTCAGTATATAAATTTAAGAGCTGCAATCAATATTTACTTTTTAAGAAAGAACAGAAAAAATTGGCAAAAGGATAAAAACCTCTAGAAATAGTGTGAGTTAAGTTTAAAATTAAATTCAATAATAGTACTGATATCTAATTAATTTTAAAATTAATTAACTTTCATTAAGTGAACTGTGACCTATCAAAAAGAACTTTATATATATATATATATATATATATATATTATATTTATTAGCTATATGGTGCAAGGAAGCCTGAGGCTTGTGCTGCACCAGCCAAAAAAAAAAAAATTCCCGAGTTACCCTGAGAGAGTCAAAAGTAGAAGGGAATCACCAAGAAAGAGAAGAATGATGACATTCAGGTCAGGACCGTGGGTATGCCAAGCCCATACTCACCAGATAGTCCCTGAGGTTATGCTACAGTTTGAACTATTGAAACTCCTCAAGGCCAACACCAAACACTTCATATATGTCTCAAGGAGGAGTTAATTCATGAAGAAGTATTCTCTTCTAAAAGACTTCAATGAAAATACGTGAAGAGTTGAAGTTTTGGTGGTTCTCAATTAGAATGTGTGGAGAAGGTTGCTTCAGGTCTGGAACTTGTTGATACAAATTAACTCGGTAGATTTCATAAGCCAGACGAGAAATGAGTACATGCAGAGCCAGAACTAGAGTGGGGTGCGAGTCCCAGGTGCAGCACTTTAAGGGTGCATCTGACCAGTTATATATTTTAAAATTGCTTCATTTTGATTTAATTTCAGGCTGACCTGTGTTTAAAGAACTTCTTTATAGCAGATTTTTTGAATTCCTTTTGGTAATTACATTTAAAAGTTTCTGTAGAATGAAGAAAATTTCCACATAACGAACAAATTACAAGAGGCTTAACTTTGTATGCTTTGTTTCCATCTTCGGCCTTTAGGCAATTTAAGCAATTAGAAAGTGCAAATTAAGGGTTAAAGGGATTACCTTTCTTCCTCGCAGAAACTCAACAACTGATTGCCACGTGTGTGAACTATATCATCATCACTGACACCAACACTACTTGCGTAATGTGCTACCTGAGCAACAGCTCATTCGCGCTTTAAAGGGATTACCATTCCATGATGTAAGTGGAATGCAAGATGTATGCAGCCACCTATCCCGCATACCGAGAAGTCATGCTAGTCAACTGCTTTCTATAGCCATTCAAAAGATTAATGCATATTTCCGACACGGATAATAGCGTCTGGTCAACTTAAAAATAAAAATTTTATTAAAATACATACTGCATTATCTTTGTATATGCTACTTATGATTCAAGAAATTTTTGTGAGAGTGAAAAAAAGTATAAATTCGGGATTTATAATCACTTAAAGAAAAAAATATCAGGGAGGGACAGTGTTTTATAAATTTCGAAAATAACAGAGAAACTCCATTATTTTTATGAAGTATGGCCCGTTTTGTGACGTCGCACCTCTGAGCTTTTCAGTTTGTCCTCCACTGCTAATCACTGGAAGACAAACAATTTTTCAAATATCTTTTGATATTTCAATGGATATTTGAAAAATCATGTTTTGTCAATTCTGCAGGATATAAAATCTGTAACCCTTTTACAACTTCTCCAATTACTTCATGAGTATTGTCTAATAGAATCTTATCTAAATAAAGAAATAGCACTATAAATTTTTCTTACCCTGCCTGTAACAGTAGCTTCTTGTGAAAGGTCCTTCAAAGCGAGAAAAATTCAATTAAAATAATACACCTACATTGCATATTTTTAGTTTGTGTTATAATGCTAAAGTACTATATTTCACAATATTTTGGTTCTGTGATTTTATACTAGATATATAAACATAAACAATCTGATTTTCTAATTCCTTTGTAGTTATATCACTGACATCAACACTACTTCTATAATGCGCTACCTCAGCAACAGCTCATCCGCGCTTTAAAGGGATTACCATTCCACAATGTAAGTGGAATGTAAGACGTATGCAGCCACCTATCCCACATACCGAGAAGTCATGCTGGTCAACTGCTTTCTATACCATTCAAAAGATTAATGCCTATTCCTGACAGGGATAATAACTTTTGGTCAACTTGTGTTTTTGCACATCCAAATATAATGCAGTATTCAAGACGGTAGATGGCCCTCATCAACCAGTGCAATACCGCCACTTTGCTTATTGGAGGCTTGAACTGGTGGAACCCATATTTAGTCTCCAGAGCTAAGTTCCGGTCAACCCTTCCCCATCTCTTCCATCATGCAGTATGATCGATGACTTTTGAGGTATTGATGAACATTGTGGTGAGATCCAGTCTTCCTTAGATTTCGAGGGTACAGCTCTAAAATGGTGTTCACAGGCCGGCCGCTACTTATTACACTAGACCGAACCTATTGGTAACTCTCTAGGAGGCTTTCGGATCAGCTAGTGTATAATCTTTCTACCTCTACTCTGCCTGAGAGTGACTGGAGGAAGTCCAAGTAGTGTGTATGCGGGGGCGTTGTCGAGGCCACGTTATGTAAAGAGTCTGAGTATATTCTTACCATGTGTATGCCATATCCAAAAATTTCATTACTTCATACAGCATGTCCCACCCACTTTTTCTTACTATTGAATACACCATGAATTGTCACATTAATAAAGTAAGCTTATCCACAAAAACATCTATACCTCCCAAACACTTCCTAATTCATTTCACAAATATACGTGGTGTCAATTCTAATCTCAACAATGTCCATTTCCACTTGCAGTCTGCAAAACCCCATGTACGTTTTCTGACAGAATCTGTTATCGGTTGATTCAACTACTACTCAGATCAGTTGCCCAAATTATTTGCTGTATGATTCCTTTTGCCGCAAAGGTGGTACTTCTGCATATGTCCATTCCGATGTTCCCTGTAAGAGACTTGTTATTAATTTGGAATCTCCTCTTTTCGATTTTCTCTGGCTTAAAATCTCTCAACCTCATTTTGTTAAATCCATCTGTTGTCTCTACCGTTCTCCCAAGTCCACTAATCACTTGGAGCTCTTTGACATCCTCTCTTTGCAAATTGACTTTCTCCAGTCCAACTTTCCTAACAGTGAGGTAATTTTGCTTGGTGATTTTGATGTTCACAACTCCAGCTGGCTTCTATTTTCTAGTCACACCGACCCATCTGGTCGAGATGCTAACCATACAGCCAACACGCTTCAATCTTTTTCTCACAAACAACCCTTCTAGTACACGTTACAAGTGAGAGGTCCTTTAGGCACCTGAGATCACAACTTGGTGATTGTCTCTTCTCCAATGGAGCCTTTATTTCATGGCTGTTCCCAACCTCGTGTTGTTTGGCATTACTACAATGCAAAATGGGATTACCTGCGAGATTTCTTTTCCTTGGTCAGATTACTGTTTCAAAACTTCTGTCAACGTTTGCTCAGATCGTGTCAGTAAAATTAGTCTTGCAGGAATGGAATCCTTTATCCCACATTCCACTTTAAAATCTCGTCCTTTATATAAATCTTGGTTTTCCAATAAATGTGCTAAGGCCGTTCAAGAGAAGAATGTTACATATCATAATTGGCTTGTTTCTAATTCTTCAGTTTCATTTTCTGCCTACACCAAAGCTCACAACAATTGAAAAGCAGTTATTAATCAGTCCAAACTAGAGTTCGAACAGGCTAAGAGTAGAAAACTTGCTTCTTGCCCTAATGGTAGCCGAGCATTCTGGTCACTTTCCAAAGCTATTGGCTGCAACTTTTGTCCATCTCTGCTCCCACCTCTGTACAAACCAGATGGTTCTGTTGTCACTTCAGCCAAGGATAAAGCTAACCTACTAGCATCCCTTTTTTTTTTCCAACTCATGTATTAATGATCTTGGTAAAACAACTCTCACCGTTCCGAACATGCTACAATCAGTGCCTCCTGTGGTATTCCGTAAAAAGGATGTCAGAAGGATTTTGGCAAATGTTGATGCTAATAAAGCTCCAGGTCCCGCTGTTTTTTTTCTCCACTTGTTCTCAAAACCTGTGTTCCCGAATTTACTCCTGTTCTTTGCCGCCTTTTTTCACTTTCTTATTCCAAAGGTGTTTTTCCTTCTGCTTGAAAATTTGCTCATATCCAGCCAGTTCCTAAAAAGGGTGACAAATCCATCCCATTCAATTATCGCCACATTGCAATAATTTTGCTCTTTCTAAAGTAATGGAGAAATCAATAACAGCCAACTCTTAAACTACCTAGAAACTTTCCGTCTGATCAACGATCGGCAGTATGGATTCCGTCAGTGTCGATCCACTGGTGATATTCTGGCTCACGTTACCCATTTATGGACAAATGCAATGGAAAAGTTCGGTGAAACACAAGCAGTTGGCTCTTGACATCTGAAAGGCTTTCGATCGTGTTTGGCATAAAGGTCTTCTAAACAAGCTTCCATCTTATGGTTTGCCAACTGTTTTTAGTAATTGGTTATCCAGTTTTCTCTCTGATTGCTCACTGAGGGTGATGATAGATGGCTCTCTGTCTTCTAACTTCTCCACTAATGCTGGTGTCCTCCAAGGTTCAGTTCTTTCCCCCACTCTTTTCCTCTTGTATATTAATGACCTTCTTCCATTGACTGGAAATCCCATCCATAGTTTTGCCCATGATAGCACATTGCATTCCACTTTACATTTTGAGAAACCTTGCTCTGCTCGATCAGTGTCAACTCCTCGAATATCTGCTACCAGTTCCTTAAATGCCGATCTCCAGGTAATTCTCCAGTGGGGCAAAGACAACTTAGTTGATTTCAACCCTTCTAAAACTCAGTCTTGTCTTATAGCTCGCAAAAAGGATTCTTTTGCTACTATGCTTATCTTTAATAACACTCGAATTTCTAGGCAAAATTATATATCTGTTTTGGGGATTACCCTCACTTCTGGTCTCTCTTGGCACAAGCACATTACAAATATTGCTTCCTCTGAATCTAAAAAACTTGGTTTTCTCTTTCGCTCTCGGTGTTACTTTTCTTCCAAACAGCTGCTCACTCTGTATAAATCGCAAATCCGTCCTACCATGGAATATTGTTCCCACATCTGGGGTGGTGCCCCCAAAACCTCTCTCAGGCTTCTTATTTCCACTCAGAAGAGGGCGGTTAGGTTAATTAATGATTCATCTCTAACAGAGTCCACTCGCTGTCTCATAGATGTACTGTTTCTGCTGCATGCCTCTGCTACAGATACTTCCATGGGCACTGTTCTTCAGAATTGGCTTCTATTATTCCCACTCTCTCTTTTAAAACAGTCTGACCACGTGCCGCTGCCAGCCAACAACCATTTACTGTCCAACTTCAAACTCACAGAACTAACTTTTCATCTTCCTTGTTTAGAGAGAGAGAGAGAGAGAGAAAAAAACCTTTATTGCCACTAAATGAATACAATGTACATTATAGATATAAGTGAAGTTGCAATTGTCCCATCATGGCCAACGGCCAGGGGCTCACATCAGAATAGATAATGGATAATGTACACTGTAAAATTAAAAATGGAAAATGTAAACATGTCATTATACTTCCTCACATTATGCAGTATTAACAATATTTACAAGTTACATCATATGGTTATACAGGGTGTCTCAAAAATATTGGTACAAACGTTTATTGGACGTAGGTAACATCTAAAGAAATGTGAATCACATGGGAACCCATAACAGGAAACATCACCATAACTCGGTAGACGGTGCTGTTCATCAGTTCGTGAGATGGAAATTTTCTGGTTTACTCATTCAAGCATTAGTCGCCACACTAGGAGCATACGTCGATATACGAACTGTGAGCTGGCAGACATGCACCTTGTGTATGGATTAGCAGAGGGCAATGGACGAGCCGCTCAACGAATTTATGGAGAACGCTTCCCAGACAGACATGTACCGGACCTCTGTTTCCGCATGTGCATCAAAGTTTGTGTGATTGTGGGTCATTTAGAGGTAACAGGAGTAGTGCGGGCAGACCACATTCGACATGAACTTCCACCATGAAAGAAAGTGTTGAATACAGTCCACAATAATCCTACTACTACCAGCACACGCGCCATTGCCTCTGCCTTAGGAGTGTCTCGTTGCAGTGTACAGTGTGTCTGGCACAACGATTCCTTACACCCCTTTCAGCTCCAAAGGTTCAGTTACTGCGTCCCCAAGATCATCATGCACGTGTGGCTTTTGTGCAGTGGTTTCTCCAAGAAAGTGTTCAAGACTTGAATTTTCCAGCCTATGTTTTGTTCACGGATGAGACTTATTTTGCTCTGGAAGGCTTATTCAATCAGCACATTGCTCATGTGCGCGCTCACGACAACCCACACGGTGTGCGACCCCATGTGGAACAACATCGCTTCGCAATAAATGTGGGGACAGGTATGGTCGGTGACTGCTTAGTCAGCCCATACCTGTTACCATCCCGCATGAACTCTGCTAAATATCGGATCTTTCTTGAACAAGTTCTACCATGGATACTTGACGATGTTCCAGCTAATGTGAGACGTTTCGCATTTCGTTTCAACATGATGGGGCACTTGGCCTGCCCATTATGGAAGGTGTGTTCGTGACCATTTGAACTGGCGTTTTTGGCGTCGATGGATTGGCTGTGGTGGACCCTATGCCTGGTCCCTACACTCACCTGGTTTACTGAGCCTTGATTTCTTTCTGTGGGGGGGGGGTGCTCAAATCTATCATGTATGAATCGCCTGTGGAGACGGAAATTGATCTCGTGGTGAGATTCGTCTGCGCTGCTGCTACTGTCAAAGAAACTCCAGGTGTGTTCGACCATGGTCCTCCAATCCATGCTGCGTCGGTGTCACGCATGCATCGTGTCTCATGGTGGAACCTTCGAGCATCTGTTGTAACATGAAATGCATCCATCTCGTACTCCATTGTTAATATTATGTCAAATAAATGTTTGCCACTAATTACTGTCTTGTGTCATTTCTGCTTCTTGTGCCGATGCTACCACTTTCCCCGTGACGTTTCCGGTTATGGGTTCCTACGCGATTCAAATTCCTTTAGATGTTACCTACCTCCCCTAAACGTTTGTACCAATATTTTGAGACACCCTGTATTGATGAAAGTATATCGGGATTAATGTCCAAAGTTTCAGTTTATACAAATGTTGGCAGAGGGGTTAAAGACAGCAATAACGCTATGCTACTTAAACAGGATCTGGAAAAGTTCAACCAATGTTATTGGAGAATGGTTTTAGGAGCATGGACAGCTCGTTGGTAGGCACTGTGGAGCTGCAAAACCCCCACCTTTTAAATCTAAATATACAGTCAACAGAGTTATGAAATTTGGTGAAGAACAATGCAATGCAGTGAATGTTTTATAACAGGTCCTGCATACAGTATACCCATCTTCTCTTTCCAATTATCAAAATAATAATAATAATAAATAAATGCTATATTTAATACGAGTATTAAACAGAGCCTGGGCCATCCTGGCCCAACCCTAGTCTGAAGCCTTTGGTTAATGGGAAAACTATTTCCAATAATCATTTCGATAATAAACGAATAAAAACACCTAATCGTTTTAAGCTTTGAAATTAACCATTGGCGAAACTGTATGCTAGACAGTTCCACATTTTGCTCCCGGTGGTCGAGTCAATGCCTGGTCGGTGGGTTGCCAATATGCATTTTTAGAGGTGACAAAACGAGTCAAAGGAACTCAATAAAACATCAAATTATTATATTAAGTCCCCCATAATTTTTATGTATGCCCATATGTATTATGACCCCACGTTACCCGCCACCACCAATGGGGGGTGGGCCAGACTGCCCACCATACTCTGGCTGGCCTCTGCCAAGGTGAAAAAAAATTTCTTGAAAAGAGTTTACAGAGAATAAGAGAGGAAGCGGTCAGACTGTGGGTTGAAAGAAAGTTGAATTAATAGTGAAGACAGTCCACCATGGATTTAGGCGAGGTAAGGGTAGGGTAGGGAAGGGGATTAGAACTGGCAGGAGCAGGTGCTCCTGTGTATTGATCTAACATACAGTTGAGTGCCAGCAGCGATCCCATACACTAAATTGGGTCCCAGCATGAATCCTACCCATAAAGGGCTTGAAGTATTGTTCCTGTAGCACAGATTTACAGGTTTTGTCCAGAATATTCCCCATTCCCTGCGAACCCCTTCTGGTTAGCAGGAATGGGGAATATTCTGGACTGTTCTAGCAGCCCTGAGTTTGGCACGCCTTGTGGTGAACACCGCCTGGGCAAATCGAGTGAAGGCAATATATATATTTATTGCCATCATTTAGTAGATCTTGCTCCAGATTGTGGCGAGTTCCTCGGATTATTGTAAACAGTTGTAACCAATGGTTTTCATAAGGGGGGCACTCATACATAACATGGGCTCAGAACTCATCTCCACAATGGCAAAAGGGGTGTGATTCGTTCCCATAGAGTTGAGTTTTTGCTGGAATGATCCGTGTCCTGTTAAGAAAAAAGCTGCTTACAATACAGGTGATTAGCAGGGAGGAGGCTTGGGAAAGGTGAAGCTGACTGAGGAGAACTTCTTTATTATTTCTCCATTCTAATGGGTGTCTATGAGAGTTTGAGGTGTAGGGTAAATGCCCTCGAAGAAATTAATATTAGTTGCCCATCTAGCTCTCAGCTGCCCAAATCAATGCCAGAGCTCATTCGTGTGCATCAGGCAACACATAGGCAATCTCCAAGGCAGAATGCGCTGGTCCCACAGGAACTAGTTATTATCGCTGAATCTATTGTCAGGGAGAGGGGAAATATATTAGGCAACAAGGATAAGTGTAACAGGATCAGGGTATGTCTGCCAGGGGCAAAGGTTCATGATGATGTAGAGCAGATATCAAATTTTAAGGGCACAAAAGGTGATATTGTTGTACACGGCACTAATGGCCTTAAGAGTAAGCGATCTGCAGATTTACACGACAAGTACAGTAATGCTGGAAAAAATCACGTGTTAGGGTTAAATTTGAAAGTGTCTGCAATTCTGCCCAGACACGATAGGAGGTTGTGTATAATGAGACCCCTGTTAATCTATTCGGCCCTGGAGAGACTGTGCAAGGCTCTGGGTACAATTTTTTTCAGCCTGGACTGTGCTTGCTTACACCAGAGATTGATTCTACAGGGGTGGGATACACTTAAATAGAAAGGGTGCAAGAATATTTGCTGATGCTATCGAGGCAGTATCAGATTGGTCGGAAAACTGCTAGATGGGGTGGATTCACAGACTAAAAGATTAAAGGTAGCCGCGGGCAGAGGCGAAAGTGATTTTTGCACTGCCTCTATTGCAATGAACAGCAGCCTAGAGGGCAAGTTGCTGGGGACTTAAAAGTGCTGCTGGAAGTCATCATGGAACAAGTAAATACATGGGCTGTTTTAGGGTAACTAGGAGTAAGAACAAGTGCACGTATTCTTGCATGCACACTAATGCTAGAAGTATAATAAATAAAATTGATGAGTTTGAAGTCCTAGTCACGACATCAAAGGAAGATATTGTTGGAATATCAGATACGTGATGTCACACAGATATAAGCAGTGCAGATTTGAAATTTAGGGAGTACAATGCTAACAGAAAGGACAGACAGGTCAGGAAGGGAGGAGGGGTTATACTGTTGGATAAGAAACATAAAATCTAAGGAAGTGCATCCAGTTGACACAGGTGGACAGTGCAACGTCGAGTCTGTTTGGTGTGACAAACGGTGGGAAAGGGAAAATGAGAGTAGGATGTTATAACCCTAATGACTGATGAGTACAATGAACAGTAGCACAGAGAAATGGAATGGGACAGTAAATCAGAATGACTTGAAAAGGTGGGATTTTAACATTCCAGATATTCACTGGAACTTGTGGTGGTCACTCGCACACTAGCAAGCCTTTTGTAGATGTATTGGAGGATTGTTTTCTACAACATGTTCAAGGAGCAACCAGAGGGAGTAATACCCTTGATCTGCTTATCAGCAGTGATTATTCATGCATTAAGAATTTGCGAATAAGGGAACCACTTGGTGACATCGATCACAGTCGTTGTTGTTTGGTTTTTAGGAGCATTAGAAACTAAGGCCATATTGCTCCGGAGATATGCGGTGGTCATTCCCTGACCTTTCCGCATCCTCCGTATTTGGTGGTCACGGGATCGAACCCCGGTCTAATCAAGAAGCGTGTGCTACGCACTGCTGCTCCTGCGATCACAGTGTACACATATACGGGATTTACTTAAAAATGTAACTACCATCAGGACTAAAGGGAAGGGTTTTTGATTTCGTAAAGGTCACAGTGTTTAAATCCTATAGAGTGGGATCAACTGATAATGTTACCAACGGTGGATTCTAAATGGGAAGACTTCAGGGACTTAATACGTACTGATATTACTGCTGACTTAAAAAGGCTAAGAAATACTGGTCAAGTGTACTTGTTAACAGGAGAGATTGCTACTACAGGGATGGGATACACTTAAATAGAAAGGGTGCAAGAATATTTGCTGATGCTATCGAGGCAGTGTTAGGTGGGTCGGAAAACTGCTAGCTTGGAGGAAGACAAAGACCAATAGATTGACAGTAGTCACTGGCAGAGGTGAAAGAGATTCTTGCACTGCTTCTATTAGAATGAGCAGAAGCCTGAAAAACAAGATGCATGGTATTTCAGAGACTGCTGGGAGCCATTGCGGTACAAGTAAACACATGGGTTGTGTTAGGGTAGCTAAGAATAGAAACAGGTGCAGGTATACTTGCGTGTACACCAATGCTAGGAGTTTAGTAAACAAATTTGATGAATTTGAGGTATTTCTCAAAACATCAAAGGCAGATATTGTTGGGATATCAGAGACGTGGTGTCACACAGATATAAGGAATGCAGAACTGGAATTTGGGGAGTACAACGTCTACAGAAAGGATAGACAGGATAGGAAGGGGGGAGGGGTTATGCTATTAGTTAAGAAACACATAAAAACCAAGGAAGTGAAGCCAGTCGACATCGCTGGACAGTGCAGTGTTGAGTCAGTTTGGTGTGACATAAGCATTGGGAGATCAAAATTGAGAGTAGGAGGGTGCTATAGGCCTAATGACTCTGATGAGTATAATAAGGAACTGTACAGGGAAATAGAGTGGGCCAGTAAATCAGAGAGTCTTATAATGGGAGATTTTAATTTCCCAGATACTGACTGGAATTTGGGGGCTGGTTACTCACACACTAGCAGGGCTTTTGTGGATTTATTGGATGATTGTTTTCTACATCAGCATGTTCGGGAGGCAACTAGAGGGAGTAATACTCTTGATTTGATTATCAGCAGTGATTCTTCATGCATTAAGAATCTGCAGATAAATGAACCACTAGGTGGCAGTGATCACAGTGTGCTGAAGTGGGATTTACTCAAAGAGGTAACTACCATTAGGGGTAAAGGGAAGGGTTATTGCTTCCGTAAAGGCGACTACGATGGACTGAGACAGTATTTAAACTCTATACAGTGGGACCAACTGATGATGTTACCAACAGCAAATTCAAAATGGGAAGCATTCAAAGAACTTATCTTGGAAGCTACTAGGCTTTACATACCAACTAAGAAATATTGTTCAAGGTTTAGGCCAAAATGGATGTCAGATGAACTAATGAGGCATATGGCAGAGAAGAAAAATGCATGGGATACTTACAAATTAACACATGACACAGAAGCCTATGATAGATACAAGTTGATATGCAACAAAGTTACAAAGGAGGTTAGGCAGGCGAAGGCAGATTACGAGAAATCCTTGCCAAGGGATGCAAAGAATGTCGTAGGTGAAGTAAACATTGGCAGTGAGCTAGATGATTTTCTAATAACTGAGAGGAAAGTGGAGGAGAAATTGTTGAGGATAAACATAAAAAAGGCACCCGGGGGGGATGGGATCTATCCAGTTATATTAAAGGAGGCAGCAAAGGAAGTAAGCAAACCCCTAGCCATAATTATGAGAGCTTCTTTGGACTCAGGGGAGGTACCCATGGACTGGAGATGTGCAAATGTAACCCCAATTCACAAAGGAGGATCAAAGGCTGACACAAGTAATTATAGACCTGTTAGTTTAACTTCGGTTCCAGGAAAATTAATGGAGGCACTGGTTAAAGAAGCACTGCAGGATCATCTGGACAAGAATTCAGTTATAGCTCAGACACAGCATGGGTTTGTTAAGGGCAGGTCTTGTCTGACCAATTTGATTGGATACTATGATGTAGTCACAAAAGAACTGGATGCAGGGAATAACTTTGATATTATATATTTGGATCTTAGAAAGGCTTTTGATACTGTTGCGCATGGAAGACTGCTGCACAAATTGGAGAAGTGTGGCATTCGAGGCAAATTGCTGCTATGGATAAAGGGATGGTTGAGTGGCAGAAGACAGAGAGTGGTAATCAATGAACACTGCTCAACGTGGACTAATGTTATTAGTGGAGTTCCTCAGGGTTCAGTGTTGGGTCCGTTGTTGTTTTCTGTATTTATAAATGATATTGATGATGGTGTATCAGGCTTAATGTCCAAGTTTGCAGACGATACAAAGGTTGGCAGGGTTGTTAAGGACACTACTGATACTATGCTGCTGCAACAGGATCTGGAAAGGTTGAGCAGATGGGCTGAGAGGTGGCAAATGAAGTTTAACATTGACAAATGTAAAGTACTACATATGGGAAACAGTAACCCCAGATCAACGTATCAACTCTGTGGTACTACGCTGACAGTGGTAGAGAATGAAAAGGACCTGGGGGTAATTGTGCAGGCAGATATGAAGTTCTCAGCAGTGCAGACGAGCTGCAAGAGTAGCTCATGGTGTCTTGTCAATGATATACAGGAATTTTTCTAGCAGGGACAGGGATGTGATTATTCCCTTGTATAAGGCATTGGTCAGGCCACACCTTGAGTACTGTATACAGGTCTGGAGGCCTCATTTCAAGAAGGATGTAGAGCTGCTGGAACGAGTACAGAGAAGGGCAACAAGATTAGTGAATGGAACAAAGGGTTGCTCTTACGAAGAAAGGCTTAAGTTTTGCAAATTACAGAGCCTGGAGACTAGGCATCGCCGAGGTGATCTGATAGAGGTGTACAAGGCTTTGAATGGCTTGAGCATGCTCAATGCCGATGGAATTCTTCCTCTTGCTCAGAATAATCACCTGAGAGGGCATAAATTCAAATTGAGGAAGGACGGATGTCGGATAGATGTGCGGAAATTCGCCTTTAGCCAGCGGGCAGTTGGTTTGTGGAATAGACTTCCATCGCTTGTTGTTGAAGTTGATAGCCTAAACAAATTTAAGGCTCAGCTGGACAGGTATTTCGCACGAATTGAGGGGTGAAATGGGAGTAGTGGTTGTTTTTTTTTTTTTTTTTTTTTTCTTTTTTTTTGGCTGATGCTGAATAAGCTTGCTTTCTTGCATCATATGCCTCTACTAATGCTAATGCTAATGCTAAGAAAAACAGCATAGAGTTCTTTACTTATGTAAACTCTAGAAGGAAGGGGATGAATCAGATTGGTCCACTTGATATTGATGGGTCAACTGTTGATGATCCTGCTCAGGTAGCTAACAAACTAAATGAATATTTTGCATCGACATTCACACATGAGGAGTTATTCAGCAAGGGGAATGCCAGAGGTGTATTCAACCCTAGCAGTAAGCTACAGAATCTTGAAATAACTGGGAGTAAAGTGGAGGAGAAACTAGCATTAGCATTAATGCTAATGCTAATGCATTAATGTTTATCTTCAAACTGTTGAAGATAAATACAAGAAAGGCACCCGGGGTGGATGGGATCTATCCAGTTATATTAAAGGAGGCAGCAAAGGAAGTAAGCAAACCCTTAGCCATAATTATGAGAGCTTCCTTGGACTCAGGGGAGGTACCCATAGACTGGAAATGTGCAAATGTGACCCCAATTCACAAAGGAGGATCAAAGGCTGACACAAGTAATTATAGACCTGTGAGCTTAACTTCTGTTCCAGGAAAATTAATGGAGGCACTGATTAAAGAAGCACTGCAGGATCATTTAGACAAGACTTCAGTTATAGCTCAGACACAGCATGGTTTTGTTAAGGGGAAGTCTTCCTGACTAACTTGATTGGATACTATGATGCAGTCACAAAAGAACTGGATGCAGGGAATAACTTTGATATTATATACTTGGATCTTAGAAAGGCTTTTGATACTGTTGCACATGGAAGACTGCTACACAAATTGGAGCAGTGTGACATTGGAGGCAAATTGCTGCTATGGATAAAGGTGTGGTTGAGGGGGAGAAGACAGAGAGTGGTAATCAATGGCCACTGCTCATCGTGGACTAATGTTATTAGTGTAGTCCCTCAGGGCTCAGTGTTGGGTCCATTATTGTTTTCTGTATTTATAAATGATATTGATGATGGTATATCAAGCTTAATGCCCAAGCTTGCAGACGATACAAAGGTTGGCAGGGTTGTCAAGGACACCACTGACACTATGCTGCTGCAACAGGATCTGGAAAGGTTGAGCAGATGGGCTGAGAGGTGGCAAATGAAGTTTAACATTGACAAATGTAAAGTACTACACATGGGAAACAGCAACCCCAGAGCAACGTATCAACTCTGTGGTATTACACTGACAGTGGTAGAGAATGAAAGGGACTTGGGGGTGGTTGTGCAGGCAGATATGTAGTTCTCTGAGCAGTGCAGACGGGCTGCAAGAGTAGCTCATGGAGTATTGTCAATGATATACAGGAATTTTTCCAACAGGGATAAGGAGGTGATTATTCCATTGTATAAGGCAAGGCAATGGTCAGGCCACACCTAGAGTACTGTATACAGCCTGGAGGCCTCATTTCAAGAAGGATGTAGAGCTGCTGGAACGAGTACAGAGAAGGGCAACAAGATTAGTGAATGGAACAAAGGGGTGCTCTTACGAAGAAAGGCTTAAGTTTTGCAAATTACAGTGTCTCGAGACTAGGCACCAGCGAGGTGATCTGATAGAGGTGTATAAAGCCTTGAATGGTTTAAGCATGCTCAATGCTGATGGGATTCTTCCTCTAGCTCAGAAAAATCACCTGAGAGGGCATAAATTCAAATTGAGGAAAGACAGATGTAGGATAGACGTGCGGAAATTTGCCTTTAGCCAGCGGGTGGATGGTTGGTAGAACAGACTTCCATCCCTTGTGGTGGAGGTTGATAGCCTAAATAAGTTTAAGGCTCAACTGGACAGGTATTTTGAACGAACAGAGGGGTGAAGTGGAAGTGGGTTTTTTTTTTTTTTTTTTTGGCTGATGCTGCATAAGCTTGCTTTCTTGCATCAAATGCCTCTACTAATGCTAATGCTAATGCTAATGCTAAAGTGTCAGGCCTAAATGGATGTCTGATGAATTAATGAGGCTCGTGGCAGAAAAGAAAAATGCATGGGATGCATACAACTTATCAGGCGACACAGGAGCCTACGGCAGATATAAGCTAGTATGAAATCACGTCGCAAAGGAAGTTAGGCAGGCGAAGACAGATTAGGAGAAATATTTGGCAAAGGAAAAGAAAAACAGCAACGAGTTCTTTACTCTAGAAGAAAGGGGATGAATCAGATTTGTCCACTTATATAGATGGTTGAAATATTGATGAACCTGCTCAATTAGCTGATAAACTGAATGAGTATTTTGCATCTACATTCACACATGAGGAGTTATTCAATGAGGGGAATGCCAGAGGTTTATCAAACTCTGACTGGGAGCTAAGTGATTTTGTAATAACTGAGAGCAAAGTGGAGAAGAAATTGTTGAAGATAAACATAAAAAAGACACCTGGGGCAGCCGGAATATATCCAGTTACAATAAAGGAGGCAGCAAGCGAGGTAAGCAAACCCTTAACTATAATTATGAGAGCATCATTAGAGTCAGGGGAGGGCTCTGTGGGTTGGAGATGTGCAAATGTATCCTCAATTCACAAAGGGGATTCAACGGGTGACACAAATAATTATAGACCTTTTAGTTTTACTTCTGTTCCGCGGAAAACAATGGAGTCTCTGGTAAAAGTGGTGATACGGAATCATCTAGAGAAGAATGACAAATAATGGGTTTGTAAAGAGGGAGTCTTGTCTGACCAAATGGACTGGACACTACGATGTGGTTTGAAAGGAACTTGATGCCAAAAATAATTTTGATGTCATATACTTGGATTTCAGAAATGCTTTTGATACTGTTCCACATGGAAGGCTGCTGTACAAGGGCAAGTTATTGCAATAGATAAAGGGATGATTGAGTGGGAGACGGCAGGGACTGATAATAAAAGGACACTGCTCTACACGGACTAATGTTATTAGCGGAATACCTCAAGGTTCAGTGCTGGGCCCATTGTTGTTTTGTGTATTTATCAATGATATCGATGGAGATATATCAGTCTTAATGTCCAAGTTTGCCAATGATACAAAGGTTGGCAGGGTTGTTAATGACAGTAAAGGCAGTATGCTACTGCAAAAGGATCTAGAAAAATTAGGCAGATGGGCTGAGAAGTTGTAACTGAAGTTTAACGTTGATAAATGCAAAGTACCCATATGGTTAGCAGTAACTCAAGAGAAATGAACCAACTGTGTGGTACTACACTAAGGGAGGTGGAGAAAGAAAAAGATACTGGAGGAATTGTGCAGTCAGATATGAAGTTCTCTCAGCAGTGTAGACGGGCTGCCAGAGGAAGTCATGGATTTTTTGTCAATGATATATAGGAATTTTGCTAGGATAGACAAGAGGTGATTATAATTACGTTTATTACTGTATACGGGTCTGGAGGCCTCATTTTAGGAAGGAGGTATAGTTGCTAGGATGAGTACAGAGAAAGACAACAAGATTGGTGAGAGGAACAAAGGAGTGCTCTTACGAAGAAAGGCTTAAGTTTTGCAAGTTGCAACATCTGGACACTAGGCCCCTGGGAGTCTCTGATCGAGGTGTATAAGGGCATGAATGGTTTGAGCAGGCTCAATCATGAATGGATATTCCCGTTTGCTCAGATTAAAAACCTGAGAGGGCATAGATTCAAATTGAGGAAAGACAGTTGTAGAATAGATGTGCAAAAGTTTGTCTTTAGCCAGCGGGTAGTTAATTGTTGGAACAGGCTTCCATATTTAAGGCTGAACTAGACAAACATTTAGAGTGACCGGATGGGTGAAATGGGAAATTTTTATTTTTTTCCTGATGCTGCATAAGCTTGCTTTCATGCATCATATGCCTCAGCTAATGCTTTGTGGGTTGAATTCCAGGATTCCTGCCAGAGGCGCTGCAAGTTATCTGCGATTCATTTTTTTTTTTTCTGTTTGTGGTCGCTTGTCAGGTCCAGTTGGAGATTAAGTAGCGATGTAGGTATGCCTTTTTTGAAACGATGGAAAAGGCCTCTATTGGCAACTTCAAGGTGTAGGGGCATATACCCTGCGATGACTTGGAGCGCAGGGGCGATGATAGGGCATTTGTTTCGCTGCAGTGCAACTTTGATTCTCCAGACTGATGCACCGTAACTGACAATCGGAACAAAAATTGCTGTTTAAATTATGAAGAGGGCTTTGCGTTTTAGGCCATCAATTTGATCTACTGATTCTTATAATCATAGCTGTATAATTCTGTATCTTAATTGCTCGGTATTTCAAGTGAGGATGGATGGTTAGCTTGGTGTCAATGTAGAGGCCTAGTTATTAACTTTCTCATAGAGGCGAATAGGAATATTATTAATCTTCAGAACTGGTGGTCTGCGTGTCTGGAATTTTCCCTTCAATAAGATCGTGGCTATTTGAGTTTGAGTGTGGCTATTTTCCAAGAAGCAGGGAAGGTTCCATTGGCTAGACATCTGTTCAAAAGACTTAGCAGAGTGATGGGGTAGTGGTCACCAAATTTCTTGATAACATCAATATTATTGGATGATTGTTTTCTACATCAGCATGTTCAGGAGGCAACTAGAGGGAGCATTATACTTGATTTGATTATCAGTAGTGATTCGTCATGCATTAAGAATCTGCAGATAAAGGAACCACTAGGTGGCAGTGATCACAGTGTGCCGAAATGGGATTTACTCAAGGAGGTAACTACCATCAGGAGTAAAGGGAAGGGTTATTGCTTCGTAAAGGCGACTACGATGGTCTGAGACAGTATTTAAATTCTATTCAGTGGGACCAACTGATGATGTTACCAACAGCAAATTCAAAATGGGAAGCATTCAAAGAACTTATCTTGGAAGCTACTAGGCTTTACATACCAACTAAGAAATATTGTTCAAGGTTTAGGCCTAAATGGATGTCAGATGAACTAATGAGACATGTGGCAGAGAACAAAAATGCATGGGATACATATAAATTAACATGTGACACAGAAGCCTATGATAGATATAAGTTGATCTGTAACCAAGTTACAAAGGAGGTTAGGCAGGCGAAGGCAGATTACGAGAAATCTATGGCAAGGGATGCAAATTTTGTTATTTGTTAGTTATTTGGTTTTTAGGAGCATTAGCAACTAAGGCCATATTGCTCCGAGATATGCGGTGGTCATTCCCTGACCTTTCCGCATCCTCCGTATTTGGTGGTGACGGGCTCGAACCCCGGTCTAATCAAGAAGAGTGTGCTACGCACTGCTGCTCCTTCCCACCTGGCTACGGAGGCGCCTCAAGGGATGCAAAGAAAAACAGCAAGGAGTTCTTTACTTATGTAGACTCTAGATGGAAGGGGATGAATCAGATTTGTCCACTTAATAAATAAAATTTTCTGTTTATACTCCGGGACGACCAAACGGTCAGAGGAGTTCACAAGATATACAGAATACAAGAAACAGCACCGTATTCAGCAGTCACGGGCTTGAACCCCGGTCACTCAAGGCACGTGTACTTATGCACCCGCGCGCCTGACCACTAGGCTACGGCGGCCTAATATCGATGGTTCAACTATTCATGATTTTGCTCAGGTAACTAACAAACTAAATCAATATTTTGCATCTACATTCACACATGAGGAGTTATTCAGGAAGGGGAATGCCAGAGGTGAAGTAAACATTGGCAGTGAGCTAGATGATCTTGTAATAATTGAGAGTAAAGTGGAGGAGAATTTGTTGAAGATAAATACAAGAAAGGCACCTGGGGTGGATCGGATCTATCCAGTTATATTAAAGGAGGCAGCAAAGGAAGTAAGCAATCCGTTAGCCATAATTATGAGAGATTCTTTGGACTCAGGGGAGGTATCCACAGACTGGAGATGTGCAAATGTAACCCCAATTCACAAAGGAGGATAAAGACTGACACAAGTAATTATAGACCTGTGAGTTTAACTTCTGTTCCAGGAAAATTAATGGAGGCACTTGTTAAAGAAGCACTGCAGGATCATCTAGACAAGACTTCAGTTATAGCTCGGACACAGCATAGTTTTGTTAAGAGGAAGTCTTGCCTGACCAATTTGATTGGATACTATGATGCAGTCACAAAAGAACTGGATGCAGAGAATAACTTTGATATTATATATTTGGATCTTAGGATGGCTTTTGATACTG
This sequence comes from Mastigoproctus giganteus, assembly GCF_048544385.1. NCBI lineage: Eukaryota > Metazoa > Arthropoda > Arachnida > Uropygi > Thelyphonidae > Mastigoproctus > Mastigoproctus giganteus. Next base: position 267,038,487 of record NC_143576.1, on the reverse strand, counting down.
TTGCACATGGAAGACTGCTGCACAAATTGGAGCAGTGTTGCATTGGGGGCAAATTGTTGCTATGCATAAAGGGATGGTTGAGTGGCAGAAGACAGAGAGTGGTAATTAATGGACACTGCTCATCGTTGACTAATGTAATTAGTGGAGTCCCTCAGGGTTCAGTGTTGGGTCCATTGTTGTTTTCTGTATTTATAAAAAATATTGATGATGGTATATCAAGGTTAATGTCCAAGATTACAGACGATACAAATGTTGACAGGGTTGTTAAGGACGCTACTGACGCTATGCTGCTGAAACAGGATCTGGAAAGGTTGAGCAGATGGGCTGAGAGGTGGCAAATCAAGTTTAACATTGACAAATGTAAAGTACTACATATGGGAAACAGAAACCCCAGAGCAACGTATCAACTCTGTGGTGCTACACTGACAGTGGTAGAGAATGAGAAGGACCTGGGGGTAATTGGGCAGGCAGATATGAAGTTCTCTGAGCAGTGCTGACTGTCTGCAAGAGTAGCTCATGGTGTCTTATCAATGATATACAAGAATTTTTCTAGCAGGAATAGGGAGGTGATTATTCCCTTGTATAAGGCAATGGTCAGGCCGCACCTTGAGTACTGTATACAGGTCTGGAGGCCTCATTTCAAGAAGGATGTAGAGCTGCTGGAACGAGTACAGAGAAGGGCAACAATGTTACTGAACGAAACGAAGGGTTACTCTTACGAAGAAAGGCTTAAATTTTGCAAATTACAGTGTCTGGAGACTAGGTACCGGCGAGATGATCTGATAGAGGTCTACAAAGCCTTGAATGGTTTGAGCATGCTCAATGCTGATGGGATACTGCCTCTTTCTCAGAATAATCACCTGAGGGGGCATAAATTCAAATTGAGGAAAGACAGATGTAGGGTAGATGTGCGGAAATTTGCCTTTAGTCAGCGGGTAGTTGGTTGGTGGAACAGACTTACATCCTTTGTTGTGGAAGTTGATAGCCTAAATAAATTTAAGGCTCAGCTGGACAAGTATTACCAGCGAACGGAGGGGTGAAGTGGAAGGGGTTTTTTTTGGCTATTGCTGCATAAGCTTGCTTTCTTGCATCATATGCCTCTACTAATGCTAATGCTAACTCGATTGGTGAGATCGGCAAAGTGGGCTATCGTACGATGAAAGACTTCGACGATGTAGGCTGCATAGCACCTTAGAGGGGACCTGATTGAACTTTATAAGTTTCTGAGTGTGCTTATGAAAATGAATGAAGGCGGAGTTTTCACTAAAAAAAAAAAAACTATTATATTTAGGTCACCCGAATAATTAAATTCATGTGCCGTGCTGTGGCTTATGTCTGTTAATTGCGTGTGTTCTATGGTCGATTTGTCTGTTTGCTAGACATAAAAATCTTACTATCTACGCCTGAGACTGACTAGCTGAGCCACGGAGTGAAAAAAGTCCATTAAAGTTCCTCGCGTCATCTACGGGATTCGAACCCGAGCCTTTTCCACCTGGTGTGGGGAGGACGGTGACAATACCACTGTGCTGTGCTACACGCGCAGACGCTGGAGTTTTCACTGATAAATAATTCCAGAATGATTAGCCATAAAGTCATATTACAGGGATAGACTTCTAGACTAGGTTTCAGGATGTTTTCTGTTCTCCTGGGTGTAGTTGAGGCTGACAATTTCAAGACGTTCAAAGATCAACTGGATAGTTACCTACATGAGGAGAGAAGTGCAAAATTTGTAATTTCTTATTTCCTATTTTTTTTTTTTTTTTTTTTCTTTGGCCTGTGCAGCGAAAGCCTGTGGCTTCCATGCACTATATCGTGCAATACCACGCTTTTCTTATTGGAGGCTTAATTGGTGAAACTCATGTTTAATCACCAAAGCAAAGTTTCTGGCATTCCCTTCCTCCTCATTTCCTTCAACCCATGCACGGTACTAAGTACTATAGGTTTTGATACCTTTTTTGTGTTTGGGGTTTCATTAAAAAAAAAAAAATATATATATATATATGACTACTAATACTAATAATAACGGCAGCAACTTGCCTTTAATGCCTCCCATTTAGAATCCGCTATTGGTAACTTCGACAGTTTTCCAACTGTTCCCCACTAAAAACTTCCTGTGAACCACTAAAGTCGCCTTTTATGAAAGCCAAAGTCCTCTTTGCCTTTTCCAAAAGTTACATCTTTAAGTAAATCCCACATCAATACACTGTGATCATTGCCACCTCGTAGGTCTTTTATCTGTAACTTCTTAAATGCATGAAGGCTCTCACGTTTTGAAATGTTTTTGGCGAGAAAATGATCAAGAGCGTTGTGTGTATTTAGGACCGTTTGGTTTACTGGTGACAGTAAACCAAACTATCAGTAAACTAGACTATGTAAACCAATAAATCAAACTATGCTGACAGATGGACTAAGGAAATAACAGAATGGTACCCAAGAGGAGCTAAAAGAAAACCTGGAAGACAACAACGGAGATAGGCAGATGAAATTCACGAGTTCGTGAGTTGTAAATGGATGGCCATTGCACAAAACAGAAGCTACTGGAAAGTTGATGGAGAGGCCTTCATCCTGCAGTGGATTGAAAATGGCTGATGATGATGTACTGGTAGGAAAATGAACGTGCTATATAAGGTCATTAGTAATTGCAAAATCCTCAGCGTCTTGATCAGCTGGGTTTGCATTACTAGAAAACCGATGCCAGCTGAGGTTGTGAACATTAGAATCATGAAGCAAAATTATTTCACTGCTAGGAATAGGAATGCTAGATTGCAGAAAGAGGAGTTTCGAAGAAAAGAAGTCAAAAGAGTTTCAAAAAGAGTAACCCCAGGGGCTTACAGGTCTTCAGCTGGATATCATCATTCTTCTCTTTCTTGGTGATTTCCTTGTACTTCTCTCTCTCTCTCTCTCTCTCTCTCTCTCTCTCTCTCTCTCTCTCTCTCTCTCTCACACACACACAGGGTAACTTAGAAATTTTTTTGGCTGGTGCAGCATAAGCCTCAGGCTTCCATGCACCATATGGCTAATAATAATAATAATAATAATAATAATAACAATAATAATAAATGATTCGTCGAGGTAGAGGGATCGATAGAGGCAACGGATGAATTTTAAAGAATGGGGGGTAGAGAGATTTTAAGCCAGAGAAGATCGAAAACTGGAGGTTACAAATTACTAAGTATCTGACAGGGAATATGAGGGTGGATATATGCACAAGTACCACATTTGAAGCGATTGGAAACATACGGCGAACAATTCGAACAACTTATATGAACAGTGGTTGAATCAGTCGATAATTGGGATTCTGCCAAAAAAAGTAAGTGGCCCTTGGCAGATTGTAGGTGGAAATGGACATCATTGAGATTGGAACAGAGACCGAGTATATTTATATCAATGAGAAGTTTTGCGGGGTTTAGATCCTTTTCAATCAAGCTTTCAAAGGTAAATGTTATAATGAATGAGAGTGAAAGTTATTATTGTAGCCAGTGAGTTAGAATTGCTGGCATGAGTGGTTGAGTCTGACAGTTTGGAGAAATTCAAAAGTCAGCGGGATAGACCACTAATTAAGGAGGTAGTCAAATAAGTAGCTTATTTCATTTTATTATTTATCCATAATTACTTTTAATTAATTATGTTTATTTTTTGGCCGGTGCAGCAAAAGCCTAGATATTCCTTGAATCATATGGCTAATACTGAATTTATTTTTCAGTTGAAACATTCGTGATGCACTTAATACATAAAGTATCACAAACATTTACGAAGTGGAAGAGGGAACTTGCCTGAAATAGTCAGTGATGTTGTTTATTCGGGTTCTGTTCTGTGGATAATTTAGCGGCCGCCCGCCTGGCGAAAACCTTTGTAGAGCCCATCATAACCTCACAAGACATAACTCACGTTGCATGATGGAAGAGATGGGTGTTGTCAGAACTTTATTCTGGCGGCTAAACGACTATCTGTGTTCTTTCAAATAATGAATGATCGAATTTATTTTCTAGATTCGGACATTTTTAAGTAATAGGAGTAACATTACATTAAGATTGTAAAAAAAAAAAAAAAAAATATATATATATATATATATATATATATATAGCAGCTCGGTGTCTGTAAGATTGCGTTGAATATACCTGTATACATATTTGTGTGTATAGTATCAGTGTAAATACACCATAGTTAACCCATAAATTTGAACTACGTAAGTAGTGGAAAGCATCGTTTTAACTGTATCTCATATTGTGGTTGCCTTCACAACGAGATAGCGGTATTGCACTACTTCAAATAAATAGGACTTCCTAAATCATTTTACAAATATAGGTTGGTCTCAATTCTAATCTCAACGATGTCCATTTCCACTTGCAGTCTGCCAAACTCCATGTACTTTTTCTGACAGAACCTCAGTTATCGGTTGATTCAACTACTGCTCATCTCAGATGCCCAATTTATTCGTTGTATAATTACTTTCGCCTCAAAGGTGGTACGTGTGCATATGTCCGTTCTGATATGTCCTGTCAGAGACTTGGCAATTTGGAATCTCCTCTCTTTGATCTTCTCTGGCTTAAAATCTCTCTACCTCATTGAGTCAAATTCATCTGTTGTCTCTACCGTTCTTCCAACTGCACTAATCACTTGGAGTTCTTTCACTTCCTCTCTTCGCAACTTGACTTTTTCCAGTCCAACTTTCCTAACAGTGAGGTAATTTTCCTTGGTGATTTTAATGTTCACAACTCCAGCTGGCTTCCGTTTTCTAGTCACACCGACCCAGCAGGTCGAGATGCTGAGGCTTTTGCAATTACTAATGACCTAGCACAGATTGTTCATTTACTTACAAGAATACCGGACAATCCTAATCATACAGCCAATACGCTTGATCTTTTTCTCACAAACAACCCTTCTGAGTACATGGTCGAAGTGAGAGGTCCTTTAGGCACTTCAGATCACAACTTGGTGATTGTCTCTTCTCCAATGGAACCTTTATGTCATGGCTATACCCAACCTCGTGTTGTTTGGCATTACAAGAATGCAAAATGAGATGACCTGTGAGATTTCTTTTCCTTGGTCGGATTACTCTTTCAAAACTTTTGATGTCAACGTTTGCTCAGATCGTGTCAGTGAAATTATTCTTGCAGGAATGGAATCCTTTATCCCACACTTCACTTTAAAATCTCGTCCTTTATATAAACCTTGGTTTTCCAATAAATGTGCTAAGGCTGTTCAAGAGAAGAATGTTACATATCATAATTGGCTTGTTTCTAATTCTTCAGTTTCATTTTCTGCCTACACCAAAGCTCACAACCATTGAAAAGCAGTTATTAATCAGTCCAAACTAGAGTTCGAACAGGCTAAGAGTAGAAAACTTGCTTCTTGCCCTAATGGTAGCCAAGCATTCTGGTCACTTTCCAAAGCTATTGGCTGCAACTTTTGTCCATCTCTGCTCCCACCTCTGTACAAACCAGATGGTTCTGTTGTCACTTCAGCCAAGGATAAAGCTGACCTACTAGCATCCCATTTTTCTTCCAGATCATGTATTAATGATCTTGGTAAAACACCTCCCACCATTCCCAACACGCTCCATTCAATGCCTCCTGTGGTCTTCCGTCAAAAGGATATCAGAAGGATTTTGATGAATCTTGATGCTAAGAAAGCTCCAGGTCCTGATGGTATTTCTCCACTTGTTCTCAAAACCTGTGCTCCTGAACTTACTCCTATACTTTGCCGCCTTTATTCACTTTCTTATCACTAAGGTGTTTTTCCTTTTGCTTGGAAATTTGCTCATATCCAGCCAGTTCCCAAAAAGGGTGACAAATCCCTCTCATTCAATTATCGTCCCATTGCAATTACTTCTACTCTTTCTAAAGTAATGGAGAAATCAATTAACCGCCAACTCGTAAACTACCTAGAAACCTTCCGTCTGATCAACAATCGGCAGTATGGATTCCGTCAGTGTCGATCCACTGGTGATGTTCTGGCTTATGTTACCCATTTATGGACTAATTCGATGGAAAGGTTCGGTGAAACACAAGTAGTTGCTCTTGATATCTTGAAGGCTTTTGATCGTGTTTGGCATAAAAGTCTTCTAAACAAGCTTCCAACTTATGGTTTGCCAACTGTTTTTAGTAATTGGTTATTCAGTTTTCTCTCTGATCGCTCCCTGAGGGTGATGGTAGATGGCTCTCTGTCTTTTAACTTCTCCACTAATGCCGGTGTCCCCCAAGGTTCAGTTCTTTCCCCCACTCTTTTCCTCTTGTATATCAATGACCTTCTTCCATTGACTGGAAATCCTATCCATAGTTTTGCCGATGATAGCACATTGCATTCAACTTTCCATTTTGAGAAACCTTGTCCTGCTGAATCAGCTTCAACTTCTCGAAAATCTGCTACCAATTCCTTAAATGTCGATCTTCAGGTAATTCTCCAGTGGGGCAAAGACAAATTAGTTGATTTCAACCCTTCTAAACTCAGTCTTGTCTTATATCTCGCAAAAAGGATTCTTCTGCTCCTATGCTTATGTTTAGTGACACTCCGATTTCTAGGCAAAATGATATATCTCTTTTGGGGATTACCCTAACTTCTAATCTCACTTGGCACAAGCACATTACAAATATTGCTTCCTCTGAATCTAAAAAACTTGGTTTTCTCTTTCGCTCTCGGCGTTACTTTTCTTCCAAACAGCTACACACTCTGTATAAATCGCAAATCCGCCCTGCCATGGAATATTGTTCTCACATCTGGGGTGTGCCCCGAAAACCTCCCTCAGGCTTCTTGATTCCATTCAGAAGAGGGCAGTTAGGTTAATTAATGATTCATCTCTAACAGAGTCTCTCCACTCGCTTTCTCAAAGACGTACTGTTCCTGCTGCATGCCTCTTCTACAGATACTTCCATTGGCACTGTTCTTCTATAATTCCCGCTCTCTCTTTCAAAAGAGTCCGAACACGTGCCGCCACCAGGCAACATTCATTTACTGTCCAACTTCAAACCCACAGAACCAAGTTTTCATCTTCCTCATTTATTCATTCAACTGCCGTTTTCTGGAACAACCTTCCTTCATACGTATTTCCTGAAAATTACAATCTACAGAAGTTCAAGTGCAATGTCAACCAATATCTTCTTCCGTCTTCTCAACCTCCAACCCAAGCACGGTACTAAGTATTAATACTTCTCATGTTTGGGGTTCACATAAAAAAATAAATAAATAAAAAAATAACGCTTCTCTAGTAGAGAAGACTACTGTTATTTATATTCAGAGGAGACCACTACCTAGACGATCGGTTCGAAGCTATTGGGCTTCGTCATCAGTGGGCGGGCAGGTACCCTTGTAAAAGTAATGATTATCAGGGTACCTGCCCGCCCACTGATGATGATGAAGCACACCGATACTATATAGTTAATTACCAAACACATAAGAATTTATGCCTTGTGCATTTCATTTTCAAATAGCATATCTGTGTGTAAGAGACAGGGGCGTCTTAATATTAGCCATACCACTAGGTCCGCCTCCGTGAAAACGCAACGGCTAGATCACGTGAGCGCCTTCGGAAATATTGAGCAGGGGAGGGGGAGATCGTCGAATTTATAGTTTTGCCTGTACGTTGCAAAAATTTTCAATTGAGCACTGTCAATCGCTTAGTGATGTGGGGTACTTTTGCCCCTCTTGCGGATTGGAACAATCCGAAAGAAACTCGAGATACATTCACAGCCGATGAGTCTTTTGGATCGGCTGCAGCAAAGTTATTGTTTGTTGCAGTGTTTTGTTGAGTGTCAGAAGCGAGGGACACTTCGCTTTCAAGTACTGTAGTGGCTGCAGCTGTTGGGGTAGTGAAACTCTTTTTTTGAAATTCATTTAATTTACTGATGCCAAAATTACCCGAAGAATAAATAATTAGCGCTCATTAAGAGCTAACCTATTAATGTGATAGAACTGTGGTTCGCAAGCTATGGCGGCAGCCGTTTTCCGGTGGAGGGTAATCCCCAGAAGCCGATTACATCACAGTGCGGGACTACGATAAACACAAGCGAGAATTAGAGAACAAGGTCACATTTCCCGCTCTTAAGCGTCATCACGGCTGGTCGAAGCCGTACAATTCATTGGCCGATTTGCACAAGTGGTTCTCCTTAATCATGGCTGACAACGGCGAGTCGCGAGCTGCTGAAGAAGCTACGAAATTTGACGAACCCCCCAATACTTGCGATCGCAGGCGAGTCGATGCGACTGGAATCCCTCGGGTAGGTGTCTCGCTCTTAACAAATATACTTTTATTATTCCTTTGATAAAGTGTTATCGGTGACAAGGTAAAAAGCTGTCTCGAAACGAGCCGTCTGCACCAACACGCTGCACGCGCTTTTCTCTCGTGCTTTAGGTAGTCGTGCATTAGGCCTAATTTCCGAGTATACTTAATTCCAATGCCCCGTTGTATCCCGACATTTTCAAATTCACGTGCATCTAATACGGACGCTTGGCCATACGAGAGAAAGTTGAGTGCTCGCATTTTTCATATAGTGTGACGCTAATTTCGAGTTCAGTAGAAGACCACGTGTATTGTGTTCTTGTAACCCGGAAGGGCTTTCACTGGCACGTCAAAAATAGTGCTTCTTCGAGAACACTTTCCGGTCACCTCGTGTGCCGTACACCGCCATCACGATCAAAAGCGATACAGAGCCTCAGTGTCTTTAAATAATACTTGTGTGCTTAAAGCGCCGTGTGAAACGTGCGCGCAAGAGGTGCACAAGAAAACGTGCAAGTCCCGAACGTGTGATAGTGGTGACTTCTAACCGAGCTGTATATTGGCAAGTGAATAAGCGTGGCTCTCAGTTAATCGGGGAAAATGAATAGTTACAAGCGTGAAGGGGGGGAACTTAACGTTAAGTTATTTCAGAAAGAATTTTCTTGTTATATCACGTGCACAGTTAGACGTTTTGTGATGTCACAGGAAGTCCGCTCTAAGTCAACGTTTTAATCAAATTGCGCATGCGCGAATGAAGCATTGTTCCAGTAGACGTGTTCCTGAAATTTCGTTATTCGCTTTAATAAATTGTTTTGATACGAGTTATTTTACTTCCCATATTATGATAAGAAAGATGTCTTGTATTTTTAACATTCACTTTACGTGTATTCCGTAAAAAGTGTAAGAGGCGTCGGAACGCTTCATCGCTAACCTGTGACCAAACGTGATTCCAACTCGTTTTTCTTGATAGAGCTCCATTTGCCCCTCTCTGCTGGAAATTTATGCCCTACTTTCATTAATTTAGAAATAAACTTTTTAATACTTTTACTATTTTTAATCACTATTTGCCTTACTTCCCTTAATATAACTTTTTTTTTTAACAAGTAATAAAATGAATTTAAACTGCAAATGAAATAGTTATTAATGCAATATAGATTTTATTTTTATTTTTTTATTAATGCAATTTAGATTGCTCTATTTGTATTAATATGTACAACCCTTGATACGTTGCGTATCAAGGGTTGTATTTTAGCTGTTTTGCGATGAATAAAGACGAGACACGACTCTGTTTAAACTTGCTATTCAGAGCTTGCGTGTTTGATTCCGCCCCCCCTCCAAGTGGGTAAAAATTTGTTGTACTGTATTTTCATCAACAAATGAATTACTTTTCCTGCCACTCCAAATGAATTACTTTATTAGAGGCAGAACCCATGCATATTTCGACATGACTGGCTACGTAGAACTGCCTCGATACAGACATATCGAGGATACTCTCTCTCTCTCCCCCCCCCTCCCAGGATGACTCGGGAATTTTTTTTTTGGCTGGTGCAGACTTCACCCACACTTCTCTTTCAACTTTAATTTGTTGTGCATACAGACGTGTGTGTTACATGATATGAAGCCCTAAAATTTTATTATTTGGAGCAGTGGCAACAATATCGCTCCTATAACGGCAGCAAAAAAAAAAAAAAAAAATTTAACTACATGTAAAAATTAAATTTGCTTTCTTACTGGAAATGCAGCAAATGTCTTGCACACACGGAGGGATATAATCCAACTCGCAAGTTCCTAGTAACTTTAAATTCGCAGCATAAATACAGGTAAATAGAAACTTTATAAAATTATGTACAGTATTTCAGGAGCCGCATGCACCGTGGAATGACAGCTTACAATCACAGGTTCAGTCACAAGTAGTGTGACTAACTTTTCATCAGCCAATTTAAATAAATTTTCTGTTTATACTCCGGGACGACCAAACGGTCAGAGGAGTTCACAAGATAGACAGAATACAAGAAACGGCACCGTATTCAGCAGTCACGGGCTTGAACCCCGGTCACTCAAGGCACGTGTACTTATGCAACCACGCGCCTGACCACTAGGCTACGGCGGCCTTGCGGGATATCGACCTTAAAAAATCGTGATTTTTTTTTTTTTTGATTTTTTTCCCCCATTGGTTCATCAGATCACAAAATACTTTGTGATGTTAACGTATGTACATGTCCCTTCTTGGTTATAATACATATATAGGTATATCTTGACATTAAATAGGTAGGTTGAATAAATGAGATACTCGTAGGTAGGTAAGTAAAATGTTTATTCATTATTAGGTCAACATCAAACAATTAACAGAACATAGGCTTCTATTATTTTTTAATATGAATAATCATTAGTTTTCATTTATTTAATTAGACTGATAAAATTCCAAGAATCTAAGACAAATAAACATCGAAGGGTGTAAATGGAGATTTATTTTATTTAAACTTTCTATACACATTCACGTTATGCTAGTTAATGAATTTTAGTATGATCTATTATTATATTTTATTTTATTTATTTTAAGTTATGCGATAAATCGGGACAAATGGCGTCCCGCCTAGGGTTCTTTCGGGGCGCCTCTCTATAGAGAGCGCCGAAAATCGGGATGTCCCGCAAAATTCGGGGCTGTTGGTCACCCTAGTCACAAATCAGAGCACACGCGCGATGTTTGGGTAAAGGATTATTCTTTTATGAAGATTTGCTGCTACTGTCCAAGTTCCGTGCTCAGTGGATTTTCTAAAGGGAGAGGGGGATTAAGGCACTATTCGGGGGAATCATTACGCTATTAATCATCATTATAGCAGTAAAAAAAACAAAAAAAATCCACATTATTTTGATCATAAGTGGAGGTGGGGGGGTAAACCTTTAAACTCTACCAGGGATTGCCACTTCCGGGACGTTTTATTGGATTTGCCTTTCAGGGCGTGCGATTCGTTGTGTACATACTCCAATATTAACAACTATTTTATTAACGAGCTTTCTGTTCTATTTTGTAAAATCTTCTAGTTGGATCCCTGATGTCTTTAAAATATGTTGATAATGTGTTCTTCCGAAAATTTTCGTAGCTGATTCGAGAATGACAAATTTGAGTTTCATATTCGTTTTTCCCTATATTCCTTTGTCCGTAGAGAAGCCATGAAAAGGCCACGAACTATCCATATGTGTAAAGTGACCAGATTCCTTAGCATTCCAATGCGGGAAATTGATTTTAACCCCTCGTCCCAAAAAATAATGTACGCATATATATTTTTTAATTTTTTATTTATAAAAAATATTCAGGTACAAAATATAAATTAAATACATATACTTCTTTGAACTAAACGTATAAAATAAAATATAACACTTCTTAAAACAAAAACCAATATCCTATATTTGTTTTATTTCACAGAAATAAGTATATTATATAGGTATTTCTGTGAAATAATAATAAAAATACATACTTTTTTGAACAATAAAAACAAGAGAAATTAAATAATATAATTAAATATATATTTCCATGGAGCAAATATTTCTTAAATAATTCTTCATTATAACTTGTAGTATTGCTTTCAGCATTTGTGTGATCAGTTTGTTTTTTTCTGATGTCCATAGCTTATCTTTTACCAAAAAAAATTCTTTCCATTTGCACCATTGGTTCCCAGCAATCATAATACAAATCCAATTACTCTTTTCAAATGCCTTCTTGGTATGTCCCTTGTGTCAAAATGTTTAAAATTTCGAAGCATCTCATATCTGTTGGCATTCTTTTCTTTTTGAATCATCAGCATATTTTTTAAAATATGATATCTCATCAAAAAAACCCACCTTCTTCTTCATCCGCATCAGTTGTCATTTTATAGTAAGTTGAAATGTATTGAAAACTTTTTACACACATTGCCAATTAACATAATTTTTAAGATTAATCCATCTAAAACAAAATATTTTGAAAATGTGTTATCGCCTTTGATACAGTTCCGATAATAAATAAAAAAAAAAATAAAAAAAACTGTTCACATTGGAAATGTTTTTTTTTTTTTTTTTTGGAGCAACCATTTTCTTATTAGTTAGCATTCAGTTAACCACTTGTTTTCAGTTAACAATCAGTTAATTCAGTTAGCAATCAGTTAACCATTTGTTAACTGATTGCTAACTGAATTTGTTAACTGAGTGGTAATTTGAGTACTTTTAATTTGAATTTTAAACCATTTATCTCTTCAAAAACTTCTGTAATTGGATTTTTATCACCCTCAATATCGGGAATATCACGGAAATAGCAGATGGCGATTTACGGGTGAGTAATGATTTAATCCGTTGTGGGACCTGTGGAATGTTTTCCAAGGTCGATCTGGTGACTAATCCTACCTCACCTGGGGATTCTTTTCTTTGTGATCGATGTAAGGAGTGCACTGATCTTAAATTACAATTTGGTGCACTGATGGAACAATTTGAGTCCCTGAAAAAATGAGTGCTTGCCCTCGAAAATAATGCATCTGGGAGCTCGTCAGGGACTCAAAACTCCAGCAATCTACCAAGTGATGCACACTCGATTCGAGCCTCAAAACAGAAAAACCAAGTGCAAACTACTCTGGTTAAAAAGGACATTGTTTTATTAGGAGACTCCATTGTCAGGGAAATGGGGAATATTTTTTGTAATAAGAATAGGTGGAGCAGAACCAGGGTATGTCTGCCGGGAGCAACTATTGATGATGTCACCAACAGATTGTCAGATTTTAAAGGGGGTAAAGAAAATATTATTATTCATGTGGGGACAAATGATATTAAACGTACACGATCTAACGATTTGTTGGAAAAATACAGGACCGTGCTGAGGAAATGTCGCGAGCTAGGCCACAATGTGTATGTGTCTGCAATTCTGCCAGACACGATAGGAGGGATTATATGTTAAGAGCCTTGTGGATTAACTCAAGACTTGAAGGAATCTGCAAGGCTTTAGGGGGTAAATTTCTATCAGCATGGCCCACACTTGTAGGTAGAAGGAATTTGTTTTGTAGAGACCGGATACACTTAAACAAAGGTGGTGCAAAAGTTTTTGCCAGTATTATTGAGGATACCTTAAAGGTTCAGGGAAACTGCTAGTTAGGGGGGATGTGGGTAATACTGACACGCGTTTATCTGATAATATTGGTCAATGTAACTCTTGCACATACCTTAAGAGTTCTTATCTGTTACCCCAACTGGACGTATTATCTAGATGTTCTGGGGGCAAAGACGTTTTACGTCAGCGGGTAGCTAATATCAGGGAAGAGAGCCTAAAAAACTTCAAGGGTTGTGTTAGGGTTGTTAAATATACAAGAACAGTAAATCTTAATTGTTTATACAGTAACGTTAGAAGTGTCGTCAATAAAAGAGCCAATTCGAACTGCTGGTTAAAACAAGTAATGCGGACATAATAGGGCTTACAGAGACGTGGTGCCACCCGGGCATTGGGGATGATGAGTCTCTGTACGCTTGTATAATGTATTTAGGAAGGATAGGTTAGATAGAAGGGGTGGTGGGGTAATGCTTCTTATCAGAAGCAGCCTGAGTGCGATGATAGCTTTCCCGGATTCAGACATTTCACATGCTAGTATAGAGTCTGTATGGTGTGAGATAGTTGGAAACAAAGGTATAATGAGAGTAGGAGTAATCTACAGACCAGGTGATTGTGAAGATTATGACAAAAGCCTCTACATTCAAATGGAATGGGCAAGTAAGCGTCAATGCCTTATTATGGGTGATTTCAATTTGCCTCTAATTGATTGGAGTAAATGGGAAGGAAACTCGACATGGGGAACAAAATTTTTAAATCAACTAAATGACTGTTATTTGTATCAACATGTCAGGGAAAGTACTAGAGAAAAGAATATCCTAGACCTCATCATCACACATGAATCTGATGACATAACAGGGCTGACAGTAGAGGAACCAGTAGCAGGAAGTGATCACGGAGTTCTACGGTGGATGATGACAAGAGAGGTAGCAGAAGTAAAAGGCAAAGGAATGGGTTTTAATTTCAGAAAAGGAAATTACGATGGCATAAGGTACTACATGGCCTCTATTAACTGGGTAGATATCGCGCAGAGAATGAATACAATTGAACTGTGGTACGCTTTTAAAACATTAATCACAGATGCCTTGAATGCGTATATACCATTAAAAAAAAATACTCCACAAGAAGGGTTCCAAGTTGGATGAATAGTGAAATTGCCACATTACTTGAGCAGAAAAAAAACAGGTGGCATGGAAAGGTTACAGAGCAATGAAAAGTACTGAAGCCTATAACAGCTACAAGGAGATCTGTAATAGAGCCACAGAAAAGGTTTGACAGGCAAAGGCAGTTTATGAGAAATAACTAGCAAACAGAGCAAAGAGGGGGGATAAAGAATTCTTCACATATATAAATGCCAAGAAGAGCAGGACAAACCAGATCGGACCTTTACGTAAGGGAAAGGGGATAGTATTAAATACACCAACTGCCGTTGCAGATGAACTCAACAGTTATTTTGCTTCGATATTCCAAAAAGCCTTTTGTGGCAGTGGGAAATTGTGGGAGCGAAGTAGAAAAATATGTAATTAATGATATTGAAATTTCGCAAGATTATTTAATGAAAAAACTTTCGAGCCTACAGACCAGTAAGGCTCCTGGAGTTGATGGAATATACCCTATAATCTTAAGGGAGGTGGCAAGCGAGTGCATTGAACCATTGAGGCTAATTATGCGAGCATCACTAGATTCTGGGGAGATTCCCTTGGATTGGAAAAGTGCAAATGTATCTCCCATACATAAGGGTGGCTCTAAAAGTGAAGTTGGAAATTATCGACCTGTCAGTCTGACTTCAGTAGTAGGGAAAATCATGGAGGCAATGATCAAGTGTGGAATTCAGGATCATTTGGATCGAATTGAAATTCTCAAGGATATTCAACATGGTTTTGTAAAGGCAAAATCATGTTTAACAAATCTGGTTCGCTATTTCGAAAGGGTCACTCATGAGCTGGATTTAGGAATAATTTCGACATTGTTTATTTAGATTTCAGCAAAGCTTTTGACTCAGTCCCACATGAGCGGTTGCTTTATAAGCTGGAACAGGTTTTAATCACTGGAAAAATCCTTAGATGGATAGACGGATGGCTTCAGGGCAGGAGGCAGAGGGTTGTGATAAATGGCTACTCCTCAGATTGGGTTGATGTAAGAAGTGGGGTTCCCCAAGGATCAGTATTAGAACCACTGTTGTTTTTAATTTTCATAAACGACATTGATGAAGGGATAGAGGGCGTGATGTCTAAATTTGCAGATGATGTTAAAATTGGTAGAGTAGTTAATGATCACTGTCAAGCTTGAGCTTCTTCAGAGAGACCTAGATAGACTTCTGGAATGGTCAGAAAAATGGCAGCTGTGCTTTAATCCAACAAAGTGTAAGGTATTACACCTGGGAAACAGTAATCCCAAAAAAAACTTATTCACTTGGTGGAGTTCAACTAAACCCAGTACTGGAGGAAAGGGACTTGTGTGTTACAATACGGTCAGACATGAAATTCTCTGAGCATTATAAACAGGTTGCAAGGAAGACCCATGGTGTCCTATCGACGATCTATTGAACTTTTGCAAGTAGAGATAGGGACGTGATAATCCTATTATATAAGGCTTATGTTAGACCACTCTTGGAATACTGTATTCAAGTATGGAGACCGCACCTAAAGAAAGACATCGAGCTTTTTGAAAGGGTGCAAAGAAGAGTAACTTGCCTGGTGAGATCGGCAAAACGGCGTCCTTATGAAGAAAGACTTCGAATATGTGGGTTGCAGAGTTTGGAAACTAGACACCTTAGAGGAGATTTGATTGAGGTTTTTAAGGCTCTGAGAGGCATCAGTAAAATGAATGAGGACAAAATTTTCAAGATTATAAAGGATGCTAGAACTAGGGGACATAAATTCAAATTACGGGGGGGAACTGTTTAGATTGGACTGCAGGAAGTTTTATTTTAGCCAGCGAGTTATAAATTACTGGAATAAGTTGCCTTCATGGGTGGTAGAGGCCGACAGTTTGGGGAAATTCAAAGGTCATCTGGATAGTACTTGCAGGTAAGGGAAGTGCATAGAATGATAGGTTTAATTTCCTTTTTTTTTTATTAATTATTATTATTTAGTTATTTATTTTATTTTATTTTATTTTTTTGTTTTTATCATTGTTGTTTTTTTTTTTTTTTTTTGACAGGTGCAGCATAAGCCATAGGCTTTCTTGCACCATTCGGCTAATACTTATATTTTTCTATTCGGCTAATATTTTTCACCGCATTATGGAATGTTTCTGCCTGACTGTGCATGAAATGCAATCATACTTCTGAGAGATCTTCAAAAAAACTTAGCAGAATCCTTGAACAGTTGTCGATGGATAAGAAATATGATTTTAGAGGCGAATACAATTTTGCAATATAGCAGACTACATTGTGCTCAATTTTTGATTTTTTGATGAAACCAAATTTTCTTTTAATTCATCAGTAAATCTAGTTTAGTTTATCTAGTTCTTGGTTATCGAGTTTTCTCTCTGATCGCTCACTGAGGGTGATGGTAGATGGCTCACTGTCTTCTAACTTTTCCTCTAATGCTGGTGTACCCCAAGGTTCAGTTCTTTCCCCCCCCCACTCTTTTCCTCTTGTATATTAATGACCTTCTTCCATTGACTGGAAATCCTATCCATAGTTTTGACGATGATAGCACATTGCATTCCACTTTCCATTTTGAGAAACCTTGCCCTGCTCAATCGGCTTCAACTTCTCAATTATCCACTACCAATTCCTTAAATGCCAGTCTCCAGGTAATTTTTATCCAATCTTATCCAATTCTACAGTGGGGTAAAGACAACTTAGTTGATTTCAATCCTTCTAAAACTCAGTCTTGTCTTATATCTCGCAAAAAGGATTCTTCTACTCCTATGCTTATCTTTGGTGACACTCCGATTTCTAGGCAAAATGATATATCTCTTTTGGGGATTAATGTGGCACAAGCACATTACAAATATTTCTTCCTCTGCATCTAAAAAACTTGGTTTTCTATTTCGCTCTCGGTATTACTTTTCTTCCAAACAGCTGTTCACTCTGTACAAATCGCAAATCCGCCCTACCATGGAATATTGTTCCCACATCTGGGCCGGTGCCCCCGAAACCTCTCTCAGCCTTCTAGATTCCATTCAGAAGAGGGCAGTTAGGTTAATTAATGACTCATCTCTAAAAGAGTCTTTCCACTCTCTGTCTCATAGGCATACTGTTTCTGCTGCATGCCTTTCCTACAGATACTTCCATGGTCACTGTTCTTCTGAATTGGTTTCTAGAATTACCACTCTCTCTTTCGAAACAGTCCGAACACGTGCCGCCAACATCCATTTACTGTCCAACTTCAAATTTGCAAAACCAAATTTTCATCTTCCTTGTTTATTCATTCAACTGCTGTTTTCTGGAACGGCCTTTCTTCATACGTATTTCCTTAAAATTACAGTCTACAGAAGTTCCAGTCTAATGTCAACAAATATCTTCTTTCATATTCTCAACCTCCAACCCTCATGTTTGGAGTTTTCATAAAAAAAAAACAAAAGTAGTACGTCGATTATCCAGACAACTTCCCCTCGAAAATTATAGTATCCACTTTTAGTGCACTGGTTGTTATGCTGAAATATTACTCCTGCCACTAAATACATGTGTTTATGATTATTTATTCGACGATATATGCAGTATAGCATAGAAATTCATTTTGTGAAATAAACAGATAAAAATAGTGTTTTGTTTATATTTTTATTTGTAATGCTAGTCATTAATGTAACATACCATCGTGAAAAAGGGTTAGAAATGTGAAATTCCTAGGAGATGCACTTTCTTTGAATACCACTGTATTTGTCGAGTCGGATTTCATTAAAACTGGACAAATGAAAACCCAGCAGTTATTTCTTTTTCCCATACAATTTGTTTGGAAAAAAGAAAATCATATATTGAATGTACTTTTAATGCCATGGACTGTCTAGCTTTAGTCAATCCGTGGATTGCTTTATGTGCATTATTTTGCAAGAACTGTGAATATTATGTTGCTTATGAAGAGATATATATATATATATATATATATATACATACACACACACACACACACACAGAGACAACAGCCTTAAAAAAAATTATACACTAGGAGAGTAATAAATATTATAGAATTTTAATTAAACTTAACTTCTGCTCTAAAGTAATGGATCTCTGGTTAAAGAAGTCATGCAGGACCATTTGGACAGGAATGCAGTTATACTACGGTCATATCGGATTTTTTAATGGGCGATCCTGTCTGACCAACCTAATTGGATACTGTGATGCAATAACACAGGAATACAATTTAAATCCCCTTCCATAGGCTATGTGGACATTTCTCATCCAGCACAGGACACATAATGCTCACATTTGCATACCGTCAACACACGCACATGCATACAGCAGTGCAGATATTTGCACCTGCATATATACCATCACATTCAGACTCATCTGCTCTCACATACTTCCACTCAGGCATCCACCGACATGCATTCCTATAACCACCAGTACCCACGAAAATGATACACATGTAGCATAATGATTGTTACGCTTTTAAAAATAAAAGACATGAAATAAAAAAAATAAAAAAACAGGCAATTTCTAAAATAAACAAACATTCTCTCTGGGTGGGCAAAACATTCTAACATCCAGCTCGTTTTGGTTTGTCATAGTAGTTACCACAGTCCAGTAGGTGTGCTTGTCTACGTAGGGAGGGGTGTTGCTGTCTGCATTGCCATTGGTGGTTGCTTCTCCTGGTCTCAAAAACTTTTTGAGCAAATTCAGAGAGGGCCATGTAATACATTTCACCAGAGGTAATAATTGCTCATCTCTGGTGATAAATGACATGGACCTAATCTTCATCAGCTCCACAGGCACATTTGGGATCTGGGGATAAAAACCAAGTTGAGGCAACTTTGCATTCAGGAAGCCTTGCTCTGTTAGCAAAATTGTGGCAATAAGCCCAAAATTGTGGCATTAGGCAAATCAAGGAGGAAGTTTGGGGGAACTAGGGATACTTGGTGCAGAAAAATCCTAGGGCTTCCCCTTTGGGTGTCTTGTCCCATCAACTCTGCCTTTGCTGGTAGAGTTGATGGGACTAGCATATTGGTTGAGATTTGTTTCTTGAGTTTATAGTTGAGGTCTCTTTTGATAACTTCATCAAGACCTGCAAAGCAGGTGTACTGACAGTGCGGCATGCCCTCTTAATGCTGAGTAGTATAATTACCATATAGATTCTGACTTCTTTTTATTTCTGTCTAGAGTAGCTCTGTAATACCATGTGCCTGCACCATAGGTGATAAGTGGAAGGAAGGTTCCTTTGTATATAAGGACAAATGTCCTCCTTTTTAACCTCCAGTCGGCCTGGCTGATTCTATCAACCATACCAGCATAGTTCCTGATTTTCTTGGCTAAATTTATGAGATGTGGGAAAAAAGTTAGCGTATTGTCAAATATTATACCTAGATATTTCAATTCTGTAAACAGAGCTATTGTTTTATCTGCAATTTTAATCTGTGGACATCTGTTCAAGAATAGAAGTGACTTGGTTTTACATAGTCGCTTCTATTCTTGAACTATTTATTTTTAACTTATGTATATTTGCCCATTACTGTTACTGGAGAGTGTTAATTGCTAGATTGGCATGCTGTTCCAAAACAACTTAACAAGCAGAACAAGATCATCTGGAAAGGCCATCTCTCTGTTGGGCCTCTGTCCATCCCCAGGAATCATCTGGCACAAGATTCCAGAAAGGGACCCAGCACAGAACCCTTGGCTACCTTGTGTGACTTTCTTAGTAATGCACTGATATCCAATTTTCCACAGAAAGGACGTACACAATGAAAAACAGCGAAGACTTCTTTTTTTTTATGAAAACCCTAAACACAAGAGGTATTAGAACCTATAGTACTTAGTACCATGCTTAGGTTGGAGGTTGAGAAGACAAAAGAAGATATTTGTTGACATTAGACTTGAATTTCTGAAGACTGTAATTTTCAGGAAATATGCACGAAGGAAGGTTGCTCCACAAAACGGCAGTTGAATGAATAAACGAGGAAGATGAAAAGTTGGTTCTGTGAGTTTGAAGTTGGACAGTAAATGGATGTTGGCGACATGTGTTCGGACTGTTTTGAAAGAGAGCGGGAATAATAGAAGCCAATTCAGACGAACAGTGCCCATTGAAGTATCTGTAGAAAAGGCATACAGCAGAAACAGTACGTCTATGAGACAGCGAGTGGAGAGACTTTGTTAGAGAGCAGTCATTAATTAACCTAACTGCCCTCTTCTGAATGCAATCTACAAACCTGAGAGAGGTTTTTGGGTCACTGCCTCAGGTGTGGGAATAATATTCCATGGTAGGGCGGAAATCCCTTTGAAACCATTGCGATTAGCAGTGCTGAAGCTGAGTGAGCTTTCAGCATAATGAATAATATTGTGACAAATGAACGTGTTGCAAATTATGATGACCATACATCTAAATGGAAAACCATTGCTTCAATTTGATTCGGATTGTTATGTCAAATCATTCCTCTGTAATCATCTCTCAGCTATTGAACAAACCAGAAGATCGACAACAAATATTAATGAAGAAGTAAATTGGCAATTTTTAGAATCAATTTTTCTTGAATATTTGTGAAATAATTTTTTTTTCATGAAATCTGTGATTTTTTTTGTGTATTTTTTCCAGAAAGTTCGTTTTTTATGTAATATTTGTTTTTATATTGTGCAATGTTTTTTGACAGGTTTTATGTTATTTGTGATGTGGGAAATATTTCATGTTAATTTTATTCGCATTATTAAAATTTTAACATGAAAAAAATGTATCCATTATATTTCCCTAGTTGTAAAAAAAAGACCAATAAAAAAGTTGCGCATGTAGATGGTTTATGCAAAACATCCTTCGCATTTCTTTTAGGAATTTTGATTTGTATATATTGATTACAAAATAAAAAAGAGCTTTTTTTATTGTAATTATTTTATTGATCATTCACATATTTTCATAATTTATGGAAGACAAGATACAATGGATTTATGATAATTATAGTAAGAGATGTATACTTGCAAGTGCAACGTATCTAAATATCTCTAAAACAGCACCGATTGATGTACGCGATCGTGTATTTGAAGCGATATACACAGCTGTTGGGGGAACTTAACAATGGGATGTAACGAAAATGCGATACGGAAAAAAAAAGAAAGTGATTACAAATATTTGTATTGTTGTAATCATACTGCAGAAGTAACTTCAGGAAGCATGATTGTGATGTCATACTATTCAAAAATTCTAAAACGTTAGAACTCCAGACACTGTTGTATTCAGTTATCATCATAAGGCAAGGCAAGGCATGACAACCAGGTTTTTAAGTTTTTTTTTTTGATAGATCTAGAAACGTTTTACACATTCACTTATACGCATGGTTAAGGGGGGTAATAAGCCGCATCTGTCCACCCCCCTGACTCGAGATATCATACCGGTCACAAAAATGCGTCACGCGCTCAAATCACACTACTAGTAGTGCGGGCGTGGGAAGCACCTCTAGTGGAAGCCGCTGATGACGTCACTTCCGTGACCGATTAAAATTACTCGGTAGAAAGTCAGAAAAACTGAGCCCATTGTTAAAATATTCCCAGCTCACCACTGCCCATATGTAGTACTTTACATTTGTCACTGTTAAACTTCATTTGCCACCTCTCAGCCCATCTATTCAACCTTTCCAGATCCTGTTGCAGCAACATAGCGTCAGTAGTGTCCTTAACGACCCTGCCAACCTTTGTATCGTCTGCAAACTTGGACATTAAGCTTCATATACCATCATCAATATCATTTATAAATACAGAAAACAACAATGGATCCAACACTAAACCCTGAGTAACTCCACTAATAACATTAATTCACGATGAGCAGTGTCCATTGAATTACCACTCTGTCTTCTCCCCCTCAACCATCCCTTTATCCATAGCAGCAGTTTGCTTCCAATGCCACACTGCTCCAATTTGTGCAGCAGTCCTCCATGTGCAACAGTATCAAAAGTCTTTCAAATATATAATATCAAAGTTATTCCTTGCATCCATTTCTTTTGTGACCGCATCATAGTATCCAATCAAATTGGTCAGGCAAGGCTTTCCCTTAACAAAACCATGCTGTGTCCGAGCTATAACTGAAGTCTTGTCTAGATGATCCTGCAGTGCTTCTTTAACCAGTGCCTCCATTAATTTTCCTGGAAGAGAAGTTAAACTCACAGGTGTATAAATACTTGTGTCAGCCTTTGATCCTCCTTTGTGAATTAGGGTCACATTTGCACATCTCCAGTCTATGGGCACCTCCCCTGAGTCCAAAGAAGCTCCCATATTTATGGCTAAGGGTTTGCTTACTTCCTTTGCTGCCTCCTTTAATATAACTGGATAGATCCCATCCACCCCTGGTGTCCTTTTTATGTTTATCCTCAACAATTTCTCCTCCACTTTCCTCTCAGTTATTACAAAATCATCTAGCTCACTGCCAGAGTTTACTTCACCTCTGGCATTCCCCTTCCTGAATAACTCCTCATGTGTGAATGTAGATGCAAAATACTAGTTTAGTTTGTTAGCCACATGAGCAGGATCCTCAACTGTTGAACCATCAATATCCAGTGGACCAATCTGATTCATCCCTTTCCTTCTAGAGTTTACATAGGTAAAGAACTCTTTTCTGTTTTTCTTTGCATCCTTTGCCAAGGATTTCTCATAATCTGCCTTTGCTGCCTAATCTTCTTGGTGAATTGGTTACAGACCAGTTTATATCTATCATAGGCTGCCATGTCACCCATTAATTTATACGTATCCCATGCATTTTTCTTCTCTGCCATATGTCTCATTAGTTCATCTGACATCCATTTAGGCCTAAACCTTGAACAATATTTAGCATTAGCATTTGATGCAAGAAAGCAAGCTTATGCAGCATCAGCCAAAAAAAAAAAAAAAAAAAAAACCCCACTTCCACTTCACCCCTCTGTTCATTCAAAATACCTGTCCAGCTGAGCCTTAAACTTATTTAGGCTATCAACCTCCACCACAAGGGATGGAAGTCTGTTCCACCAACCAACCACCCGCTGGCTAAAGGCAAATTTCCACACGTCTATCCTACATCTGTCTTTCCTCAATTTGAATTTATGCCCTCTCAGGTGATTTTTCTGAGCTAGAGGAAGAATCCCATCAGCATTGAGCATGCTTAAACCATTCAAGGCTTTATACACCTCTATCAGATCACCTCGCTGGTGCCTAGTCTCCAGACACTGTAATTTGCAAAACTTAAACCTTTCTTCGTAAGAGCACCCCTTTGTTCCATTCACTAATTTCGTTGCCCTTCTCTGTACTCGTTCCAGCAGCTCTACATCCTTCTTGAAATGAGGCCTCCAGACCTGTATACAGTACTCTAGGTGTGGCCTGACCATTGCCTTATACAATGGAATAATCACCTCCTTATGTAAAGCTTAGTAGCTTCCAAGATAAGTTCATTGAATGCTTCCCATTTTGAATTTGCTGTTGGTAACATCATCAGTTGGGCCCACTATATAGAATTTAAATACTGTCTCAGACCATCATAGTCGCCTTTACGAAAGAAAAAACCCTTCCCTTTACCCCTGATGGTAGTTACCTCTTTGAGTAAATCCCACTTCAGCACACTGTGATCACTGCCATCTAGTGGTTCCTTTATCTGCAGATTCTTAATGCATTAAGAATCACTACTGATAATCAGATCAAGAGTATTACTTCCTCTAGTTGCCTCCCGAACATGCTGATGTAGAAAACAATCATCCAATAAATCCACAAAAGCCTTGCTAGTGTGTGAGTGACCAACCCACAAATTCCAGTCAATATCTGGGAAATTAAAATCCCCCATTATAAGATTCTCTGATTTACTGTCCCTGTACAGTTTCTTATTATACTCATCAGAGTCATTAGGCCTACAGCACACTCCTACTCTCAATTTTGATCTCCCAATGCTTATGTTACACCAAACTGACTCGACACTGCACTGTCCAGCGATGTCGACTGGTCTCACTTCCTTGGATTTTATGTGTTTCTTAACTAATAGCATAACCCCTCCTCCCTTCCTGTCCTGTCTATCCTTTCTGTACACATTGTACTCCCCAAATTCCAGTTCTGCATTCCTTATATCTGTGTGACACCACGTCTTTGATATCCCAACAATATCTGCCTTTGATGTTTTGAGCAATACCTCAAATTCATCAAATTTATTTACCAAACTCCTATCATTGGTGCACACGCAAGTATACATGCACCTGTTCCTATTCTTAGCTACCCTAACACAATCCATGTGTTTACTTGTACTGCAATGACTCCCAGCAGTCTCTGAAATATTCTGCATCTTGTTTTCCAGGCTGCTTGCTGCTAATTCCAATAGAAGCAATGCAAGAATCACTTTCACCTCTGCCAGTGGCTACTGTTAATCTATTAGTCCTTGTACCCCCCCCCCTCCCCAAGCTAGCAGTTTTCTGACTCTAACACTGCCTCGATAGCATCAGCAAATATTCTTGCGCCCTTTCTATTTAAGTGTATCCCATCCCTGTAGAAGCAGTCTCTCCTGTTAGCAAGTACAGACCAGGCTGAAAAAAATTCTACCCCTTGATCCTTGCACAATCTTTCCAGTGCCGAATTGATTGACAAGGCTCTCATCATATACACCCTCTTATTGTTCTGGGCAGAATTGCAGACACTTTCAGATTCAACCCTAATTCACAGTTTTTTTTTTATAATCCAAGACTCTGATTATATGTGTTGCAGATCTTGGCAACCAGGCATCTCAGAGGTAACCTGATTGAGGTTTATAAGGCTCTGAGATGGTTAATAAAATAGAATGAATGAAGGTGGAATTTTCACTGTTATTGAGAATTCCAGACCTCATGGGCATAAATTCAAATTATGGAGAAAGAGGTTTAGACTAGATTGTAGAAAGTTTTCTTTGGCCACTGAATTGTTGATTGCTGGAACAGGTTACCAGTTTGAGGCTGTTGTTGAGGCTTGACCGTTTGAATAAATTCAAAGGTCAACTGAATAGTTACCAGGGCCGGCTTAAGACATGATCGAGCTGTTCCCCCAAACAGCTCGATCCCCAAACAGTGTCCCCCAAACAGCACCAAAATTTAAGGAGCTCAAAATACCTCAAATTCACTGATTTGCTGTAACTTTCAAGTCTGGTAGGGCACAACAAAAAATCTCGCACAAGGGGCTGATAGACCTGGGGTTGCTTCTGACAATTACTTGTGTGAAGAGGGAAGCAAATAATTTGTATTTCTCATCTACTCTTTTTTTTTTTAACCAGTGCAGCAAAACCCTATGGCTTTCTTGCACTATATGACTATTATTATTACTGTACAACTGGGAAAAGTACTGCCCCAGTTTGTATGTTTACTGAGGTTCTTTAATCTTCCATCGCTTGCGCCCTCAGTTTAACAGGTACTCATGTGCTGTCTGTGAGACACCAATTTTTGTTTTAATTATAAAAAATTAAAATTTAACTTTTTTTCCTAAATTGAAAATGGTGATGTGTCAATTATGATTTGTTAATTTCTTTTGATATTTTTAATATCGAAAGAAAATAAATGAGAGAACCCAATAATAATAAAGAAAATTTTTATTAATTTTTTATTTTTTGAGCATTTTCAGGTTGCACATCCCTTGGAGTGAAACAAAATGCTTGTGTATCATCTGATTAGACACCTGTCGCGGTGTCTCACAGGCCGCATGGGAATGGGAGTTACCTAGAAGAAAGATAGACACTTTTATTATTATTATTATTATCAGCTATATGGTGCAAGGAAGCCTGAGGCTTATGCTGCACCAGCCAAAAAAAAATTCCCGAGTTACCCTAAGAGAGAGAGAGAGAGAGAGAGTCAAAAGGGAATCACCAAGAAAGAGAAGAATGATGATATCCAGCTCAGGACCCTGGATGTGCCAAGCCCATACTCACCAGATGTGAGCCCCTGAGGTCACCTGGCCTTTGTTAAATGCCAAATAAAAATTTATGGTCTTGTAATTCATCATAGTATATTGAAATGAAACCAGAAAATATTTTCTAATCAGTTAGAGAATATTGGTGGTTAAGAGTTCACAGTTTGATTTCATTTAAAAATTTAAAAAGAATTCAGAAGCAGTTAAAAAATGTGGTGTCTGTCAGACATACTAGCAGTAGAAAGTTAAATAGGCTCCATAGTTTTTGTTGGCATCTCCTTAACTTCTGGTAATTTGTTATGCTGCCTCAGTTGGTCAGTCACTGAGGCTAGTGAAAAAAAAATTCTGAAAACTTTTTGCTGAATTTATATTTGATATTGGAACTTTTTGTTAAATTCAATATTCTACA
The DNA here is from genome assembly GCF_048544385.1 of Mastigoproctus giganteus. Classification (NCBI taxonomy): domain Eukaryota; kingdom Metazoa; phylum Arthropoda; class Arachnida; order Uropygi; family Thelyphonidae; genus Mastigoproctus; species Mastigoproctus giganteus. The sequence continues at coordinate 267,011,843 of NC_143576.1, read as the reverse complement.
GAAACTAGATATATGAAAGAAAACTATTTCAAAATAGTTTTGTTGAGCATCATTTGCAAATGTCATAAAATAGTTCTGTGACCAAGTCCATTCACAGATGGTGCTCTTTCTTTTGAATTCACCTCACCTTGCAGGTAGAATTCGAGAGCATCTATGAATTGGATAGCCTTCGACATACGTGAAAGATTTGGTTACTTAAGTTTGTAACTTTATTTTAATCCAATTTTTTTTTTTTGGAATAAGGAAAATGAAATTAGCATTGGCAATATGGTGGCTAAGGCTTTTACTGCACCAGCCAAAAAAAAAAAATTAAATTGATTAAAAACATAATAATAAATAAAAAATAAAATAAACTGCCTACTTTGTTCAGTTGACCTTTGAATTTTCCCAAGCTGTCAGCTTCAACCGCCCATGGAGGCAACTTATTCCGGTAATTAATATCTTGCTGGCTAAAAGAAAACTTCTTGCAATCAAGTTCAAACCATTTTCACTGTAATTTGAATTTCTAGAATCATTTATGACAGAAATTTCACCCTTCATTCATTTTACTTTATCCTCTCAGAGCCTTATACACCTCAGTGTATAAGGCACCCCTTCTAAATGCCTGGTTACAATATCTGTAGCCACAATATATTCAAAGGCTTTCCTTATATGGATGCCCTTTTGCTGATCTCACCAGGGGCATTGTCCATCTTTGAGCCTTCCAAGAAGCAAGATGCCTTTTTTCAGGTGTCTTCTGTACTTTTGCATTAGTTGAGTCATATGATGCAAGAAAGCAAGCTTATACAGTATCAGCCAAAAAAAACCCCTTCCCGTTTCACCCATTCGGTCACAACAAATGTTTGTCTAGTTCAGCCTAAAATTTATTTAAGCTATCAACTTCCACAACAACAGATGGAAGTCTGTTCCAGCAATCAACTACCCGCTGGCTAAACGCAAACTTCCGCATATCTGTTCTACAACTGTCTTTCCTTAATTTGAATATATGCCCCCTTCAGGTTCTTAATCTGAGCAAGTGGAAGTATCCTGTCAGCATAAAGCCTACTCAAACCATTCAAAGACTTATACACCTCGATCAGATCACCTTACAGGTGCCTAGTCTCCAGATGCTGCAACTTGCAGAACTTTAGCCTTTCTTTGTAAGCGCACCCCTTTGTTCTTCTCACCAATCTTGTTGCCCTTCTCTGTATTCATTCTAGCAACTCAACATCCTAAAATGAGGTCTCCAGACCTGTATACAGTACTCAAGGTGTGGCCTGACCATTGCCTTATACAAAGGGATAATCACTGCCTTGTCTCTGCTAGAAAAATTCTTATATATCATTGACAAGACTCCATGACCTGCTCTGGCAGCCTGTCTGCACTGCTCAGAGAACTTCATATTTGACTCCACAATTACGCCCAGGTCTTGTTCATTCTCCACCTCCCTGAGTGTAGCACCACATTTCTCTTGATACATTTCTCTTGGGTTACTGCTACTCATATGGAGTACTTTGCAGTTTTCAATGTTAAATTTCAGTTGCCACTTCTCAGCCCATCTGTCTAACTTTTCTAGATCCTGTTGCAGTAGCATACTGTCTTTATTGTCGTTAACAACCCTGCCAACCTTTGTATCATCTGCAAACTTGCACATTAAGCCAGATATGCCTTCATCGATATCATTGATAAATACACAAAACAACAATGGTCCCAGCACCGAATCCTGGGGGGGGGATTCCGCTAATAACATTAGTCCCCATAGAGCAGTGTCCATTTATTATCACTCTCTGCCATCTCCCACTCACCCATCCCTTTATCCATTGTAGTAACTTGCCCTTAATGCCATACCGCTCCAGTTTGTATAGCAGGCTTCCATGTGCTCTCAAACTCTTAGCCATAATTATGAGAGCACCCTTAGAGTCAGGGGAGGTCCCCATGGACTGGAGATGTGCAAATGTATCCCCAATTCACAAAGGGGGTTCAAAGAGTGACACAAATAATTATGGACCTGTTAGTTTAACCTCTGTTCCGGGGAAAATAATGGAGTCACTGGTTAAAGAGGTGATACAGAATCACCTAGGCAAGACAGCAGTAATAGCTCAGACACTGCATGGGTTTGTTAAGGGGAAGTCTTGTCTGATCAATTTGATTGGATACTACAATGTGGTCACAAATCAACCGGATTCAAATAATTATTTTGATATCGTATACTTGGATTTCAGGAAAGCTTTTAATACTGTTGCACATGGAAGACTGCTATACAAATCGGAGCGATATGGCATTAAAGGCAAGTTACTGCAATGGATAGTTGAGTGGGAGATGGCAGAGAGTGGTAATAAATGGACACTGCTCTACGTGGACTAATGTTATTAGTGAAATCTTCTTAGGATTCGATGCTGGGCCCATTGTTGTTTTGTGTATTTATCAATGATATTGATGAAGGTATATATCAGGCAGTGGCGTAGCTACCATGTAGGTAGGCAAGGCAATTGCCTCTGGGCCCGGCATCTTTGGCTGTCTCCTCTTTTTGGAATTTTCATTAAAGTAGGGGCCCCGAACATGTTCTTTGCTTCTGGGGCCGAAAAAGGGTAGCTATGCTACTGATATCAGGTTTAATGTGAAAGTTTGCAGATGATACAAAGGTTGGCAGGGTTGTTAACAACAGTAAAGACAGTATGCTACTGCAACAGGATCTAGTAAAGTTGGACCTCCCCTGACTCTAGGATGCTCTCATAATTATGGCTAATTGTTTGCTTACTTCTTTTGCTGCTTCCTTTAACATAACTGGATAGATCCTGTCCACCTCAGGTGCCTTCCTTATGTTTAACTTCAACAATTTCCCTTCCACTTTGCTCTCAGTTATTAAGAAATCTCTTAGCTCCCTGTTAGAGTTTGATAAACTTCTGGCATTCCCCTCCTTGAATAACTCTTCATGTGTGAATGTAGATGCAAAATACTCATTTAGTTTATCAGCCACTTGAGCAGGATCATCAATAGTGTTGAACTGTCTATGTTAAGTGGACCAATCTGATTCATCCCCTTCCTTCTAGAGGTTACTTAAGTAAAGAACTCTTTGCTGTTTTTCTTTGAACACGGTATTCCAAGTGTGGGCTTATCATTTCCTTATACCGTGGAATTATAACATCCCTTCTCTCTACAAGCAAATATTTGATAAATCATTGATAGGACACCATAAGCGTTCTTTGCCATCTGCCTATACTGTTCAGAGAGCTTCCTGCCAGCTGTAAAAAAAAAAAAAAAAAATGGGTAAACTGCAGCCATTATCAACCCACAACCCACTGCAGGATGGAAGCCTCCTCAACGATTCGCATTGAGGGAGGACCATAAGCTGCCAATCTGGTCCAGTGCTGGTTGGCAGATCAACCGTATTTAGCAATCGGGCTCTCAGAAGCTCTACTGATGAAATTTTGACATTATGCCCTCTATCCTTTTGTCAGTGTAATTCAAGAAACCAAAACTAACAGTGATCCTAGTGCCAATCCTTGGGGACCTCACTTTTTATGGTAGCCCCCAATTTAAAGGGAAACCATTAGTCACAATCAAATCTGCTTGTTGGACCACATAGCACCCAATATTTCCTAGACTTTGTATGGGCAAAACGTTTTTTGAGTGATATACTTTTGTCCCAAGTCCAAGTGAGATGCTACTTTTTAAATTTTCTCTTTTCAGTGGTTATTATTTCAATGTTTTTTGCTTTCCTTTTTTGTTTGTGTTAGCTGTGTGGATATGGTTTTGTTGAGTTCTAGGCTTAGTGAATTTAGGAACCTTTTGAGTTGTATTTGCTTTCTATTGTGCATTTGGAAGTTGAACAGGTTTACTTTTGAAGTTATAGAAAATTTTAGGCCATCAGCATATGAGCTGAAATCTTTATATGTTGGAGGTACTGAGGCTTATTATTGAAACAGTGCTGAGCAAGGAGTTGCATGAACTTGAATAATTTTTGCAGTGTGCTACTGATAGTAATGGGCCTATAATCTTTAGATTCTTTTTTTCTTTTTTTCTTTTTTTTTTTGGCTTCTCTATTTTTAGTACAGGCCATATAATCAAAAATTTGATAATAGCAAGTTTATTTTCAAATTTTCAGTAGGAAGAGAGAGGTATTCCATCAGTGCCAGTCATGGCTTTGTTTTGGGAGGTTGTTAATGGCATCCTTTGCATTTTCATGTGTGATGGTAATGTTGCTTGTTGGATGTCTGGGGTAGGCGCCTCCGTAGCCAGGTGGGAAGGAGCAGCAGTGCGTAGCACACGCTTCTTGATTAGACCGGGGTTCGAGCCCGTCACCACCAAATATGGAGGGTGCGGAAAGGTCAGGGAATGACCACCGCATATCCCGGAGCAATATGGCCTTAGTTGCTAATGCTCCTAAAAACCAAAATAACTAACTAACTGGATGTCTGTCAGGCTAGTTTCCTTTAAGGAGCCCCTGCTTATCTTGTTGTTGACATTGAGAGAGCTCAATGGACACGTTGCCTGCTCATCAAAGATTTTCTTATCCATTTCAAAACTGTGATTCTGCTTTCTGTAAATTCTTTTTGAGGTTATCGGTTTCTCTGATATCCTGTCATTCTATGCCTGCCTTTTACTTCTCAGGAAAATTTCCCTTTCTCTTTTGTACTTAGGTAGTCAGCCTGTGCATTAGTCTTTCTCTGTTGCTGGTATGCTTTTTGCTTCCTCCAGAAGTCTGACTTTATTGCCTTGTAAAACAAAACACATTAAAATATCTACAAAATTAGCATGGTTTTACAATATTAAACCTTGTAGAGATTTTGATATTTGGATGTGTTTCGTTGCTTCTTCAATTGCTGTTTGCTTTAATTTTTCAGTAAGCTGTTTAAATACTTTCTGTTGGCTTCCTTAGCTCCCAAATCTTCCTGTGTACCTTTGCCCATCAGTATTTATTCTCTAACTGGTTATACAGTATTTTCTGTCTTTTTCTATACACTATGAATTACAAGGCATTAATTCTTTTTGTTGGTGTTTAACAGATGCCAGGCAAGCAAAGACATCTACCTTTCTTATAGGCAATTCCCATTCCCGCATGGTGTTCATGAGACACCAGTGACAGTTGTCTAATCATGCCAGAGAGGTTTGGTGTCACTGGCTGAATGTGAGCAGCTGACAAAATTAAAGATGCTCATATTGTGTCTCCCAAATGCCACATGAGCATCAGCATTTCAATCTGGAGAATAATGGCCTTGAAATTTCTAAAAAATGTAATTGAATTTACAAATTGTGATTAATTGATCACCATTTTCAACTTAGTAAAAAGCTAAAAATGATTTTTTTTTAATAAAAAAAAATATTAGTGTTGCAGATGCTGTGTGAGCATGACTGTTAAATTTTTGTTGCGTTAAAAAGGTTAATTTGATCCCACTTGGTCCTTGAGGTTGTCACAGACATTCTCTCAGATATGCCAGACAAGCTGTACTTGCTACCTGAGAGTTTAAAACGTTGATGGAACTGATATTCAGGTGATATTCAAGTCAAGTGGACCCAATTTCAGCAAAGTCTGGACGGTCTGTGACAGCCAAATCCTCTGCTTGCACCTTCACGATGGTGGGACTGTTAGTAATCCGGGGTATAACCTCCATACACAAGCACACTGTGGGTAACCACCCAGGTGTGAACTTGCTTACGTTGGTTCACACCTGGGTGGTCACCCAAGTGTGAACCAACGTAAGCAGGGGTTGAGGTGTGGCACCCACACCACATGGAGGAATGCCACCTCCTCTGTGTTACCAGTCAATACTAGGTGGTAGATGACTCTCATCAACAGGTGCAATACCACCACTTTGCTTATTGGAGGCTTGAAGTGGTGGAACCCATATTTAGTCTCCAGAGCTAAGTTCCAGTCAACCCTTCCCCATCTCTTCCATCATGCAGTATGACTGATGACTTTTGAGGTTAATGCCTTGATGAACATCAAGGCAAGTCCAATCTTCCTTACATTTTGAGGATACAGCTCTAAAACGGTATTCACAGGCTGGCCACTAGTTAGTACATTGGACCGAACCTATTGGTAACTCTTTAGGAGGCTTCTGAATCAGCTAGTGTATAATCTTGCTTACCTCTGCTCTGCCAGATAGTGACTGAGGGAGTCTGAGTAGTGTGTATGCAGGGGGCATTGTCGAGGCCACATTATGTCATGGATCTGGGTATATTCTTACCATGTCTATGCCATATCCAAAAATTTCATTACTTCATGCAGCATGTCCCCCCACTTTTTCTTACTATTGAATACACCATGAATTGTCAAACTAATAGAATAAGCTTATCTGCAAAAAGATCTAAATCTCCCAAACACTTCCTAATTCATCTCACAAATATACGTGGTCTCAATTCTAATCTCAACAATGTCCATTTCCACTTGCAGTCTGCCAAACCCTATGTACTTTTTCTGACAGAATCTCAGTTATCGGTTGATTCAACTACTGCTCATCTCAGTTGCCCAAATTATTTGCTGTATGATTCCTCAAAAGTGGTACTTGTTCATATGTACATTCCAGTATTCCCTGTAAGAGACTTGGTAATTTGGAATCTCCTCTCTTTGATCTTCTCTGGCTTAAAATCTCTCTACCTCGTTGTATCAAATTCATCTTTTATCTCTACCATTCTCCCAACTCCGCTAATCACTTGGAGCTTTTTGACTTCCTCTCTTTGCAACTTGACTTTCTCCAGTCCAACTTTCCTAACAGCGAGGTAATTTTCCTTGGTGATTTTAATGTTCACAACTCCAGCTGGCTTCCGTTTTCTAGTCACACCGACCCAGCTGGTCGAGACGCTGAGGCTTTTGCAATTACTAATGATGTTGCACAGATTGTCAATTACCTACAAGAATACCGGACAATCCTAATTATACAGCCAACACGCTTGATAATTTTCTCACAAACAACCCTTCTATGTACACGGTCGAAATGAGAGGTCCTTTAGGCACTTCAGATCACAACTTGTTGATTGTCTCTTCTCCAATGGAGCCTTTCTCATGGCTATTCCCAACCTCGTGTTGTTTGGCATTACAAGAATGCAAAATGAGATGACCTGCGAAATTTCTTTTCTTTGGTCGGATTACTGTTTCAAAACTTCTAATGTCAACATTTGCTCAGATCGTGTCAGTGAAATTATTCTTGCAGGAATGGAATCCTTTATCCCACACTCCACTTTAAAATCTCATCCTTTATCTAAACCTTGGTTTTCCAATAAATGTGCTAATGCTGATCAAGCGAAGAATGTTGCATATCGTAATTGGCTTGGTTCCAATTCTTCAGTTTCATTTTCTGCCTACACCAAAGCTCGCAACAATTGCAAAGCAGTTATTAATCAGTCCAAAATAGATTTTGAACAGGTGAGGAGTACAGAACTTGCTTCTTGCCCTATGGTAGCTGAGCATTCTGGTTTCTTTCCAAAGCTATTGGCCGCAACTTTTGGCCATCTCTGCTCCCACCTCTGTTAAAACCAGATGGTTTAGTTGTCACTTCAGCCAAAGATAAAGCTGACCTGCTAGAATCCCATTTTTCTACCAATTCATGTATTAATGATCTTGGCAAAACACCTCCCACCATTCCCAACACACTCCATTCAATGCCTCCTGTGGTCTTCTGTCAAAAGGATGTCAGAAGGATTTTTACGAATCTTGATGCTAAGAAAGCTCCAGGTCCCGATGGTATTTCTCCACTTTTTCTCAAAACCTGTGCTGTGAACTTACTCCTATTCTTTGCCACCTTTTTCACTTTCTTATTCCAAAGGTGTTTTTCCTTCTGCTTTGAAATTTGCTCATATCCAGCCAGTTCCTAAAAAGGGTGACAAATCCCTCCCATCCAATTATCGTCCCATTGCAATTACTTCTATTCTTTCCAAAGTAATTTTAAATCAATTAACCGCCAACTCTTTAACTACCTAGAAACCTTCCGTCTGATCAACGATCGCCAGTATGGATTCCGTCAGTGTCGATCCACTGGTGATATTCTGGCTTTTGTTACCCATTTATGGACTAATTCAATGGAAAGATTCGGGGGAAACACAAGTAGTTGCTCTTGACATCTCAAAGGCTTTTGATCGTGTTTGGCATAAAGGTCTTCTAAACAAGCTTCCATCTTATGGTTTGCCAACTGTTTTTTGTAATTGGTTATCCAGTTTTCTCTCTGATTGCTCACTGAGGGTGATGGTAGATGGCTCTCTATCTTCTAACTTCTCCATTAATGCTGGTGTCCCCCAAGGTTCAGTTCTTTCCCCCACTCTTTTCCTCTTGTATATTAATGACCTTCTTCCATTGACTGGAAATCCTATCCATAGTTTTGCTGATGATAGCACATTGCATTCCATTTTGAGAAATATTGCCCTGCTCAATCAGCTTCAACTTCTCGAATATCTGCTACCAATTCCTTACATGCCGATTTCCAGGTAATTCCCCAGTGCGGCAAGAACAACTTAGTTGATTTCGATCCTTCCAAAACTCAGTTTTATCTTATATCTCGCAAAAAAGGATTCTTCTGCTCCTATGCTTATCTTTAGTGACACTCTGATTTCTAGGCAAAATAATATATCTCTTTTGGAGATTAACCTGACTTCTAATCTCTCTTGGTACAAGAACATTACAAATATTGCTTCCTCTGCATCTAAAAAACCTTTTCTCTTTCGCTCTTGCTCTTTACTTTTCTTCCAAACAGCTGTTCACTCTGTACAAATTGCAAATCTGTCCTACCATGGAATATTGTTCCCACATCTGGGGCGGTGCCCCCAAAACCTCTCTCAGACTTCTAGATTCCACTCAGAAGAGGGCAGTTAGGTTAATTAATGACTGCTCTCTAACAGAGTCTCTCCACTTGCTGTCTCATAGACTTACCCTTTCTGCTGCATGCCTCTGCTACAGATACATCCATGGGCACTGTTCTTCTGAATTGGCTTCTGTAATTCCCGCTCTCTCTCTTTCAAGACAGTCCGAACATGTACCGCCACCTGCCAACATCCATTTACTGTCCAGCTTCAGCTTCAAACTCACAGAACCAACTTTTCATCTTCCTCGTTTATTCATTCAACTGCCATTTTCTGGAACAACCTTCCTTCATAAGAATTTCCTGAAAATTACAGTCTACAGAAGTTCAATTCTAATGTCAACAAATATCTTCTTTCGTTTTCTCAACCTCCAATCCAAGCACAGCACTAAGTACTATAGGTTCTAAGACCTCTTGTGTTTGGGGTTTTCATAAAAAAACTAAGGTTGGAAAAAACCAGGCCAAGTTGTTGGTTCTTTCTGGTAGGTGCCATTTCAAGCTTTGTGATGCCAGTGGCTTGTATGGGCTTATTGAAGTATCCAATCACTATGCTGTTCTTGTTTCAAGTCTGTCTTCCTGCACGTGATCAAGCAATATTACACTAGGTATATTTGGATGTTTTCTGTTGTTCTTTTCTAGGTTAAACATATCACTTTAAAACTGCTGTAGTCTGTTTACTGCCAGCAGTAAGGAGTTACTGCACCTCCATTTCTTTTAGTGAACTAAAGTAATAACCCTTTGCCATTCAATTGATAATTCATAACTGTGTGGGGAATCATTTTGACCCTGTTTGAAAGAGTTTGAATTTTTAATAGATAAAAAACATCTTCAAAATTACCCCTCCCCATAGCTACCATGTGAATGGTTTAACAGATTATATATGTTGCAATTAAATATGTTTGATAACAAGAAGATCACAGATTCTTTTATTCAGCTGGGAAGGCAGGCTAATAGACTGCAAGAAATATTTCAAGCATAAATCCATGTAATATTTTTGAATGATGGTTTATTTACCTTATTTCTTATTTGTTAAACAAATATTGACTGGTTAATTTATTTAATCCATAAATTCTATTCCTTTTGGTAAATTTTCTTATTTATATCAGGAATATCTTTACTTCATATTTTTGTTTGTTTGTTAAAATGAATAAAACAATGGAAAATAAGCCCTCAATCTGTCAATAAACAGTATATATTGTATATGCACCAATATCTCAAACAAATATTTATTTGGAAAATTCCTGTGAAAGCACTACCATAAACAACTACTTTGATCATGTGGCCTGTGTTTTGTTGGTGGGATGCTATCTACTGCAACTGTCTGGCCATTTGGACCACCAGTGACTGCTGCTTGACAGGCACAGTACTGCAGATAGCCAGCTATTGTGGAATTGGGTGGAAAGAAGTAGAAGAACACAGGAGACAGAGACCCCCCCCCCTTTCTGATAGAATTAAAACAGATACGCTTTGTATAAGTGAAAATATGGGAAAGTAGCAATTCTCTCCCAATGACAGGTAGTCATGGGGAGAGAATGGTTACTTTTTCATGTTGGATGCTGATTGGAAGTAGAAAGTCTCAACATATTCCCTTGAACTCATGCGAGATAAGTTAAAATTCTTATTTATAATCAGAAAAAAAAATTGTTTCAGCTTTCCTGTTTTGCTTAAAAAGGTTAAGTATTTTATTTTTTTTTTGATTAACTTTATACTTATGTAAGATCTTACTTATTCTTACAAAGATTTTCCAGTGAACTTCAATTTGTGCACCAGTATATTGGCATAAAAGGTTGGATTTCATAAAATGGGATGACTGTGTTTCTATTTATACCACTCTTTCCCTGAAAAATGGTAGTGTTGCCATTATGTTGGCATCCCATCACGGAAGGTGATATGCTAACACAATGTCTGCAATAAGGCCTCTGAGGTTGGGATTATTCATACCACCATTTTAAACACACACACCAACCGTTTATGACTGATTGAATAATGAAATAAAATGAAAATGATAGAAAAGACTGTAAAATAATATTTACGAAAAACTTTTAATTATTTACAAAAAATTAAACTATAACAAAAATAAAATAAGTAAATAAGTTAAAATGCATTAAAATATAAATATAAAAGCGATAAAAAAAAGACAATAAAAACACTATTAGAGCTTTCGGAGGTGTCTGCCTCCTTCCTCAGTAATAGTGAGACTTAAGCGACACATCCTTAAATACCAGGTTCACAGCACACGTGGATGACCAGGCGCATACTCAGCATTCTTTTCACTTGTACCAGAACCGGAAGTGGTCTGGAGACGTGGAAAATTAAAACGTTTATCTCTGGCCAAAACCACCGCCTCAAAAAGGGGGTGAAGCCTAACTCCCCTGTCTCTGTTCATACTATTGTTACCAGAGGATCCAATCCACAGACTTTCCAGCCACTTGCGGTCCCAGAATCTATGCGCCCGGTCAAGGATGACAGCGTTGTCGGGGGAGATCTGGTGTTGTTTTTCCCAATAGTGCTCGGCAATGGCGGATTTATTGAGCTCTGCGGTCCGTATCGCTCGTGAATGTTCCCCCAGACGGTCCTTGAGACGCCGTCCTGTCTCCCCCACGTAACATTCCCCACAATCCGGGCATGTGATCTCATATACGACCCCACTACTAGAATCCCTAGTAATGGGGTCTTTGACCTGTGACACTACTGTGTGCAACCTCTGGCCCGGAAGCTGCACACAGCGTGTCTGAAAGTTGCGAAGCATCCTCGCAATGCAATCTGATAGGCCCGGATAGTAGGGAACATACACTGTGGTAAGTGGTACAGGCGGAACTACCCGATTGGGCTCTTCCTCTCTGTTGTATTCATCAATGACCCTCTGGGGGTAACCGCACCTCATAAGATCCGTCGTGATTTGCCTAATTTCCTTCTCCCCCTTCTCAGGGTTACTGCAATGTGTTCTCACCCTACCCAAAAGTGCTCTGGCCACACTATTTTTATGTTGGACAGTCTGTGCCATCCTATAATGTGTGTACTGGCCCCTACACATTGGTTTCCTATAAACCTTAGTTCTACGTCTGGGGTCTTCCCTATATACCATTATGTCCAGAAATGGGAGGGTACCATCTATTTCTACCTCCGAGGTGAATTTTATAAAGGGGGAGAAATCATTGAGAAACGAGACCACATCTTCCTCTCTCTCTCTCTCTCTCTATCCCCTTCTTTACAATAGTAAACGTGTCATCAACATATCATTTCCACTTACGCATAGGGAATTCCAATCTCGCGAAAACCCTATTCTCAAATTCCTCCATAGCCAGATTTGCAACAATGGCGCTGATTGGAGAACCCACGGCTGTACCGTGAACCTGTTTATGCATCACTCCCTGGAAAACCAAGGTTGTACTAGAAAGACATAATTCAACAGCACCACATATCTTCTATGTTTAGATGGGATCTAGCACTTAAGGTATTATCCTTTTGTAAAGCCAACTCACACATTCTACCCCATGTGCTATGGGGATACACGTAAATAATGATATAACATCTAATGACATCATCATCTCGTCCTCCCCTATTTCTTGTGACTCCTTACAAAGTTCACAAATTCTGCACTGTCTCCACGTCTCCAGACCACTTCCGGTTTTGGTACAAGTGAAAGGAATGCTGAGTATGCGCCTGGTCATCCACGTGTGCCGTGAACCTGGTATTTAAGGATGTGTCGCTTAAGTCTCACTATTACTGAGGAAGGAGGCAGACACCTCCGAAAGCTCTAATAGTGTTTTTTATCGTCTTTTTTATCGCTTTTATATTTATATTTTAATGCATTTTAACTTATTTACTTATTTTATTTTTGTTATAGTTTAATTTTTTGTAATTAATTAAAAGTTTTTTGTAAATATTATTTTACAGCCTTTTCTATCATTTCATTTTATTTTATTTCATTATTCAATCAGTCATAAACGGTTGGTGTGTGTGTTTAAAATTGGTGCTAACACAATGGCTGTTTACTGCTGACATCCAAAAAGAGAAAACCATAAAAAGTAAATTTTTTTTTTGATTATATAACTTTGTTATATAATTAAAATTTTGTTAAACACAAATTTCGTTATAAAGAAATAGATAATAAAGAAATAAAGTGCAATAGAAACGAAATGTCAACACCTTGAAGGAATTCTCACCGGTGAAGAAGGGGGAGCAAAGAGTTATGTCAAGAAATCCAATCTTTGCAGCATGCTTTAAAATGAAAAAAATGTGGTTTGCTTTGAATTATTGACATTTATTCAAGAAAAAAACTTAGTTGAATTATATCCCAACGTCGCCATTTCTGTTTGGATATTATTAACATTGCCAATTACAGTTGCATCTGAAGAGAGGAGTTTTTCAAGACTCAAAATGATTAAAACATATTCCCGAGCTACAATTGGCTAAGAAAGGATTAGTGGATTGGCCATTATGTCAATAGAACAAGATGTACTAAAAGATATAAAAACATCAGACGTTACAAATTTATATCAAGTAAATATCATAAGGTAATGATTTGAAAACTTAAGTTTATATTAGTAATGTACTAGTCATTAAAGTTTAAATAAATAATTATGATTTGAATAATTCTTGAGTGTTTCCTTTATTTTTCAATGTTATGAATTCCACCTTTAAATTTTGCGAGGGGACCCCAAATGAATATTTCGCCCAGGGCCGACAGAAGTCTAGGTATGGCACTGGTTGAAGCATGTGGGTTTCTTCAGTTTGCATTTTGCTTGCTGATAGGTTTAAAGAAAATTTTAATTTCAAAATTCAAAAATACATTTTTAATATAAAAATGGATTTTTCAGTTGTGCTCTGAAAGATTGAAAATAAACCATCAAAAAAGTGAACATTTGAATTTTTTTTTACCGATTATTCAAATGCATGCACATGGGGTTACTTCAACCTTCTGTGTATAGAAGAAAATTCCTTCACATGAGTGGTGATGGGTTAATAAAATTGGACATATCCTATTTGCACCAGGTGCTTTATTTACTTTTAACTTCAACAACTTATATAAACTCTAAAAGGAAGGGGATGAATATGATTGGTCCACTTGACATCGATGGTTCGACTGTTGATGATCCTGCTCAGATAGCAAACAAACTGAATGAGTATTTTGCATCTACATTCACACGTGAGGAATTATTACAATTTGAAAATAGAAGAAGGTTATCAAATTGTAGCAGTGTGCTTAATGATTTTGTAATAACTAAGAGCAAAGTGGAGGAGAAATTGTTGAAGTTAAACACAAGAAAGGCACCTGGGGTGGATGGGATCTATCCAGTTATTTTAAAGGAGGCGGCAAAGCAACTAAGCAAACCCTTAGCCATAATTATGAGAGCATCCTTGGACTCAGGGGACGTTCCCACGGACTGGAGATGTGCAAATGTGTCCCCAATTCACAAAGGTGGATCGAAGGGTGACACGAGTAATTACAGAACAGTTAGTTTAACTTCTGTTCCGGGTAAAATAATGGAGTCGCTGGTTAAAGATGCATTGCAGGATCATCTAGACAAGACTGCAGCAATAATTCAAACACAGCATGGGTTTGTTAAGGGAAAGTCTTGTCTGACAAATTTGATTGGTTATTATGATGTGGTCACAAAGGAACTGGATGCAAAAAATAATTTTGATATCATATACAGGCATACCTCGAATAACGAATAGGATGCGTTCCACGAAATTACTTCGTTAAGCGAAACTTCGTTTTCAGAGGTAAAAATACTATGGCCAGAATAGGGATACGTTCCTACTTAAAGAAAATGAAAAGCTTTTTTTTCGAACAAAGAAAAGTATTATTAAATAAACAGTCAACTTACACACAAAGTGAAATCATATTTTAAAATATGAGTCTAAAGTTGATTGTTTATGCTCTTTTTCTCTTTCATTTAACAATTGCCTATACAGAGTTATTGCATTTAACACTGATCGCTTAACAATAACACTTCTTCCTAAATCAGGATCATTTTCACTAAAAAAATTTAAAACGTTTTCAATATCATTTAAGCACCTTTTTAAATCTTTGGTTGTTAACATTTTTTCGGCAGGAACTTCTTTAACTTCGTCTTCATTATCTTTGTCTTCGTTGCTAACAAGGTTTTCTAAATCTTCCACTGAAAAACCATCAACTTCTGCATTCAATAAATTTCAAACATCCTCTTCATCGACATTTTCGAAACCTATTGATTGAGCCATCTGGATAACTTCATTTCTAATTTCTTGGATGTTATTTTCTTCTTCTATTACAACTTCTGGCCATATTTTGCGCCAAACTCCATTTAAGCATTTCTTAGTGACTTATTTCCAAGAACTATCAATGTTTTCAATTGCGTTTTTAATGGTGTAGTTTTTCCAAAAAGTTTTAACTGTCATTTCCTCTTTATCCTCTAGTTCGGTTAAACTGCTTAATGTTCGACGCAGATAATAAGCTTTAAATGATGCTATTACTCCCTGATCCAATGGTTGAATCAGGGAAGTTGTGTTTGCTGGAAGAAACACAACTTTGACAGGAATGCATGTGTCCAACGTGTTAAGATCAGTAGGATGTCCCGGAGCATTGTCTAACAACAAAAGAGCTTTTTCTTCAAAGTTGTTTTTTTGACAATACCGTTTTACTTCAGGACAAAAGTGGTTAACAAACCAATCAGTAAATAACTCCTTGGTAACCCACGCTTTTCTATTTGCTTTCCATATTACAGGTAAATTCATTTTTATGTTACCTTTTAATGCCCTCGGATTTTCTGAATGGCAAACTAATAACAATTTTAATTTATAATCGCCAGAGGCATTTGATCCAAAGAGTAACGTTAAACGGTCTTTGGCTGCTTTGAACCCAGCAGCTGATTTTTCTTCAATAGAAATGAAGCCTTTTGTTGGTAGCCGTTTCCAGAACAAACCGCTTTCGTCAACATTGAACACCAAATTTGGAAAATTTTCACGTTCAATTATTTCCTTAGTTTTTCTGGAAACTTATTTGCAGCTTCTCCTGTTAATTTTACACTATGAATCCTGGCCCGTTTTTTTAAATTTCTCGAACCAACCACGAGAAGCCCCAAAGGTTTCTGTAATTTCTTCAGTTTGTTTAGATTTCAGGTGATTAAACTGGAATACTTTTTTTATGTTAAATGGGGCTTGAAATTGCCGACTTCGTTATATCGAAGCTTCGTTATCAGAGGTAACGTTAACCGAGGTATGACTGTACTTGGATTTCAGGAAAGCTTTTGACACTGTTGCGCATGAAAGACTACTGTACAAATTGGAGTAGAATGGTATTAAGGGTAAGTTGCTACAATGGATAAAAGGATGGTTAAGTGGGAGAAGACAGAGGGTGGTAATCAATGGGTGCTGCTCTTCGTGGACTAATGTTATTAGTGGAGTCCCACAGGGTTCGGTGTTGGGTCCACTGTTGTTTTGTGTATTTATCAATGATATTGATGAAGGTATATCAGGCTTAATGTCGAAGTTTGCAGATGACACAAAGGTTGGCAGGGTTGTTAATGACAGTAATGGCAGTGTGCTACTGCAACAGGATCTAGATAATTTGGGCAGATGGGCTAAGAAGTGGCAACTGAAGTTCAACCTCGACAAATGCAAAGTACTGCATATGGGTAGAAGTAACCCCAGAGAAACGTACCAACTGTGTGGTACTACACTTAAGGTGGTAGAAAATGAAAAAGACCTGGGAGTAATTGTGCAGTCAGATATGAAGTTTTCTGAGCAGTGCAGACAGGCTGCTAGGGTGGGTCATGGGGTTTTGTCAATGATATATAGGAATTTTGCTAGCAGGGAAAAGGAGGTGATTGTCCCTCTGTATAAGGCAATGGCCAGGCCACGCCTTGAGTACTGCGTACAGGTCTGG
Source organism: Mastigoproctus giganteus (assembly GCF_048544385.1). Lineage (NCBI taxonomy): Eukaryota > Metazoa > Arthropoda > Arachnida > Uropygi > Thelyphonidae > Mastigoproctus > Mastigoproctus giganteus. The sequence continues at coordinate 266,995,202 of NC_143576.1, read as the reverse complement.
AGGCCTCATTTTAGGAAGGATGTAGATTTGCTTGAGCGTGTACAGAGAAGAGCAACACGATTGGTGAGGGGAATGAAGGGATTCTCTTACCAAGAGAGGCTTAAGTTCTGCAAATTGCAGTGGCTGGAGACTAGGCACCTGCGCGGTGATCTGATTGAGGTCTATAAGGCCTTGAATGGGTTGAGCACGCTGAATTCTGATGGGATCCTTCCACTTGTTCAGATTACCAACCTACGGGGACATAAGTTCAAATTAAGAAAGGACAGATGTAGAATAGATGTGCGGAAATTTGCCTTTAGCCAGCGGGTGGTTAATTGCTGGAACAAACTTCCATCTGTCGTTGTGGAAGTTGACAGGTTAAATAAATTTAAGGAGGAACTGGATAGGCATTTGGAGGGAATGGTGTGATTTTTTTTTTTTTTTTTTTTTTTTTGGCTGATGCTGCATAAGCTCCTACACTTGCTTTCTTGCATCATGTGCCACTACTACTACTAATTTCTCTTCCTTCTTTCCTCTTAGTTATTACAAAATAATTTAGCTCTCTGTTGGAATTTGTTATACTTCTGGTCTCCCCATCAATAAAACATTCCTCCTGTGAATTGTGGATACAAAATATCTATTCAGTTTGTCAGCAACCTGAACAGGATCATCAGTGGTTACATTATTCATATGTAATGTATCAGTGTGATTCATTCCTTTCCTTCTAATGTACACATAAGTAAAGTCTTTGCTAATTTCCTTTACATTCTTTGCCAGAGACGTCTCGTAATCTGCCTTAGCTTGCCTAATTCCTTTTGTGACTTGATTGCAGACTAGTTATATGTACTGTAGATTTCTTATCACCTGATAATTTATAAGTATGCAATGTATTTTCTTTTCTGCTTTTGATTATTTGAACAAACTTTCATGTAGCATTGTGGAAGTGGTTAGTTTTAATAAATTTAATGGAACAGATACACAAATTATTATTGGAAAGTTAATTTTTTTGGTTGATCCTGTATAATCTTGCTTTCTTTTATTATTTACCACTACCAATAAAAATAATGATCAGTGAACACATTAAAAACACATTTTGGAGTTGAAAAACTACAACTATTAGTATTAGCATATGCAAGAAAGCAAGCTTATACAACATCAGCCAAAAAAAAAAAAAAAAAAAACCTTTTCATTTCACCAATCCGTTTGTCCCAAATGATTGTCTAGTTCTGTCTTGAATTTATTTAAGCTATCAACTTCCATAATGATTAGTGAATGGAACAAAGGGTTGCTCTTACGAAGAAAGGCTTAAGTTGTGCAAATTAGTGTCTGGAGACTAGGCACCGGCGAGGTGATCTGATAGAGGTGTACAAAGCCTTGAATGGTTTGAGCATGCTCAATGCTGATGGAATTCTTCCTCTTGCTCAGAATAATCACCTGAGAGGGCATAAATTCAAATTGAGGAAAGACAGATGTAGGATAGACGTGCGGAAATTTGCCTTTAGCCAACAGATAGTTGGTTGGTGGAACAGACTTCCATCCCTTGTCTTGGAAGTTGATAGTCTAAATAAATTTAAGGGGTGAAGTGGGTTTTTTTTTTTTTTTTTTTTGGCTGATGCTGCATAAGCTTGCTTTCTTGCATCATATGCCTCTACTAATGCTAATGACAGATGGAAGTTTGTTTCCAGCAATCAACTACCCGCTGGCTAAAGGAAAATTTTTGCACATCTATTCAACAACTCTTTCCTCAATTTCAGTTTATGCCCCCTCAAGTATGTAATCTGAGCAAGAGGAAGAATCCCATCAGCATGGAGCCTGCTCAACCCATTCAACTCCTTATACACTTCAATCAGATTGCCTTGCAGGTGCCTAGTCTCCAGATGCTGCAATTTGCAGAACTTAAGCCTTTCTTCATAAGAGCACCTATTCGTTCCCCTCACCAGTCTCCTTGTCCTTCTCTGTACTCATTCTAGCAACTCTACATACTTCCTAAAATGAGGCTTCCAGACCTGTATGCAGTATTCAAGGTGTGGCCTGACCGATGCCTTATACAAAGGGATAATTGTTTCCTTATCCCTGCTCGCAGAATTCTTGTATAACTTTGCCAAGATCCCCATGGCCTATTCGGGCAACCTGTCTGCACAATTACCCCCAGGTCTCTTTCATTCTCCACTACCCTGAGTGTAACACCACTCAGTTGATACATTTCTCTGGGGTTATTGCTACCCGTATACAGTACTTTGCATTTGTCAATGTTAAACTTCAGTTGTCACTTCTCAGCCCATCTGCCCAAACTGTTCATATCCTGTTGCAGCAGCAGCATACTGTCATTACTGTTATTAACAACAGTAATGTTCTAACACTCTACAACAACAAAATAAGAAAAAGGCTTTTATCAGAATATATATCATTCTGTTTCTTATAATTTACATCTGAAAACTAATTTCTTTGAAAATTGAAAACACTTAATTTGAAAACTAATTTCATTATAACTAATTTCTTATTAAACTCCTGATCCCCCCCCAAAATAGGCTCCTTTGTGCTGTGCAAAAACCTGCCCATGGTGGCTCTGCTAATCATATATAAATATTTTTTTGGCTTTATTTTTGCCCCAATAGTTTCTGTTTTGATTGCCCATCCCATTTTAGTTGATTAATTCATATGGTAGGGCACAAATTAATGTCAAATTAGTTCTTTTATAAACTTGGAGAGGGTGAGGGAAAGCACACTGTAATAGTAATTTCTTATAGTTTTAAACCCATTCTTTTTTGACCGAGAGTGAGGCACTGAGGTCTTTGAGACTACACACAATTTCAACAATATTGTGCTCATTTACTTGATCCACATAGCTAAAGTTCCAGTACCTTTCAACATAAGAGTTTTCTTTTAATTTCTGCACTGAAAATTCAAGAAATTCTTACAGGAAAATGTTAGGATCAAGTTAAGCCTATTCTCAATAATTACAGTATATGCTGGCTGAAAAATAAGAATTTAAAATTAGCATCTAATTATTGCAGCACTCTGACTTTGTTTTATGGTAGTGCCTCCAACTATTACATTCTCTGGCTTGTATATCATATACTGGAATTTCAAGGACGCTTTTGAATACTCGTGCACATAAGACTGCTGTGCAAATAGTGCAGTGTGTGGCAACAAGGCCAAATTACTATGAATAACGGAATGGTGCAGTGAGAGAAGATAGAGTGGTTGTTAATGGACACTGTTCTTTGTGGACTAATGTTATTAGTGGGTTCAGTGCTGAGTCCATTGTTGTTTTCTATATTTATTAATGATATTGTTGAAGATATACTAGGCATAATGTCTAAGTATGCAGATGATAGAAAGGTTTTCAAGGTGGTTAATGATAGTAATCAAGGTAAGCTACTGCAAGAAAAAATTGGGCAGATTGGTTGAAAAATGGTAGTTGAAGTTTAATATTGACAACTGCAAGGTACTGCACTCAGGGTAGAGAAAAATGAAAAAAAGATCTAGTGGTAATTGTACAGTCACATATAAAGTTCTCTGAGCAGTGTAGACAGGTGCCAGGACAACTCATGAGGTTTGTCATTGATATACAGGAACTCTGCTAGTAGGGATAAGGATGTGATTATCACACTGTACAAGGCAATGGTTAAGCTAAATCTTGAGTACTGTACATACAGGTCTGGAGGTTTTATTTTAGGAAGGTTGTAGATCTACTGGAACTGGTACAGTGAATGCCAATGAGATTTTTGAACTGAAAAAGAGGGTGTCTTACCAAGAAAGGCTTCAATTCTGAAAAGAGCAGCATCTAGATAGGCACTTGTGATGTGATCTGATTGGCAATGCTGATGGCAGTCTTCTTCTTGCTTAGACTACACACATGAGGTGGCATAAATTGAAATTGAGGAAGGATTGTTGCAGGATAGACGTGTGGAGGTTTACCTTCAGCCAGTAGGTGGTTGATTGTTGGAACAAACTTTTATCTGTTGTTGCGGAAGTAGATAGTTTGAATAAATCCAAGGAAGAACTCTAGATAAGCTGTTGAAGGGAATGGACAGATGCATGCAAGTTTTTTGGTTACATTTTGCTTGCTGAATATGGATTTTCAGTTTACATTTATTATTATTATTATCATCAGTTTATTTAACAATCACCCTGTACAGAAATTATCTAGGAGGGTGGCTCATACATACATCCAACTAAACTTATTAGAGTGCAACATAGAATAAAATATCAGAAAATACATAAAATAAATATAGAAGAAAAATTACAAAATATTATACATACATAGAAAAATGACATTCATTCTGTTGAACAAAAAGGAATATCATCAGTCCTATAAGTCTTTTGAAGACGCTATAAATCATTCATTTCAAATTTTTGTGTGTTAAAGGGTGCTCGAAGTCTTTCTTGAATTATATTCTTCATTATATTTGTAGTTTCATATACAGATCCACTGCAGTGAGCTTCCTACTAATTCTAATCTATTTAAGCTATCAACTTCCACAACAGATGGAAGATTGTTCCAACAATCAACCACCTGCTGACTAAAGGCAAACTGTTTCACATCTATTCAGCAAACACCCTTCCTTAATTTGAATTTGTGTACATTCGGAGCAAGAGGAAGGATCCCATCAGCATTGAGTTGACTCAATCTATTCAAAACCTTAAACACCTCAATCAGATCACCTTGCAACAGCCTAGTCTCTAGATGCTGCAACTTTCAGAACTGAAGCTTCCTTGGTAAGAGTACCCCTTTGTTCCCACCACCAATCTTGTTACTATTTTCTGTACCCATCTCAGTACTGCATCCTTCCTAAAACGAAGACTCCAGTCTTGCATACAGGACTGGAGTTTTCATTTTAGGAAGGATGCAAAGGTAATTGGGGCCCAGTTGCAAAAGGGTTAAGGGGACCTCGTTTATTTATGTTGAGACAAAAAAATAATAGACATATTGGAGCTGCCCGAGATCGTGGCCCTGGTGCTTCCCCCATTTGCAATGCTCTGTACAGTACTCAAGATGTGGCCTGACCATTGCCATATACTTCTCTGGCACCCTGTCTGCACTGATGAGGGAAATTTATATCAGAGTGTACAATTACCTAAAAGTGCTTTTCACTTTTCCCTGCCCTATGTACTATATATGCTAACCATCTGCAGTATCTTCCTGTTATCAATCTTAAACTTTAATGGCCATTTCTCAGCCCATCTGCCTAATTTTTATACATCTTGTTGCAGTAGTTTAGCTCGATTACTGTCACTAACCACCCTGCCATCCTTTATATCACTACAAACTTGTGGCCTTAGCCGATGTGAACACTTGTTCTGTGAAAAAATCGTTAATTGATAAAAATCTTTTTTTTTTTTTTTTTTTTTTTTCAATATAAATTTTGCGTATTGAAAGTGTACAACACGATTTGTATGATGTTAATGTCCACTGATTATAATTGAACATTATTTTTTCTGGTTATTGGCAGATCTAGTACTGGATATGACATATTCACTGAATATGTTTTTATGCATAATAACTTTTTTTTTTTTTTTTTTTAAGTAGAACACAGTTGTTAATTTTGAATGGATTTCTATAATACTTTATAGAAATATTATGTTAACAAAGGGGTGCTCTTACCAAGAAAGGCTTAAGGTCTGCAGATTTCAGCATCTGAGGACTGGTCCCTGGCAGGGCCCTACTAATGAACAGGCATATGAAGTGCTAGCCTCCTGCTTTGCCATAGAGGGGGACCTCTGTAATATCAAATTTAAGAGCGATTTCTTTTTTTTAATGCCCTTGTCTAAACTAGGGCCCACTTTATACCTACCATGTAAACAGACTGGTGAAATTTAGTGAAAGTGTGGATGACTCATTTCTGCAAAAGAACAGGTTAATTTCCAGAATAAAGGAAAATCACTCTCCCCTAATTCTCTGATAGGGTACAGTAGAACACAGGTTGACCATGGCGTATTATCCGCGTCCAGAATATGCCCTGATCGTTTCCACTGGCAATGAACACAAGAAAGCAGTTGACCAGCGCGACTTCTCGGTACAGTATGTGGGAGTCGGTTGTAAATGCGTTACGGACACCACTAAATTGTGGAACGTCCCGTTAGTTCTTAATTCGTGCATTCTACAACAGCAGCTCTATTGCCTAAAGGCCAGAGATGCGAACATTGCGTACCCAGGTCTCTCGAAATTCTTTCGTTATGTGGAAATTTTATTCGTTCCACGGAAACTATTTTAATTAGACCACCCATAGATTTCAGAATCTATATAAGATGAGATACGAAAACTGTGAAATTCAGTTTAATTTAGCGGTTAATAATCAGCGAAAATATGAATTTGGAGCATCTAAACGAAAGAGGCAACGAGAAAAAGATCAAATTCGAAAGCAAAATAGATCGGTAAAAATAATTGTTTTTTTCTGATTCTGTTTATATGCAAGTGTTTTTTTTTTTGGACTCTGGTATCTCTAAAGGGGCCCCGCAAGAGCTAGGGCCTCATGCCCGGAGAAATGTAAGTACTGTCCTGAAGTGATCTGATTGAGATGTATAAATAAGGCTTTCAATGGTTTGAGCAAGTTCAATGCTGATAGGATTCTTCCTCTTGCTCAGGTTACCACTGGAGGCTATAAATTCAAATTGAAGAAAGTTGCAGAATAGATGTGTGGAAATTTGCCTTTAGCCAGGGAGTGGTTGATTGCTGGAACAAATTTCCATCTATTGTTGTGGAACTTGATAGTTTAAAACCTCAGGGGTTCACATCTGGTGAGTATGGATATCATCATTCTTCTCTTTCTTGGTAATTCCCTTCTCTCTCTCTCTCTCTCTCTCTCAGGATAATTCAGAATTTTTTTTTTTTTTTTTTTTATTGGCTGGTGCAGTATAAGCCTCAGGCTTCCTTGCACCATATGGCTAATAATAATAGGTGGAACTCCCAATCGGGGAGAAATAATATAAGAGCAATAATAATACCCCACTTTATACCTACCATGTAAACAGAGTGGTGAAATTTAGTGAAAGTGTGGGTGACTCGTTTCTGCAAAAGAACAGGTTAATTTTCAGAATAAAGGAAAATCACTCTCCCCTAATTCTCTACAATCCCGCACAACAGACTGGACATAACCCTTGTGGATAAGAAGGAAAAGGCTACCTGTCTGATTGACACAGCGGTACCCAACACTGGCAACCAGCAGGAAACCCATGGGGAAAAAATCAGGAAGTACACGAACCCAAGACAGGAGATCAAAGAGATGTGGCATATACAACAAGTAACGACCATTCCGATCATCGTGTCAACTACTAGTATGGTGCCAAAGACCCTACATAACAGCCTAGCAGCAATAGGCCTCCCAGCGAACACCTACAAGGAACTCTAGAAAGTCGCAATCCTGAACGCCTGTAGGATAGTCAGAGGGTTCCTCGACCAACAGTAACACCAGACATGACAACAACCACCCTGTGTACTTGGTAGCAATACCCGTCACGAGGCGGAATCCCCAATCAGGGAGAAATAATATAAAGAGCAATGATAATAATAGATTTGCGAAAGAACTGGACAAACTTTTGGAGTGAATGGATAGGTGAAAGGGGAAGGGGGTTTTTTTTTTTTACTGATACTGTATAAGCTTGCTTTCTTGCATCATTCATATGATGCAAGAAATACTCTACTAAGAAAACACTACTAATGCTCAGTTATTACAAAATCATTTAGCTCTCTGGTAGAGTTAAACTTCTGGAATTCACTTCTAAAGAATTCTTTATTTGTAAATGTAGATGCGAAATACTTATTTAGCAACGTGAGCAGGTCAACAGTTTAACCATCGACGATTCATCTCTTTCCTTCTAGTGTTTACACAAGTAAAAAATTCTTTGTTGTTTTTCTTTACATCCTTTGTCGAAGATTTCTCATAATCTACCTCAGCTTGCTAACCTCCTTTGTGACATAATGAGATATACTGAGTAGTTTATATCTACCATAGGCTTCTGTTATATCTGATAATTTATATGCATCTTACGCATTTTTCTTCTCTGTCACTTGTCTCTACTCACCGGACATCCATTTAGGTTTAAGCCTTGAACAGATTTTTCTTGGTGTATAAAACCTAGAAGCTTATGTGATTATTGCTTGAATGCTTCCCATTTAGAATTTGTTTTTGCTAACATCATTGGTTAGTCTCCCAGTATGGGATTTAAAATTGTCTTAGACCATTGTAGTCACCTTTACGAAAGCAAAACCCTTCCTCTATCCTTGATGGCAGTTCCGTTCTTATATAAATCCCTTGTTAATATACTGTGACCACTGCCACCTGTTGCTTCTTTTATCTTCAGATTCTTAATGCATGAATTATTACTGCTTGTAATCACATCAAGAGTATTATTCTCTCTATTGGTCTCTTACATTTTTCTGGAAACAGTCATCCAATAAATCCAAAAAAAGTCTTGCTTGTGTGTGAGTGACCAACCACAATTTCCAGTCAATATCTGGGAAGTTAAAATCGTCCATTATGAGACATTCTGATTTAGAGGCCAATTCTATTTCTCTATACATTTGTTCGTTGTACTCCTCAGAGTCATTACGCCTATAATCGAGTACCCTCATTTTTTGCTTTCCCAGCGCTTATGTCACACCAATCGGACTCAGCATTGCACTGGATACCCATGTTGACTGGATGCAGTGTCTTAGATTTTAAGATCTTCTTAACTAAGAGCATAACCCCGCTGCCTCGTTGTATTTCCCATATATTAAGTAAAGCTGCAGATTGCGTGGGCTTTTTTCGCTCCATTAGAACTCAGGTGACCTAGCAGACACAGCCAGGTCATGTTCGACGTATCCTTATTACTACGAGATCTAGGTTTTGGAGTCATATCTAAATGCAAGAGCATATCCTTTGCTGTTCCATCCTCAGGAGTTTCTGCTAAACTGCCCATATGGGATAATGGACTATCAGAATGGTCAGACTGATTAGTTCTCCTATAAACTACAGTTTATAGGAGAACGTTCGTTTATAGGGTTTGTTCTCCTATAAACTGTAGTTTATAGGAGAACAAACCACATAACCAGCAGCTGTCGAAATGAAACATCCTTTCATCCCGACCGGAGCTTTCCTTAACTTAGGAAATGGGGTTCGAACTAGACCTTTTCCACCTCGCCACAAAACGGCAGTGACATTAGTTGCAGCTTCTCTCCTCGAGTGGAGGTTGTCGCGTAAATTAGGTAAACGTTTCCTTACACGGTTTGATGATTAGGACTCAACTTGAAGTGAATTGTTAAGGGATGTGAGAATTAGAAATATGTCGTCACCCATTCACCAAGTGATTTGAGGAGGATCGGCGGTTGGTCGAGTTTGGGTCCTTGAGAAGGAGTAAAACATCAATCCTCTTCGTATTCACTCTCACAGAAGTGTGCGCTTAAATGCACTGTTGGCAAATCTTTTGAAAAGCGCAGCGAGAGGACACTGATCTCGAAGAACACCTGCACTACAGCCTGCCGTAGCAGCAAGAATGGGGTTGCTACCGCAGCTCTTCCGTTGAATCACCCGACGTTTTAAAAACCTTCGAGAGTCTCCGAGATTCTCGCTTTCAGCAAGGTCAAATCCATTAATTTCCTCGGTGAAGATTTCCGAGAACTCCAGTTTACTCGAATGCTGTCACCATAACAACCATTTCTGGCTAGTTGCCAGCCGAACAGCTGAACGCGTACCTGTTGCTACGAAAATGCTCGGCAAGGCTCGCCCCGAATTCGTTTCCTTGCAGTCGAATAGTGGCGGAGATCCTGCGCAAAAATGTGTGCGCATTCCCAAACACCGTTGAACCTTTTTTTTTTTTTTTTTTATTATAATACTCATTTACAATCTGTTCGAGATAACGAACATTAAGTAAATCTGATTGTCTTGAATGAAGGAGACGTCCAGTGATGACAATTCTATTGAGTTTACTTAATCACTGACGACTGCATCCACGCCGAATAGATTAGTTTAATTAAGGCATTAAGCACTGCACTAAGTCCAGCGGATGTTGGCGTTTTAGCTTTCTGGGAACTTCACTGTTATCCAAGAGGTAGTTTCGATGCAATTCTAGTCGTTGTTGGTATTTCTCACTGTAATTGCGTATTTCTTCTTTTACCGTTGGCACGTTCGGGTCTCTATGTATCATTTTATTGGTAACGTACCAGGGCGAGTTGGTAATGGTTCTCGGCATCTTTGATTGAAGTTGAACCTTCGTAGCGCGAAATTGCCCCTTCGCTTTACACTTGAAAGAAAGAAATTATTTGATCATCGAGGGACACAGTTTCCTTGGCTATGCACCGTTCATACGAAACTGGCCTTTTAATGACTACTCCCTGCACGCGCGAACATGTATTATGTCGGCCCACCGCAAACATTTCTCCGAATGGTGATTAGTACGATTACGCGATTCGCGTCTTTACTGCGTCTCTCCCGAAATGTGTTTCGCTGCGCAGTTTCGAAACTGCTGTAATTCGTCTGGAAGACATTTGTTCGGAATCGAGAAATAAAAGTGGACATTATTCGGTTATGTTCCGTTGGTTCCTGGTATTTTAGGTTGGATTCGATATTTCCTCTTCTGCAGAGGAAATTTCTGTAGAAATGTAACTGATTATTTCCGCTAGCGAGGCAAAAAAAAAGAAAAAACTCCAAATTTTGTTAGAATATTTTGCTTTATTTATATTACGGTATTGAAATTAGTTGGAGGCCTAATCATTTCATGTTTATCATTGTATTACAGTTACGAATAGTTTTTAATGATCTTTTTGCTACAAATAATTGCGCACGAGACTGCAAAGTGGGACAACTTTTTTTGCTGTTTCCTTCGCTGGATAGATTTGCAAAGCTCGCTACGCGCGTACATGGGTTGTTTGCTGCACGTGAGCCACGGTTGCCAGATGGTGAGATTTGCGCCCAAATTCGTGGTTAAAAAAGGCCAACTCCTAAATTCCTTTCAACCACTATAAAACAAAAACTGAACTTAAAATATCATACTTTATTAAATTTGTTATAATATGTAATAAAAATCTTTAAATACACTTAAAATTACAAGAAATTGTTAAGTCCTCATCTCGTCCTTTTTATTATTATTATTATTATTATTATTATTAGCCATATGGTGCAAGGAAGCCTGAGACTTATGCTGCACCAGCCAAAAAAAAAAAAAAAAAATCCCGAGTTACCCCGCGAGTGAGAAACAGACAGACAGAAGTAGAAAGGAATCACCAAGAAAGAGAAGAATGATGATATCCAGCTCGGGACCCTGGGTGTGCCAAGCCCATACTCACCAGATGTCAGCCCCTTTTGTTTTGGACTAGTCAAGCTACTATGGAGAATACTAGTTTCACACTCATACACCATCTGCTCTAAACTTGCGTAGCATACTATTTGTAGCAACGAAGTCCTTATGGTGTGATCTAATTCTAATGAGTGCATCCAGAAGATTAATTTCAATTCTCTTTCTTAGTTTTTCTTGACAGCAGTCACCAAAGAAAATATTCGTTCAACAACAACATTATTTACTCGTGTGACCACACATGTTAATGCATATGCTTAAAATTGCAGTGGTTATCGGCACTCATCCAAAATTGTACAGTAACTTTTGGAATTTCATTTTTCTCAAAAGTCTCCAGTCAATTAGATTAACTTTCCTGTATTGATGTTCAGTTCTATCTTAATTATCATCAGCTAAATGCCCCATAGGTAGGCACCCTCGTCGGTAACACAGTTGGTAGAATTGCCGTCTTCTCCACATGGAATTGAAAGGACCCGAGTTCAAGTCCCATTGATGAGAGGAGGAATTTTTATGGGCATTTTTCAGAACGTGACTGAGTTAGTCGTGCTCAGGTGAGGGCAGCATGGTTTTTCTCCACGGAAATTCGGTTTTTTTTTTTCGTCCAGCAAACAGAAAATCGACCTCAGAACAGACGCAATTTACATGCAGTATGTACGGAGCAATATATGACCTTTGTCGCTGATGCACCTAAAACCCTACAACAACAGCAACAACATAGGTAGGCAATTAAAATTACCCTTTGCTGTTTGACTCAATATAATGTGCGGTTTAAGCAATGAAAGTTTTCTGAAAATTTCAGCTGAGTCAGACAATATCTTATTTACTTGATATATTGCTGCAACAGTTAACATTCTGCAACTTTTTTTTTTTTTTTTTCTTTTGCTTTCGTGAGTACTGCAATTTTTTTAAAATCTCCGTCCTCTCCACACAGGGTAGAAAAGACCTGAGTTCCAGTCCCGTCGATGACATGAGCAATTTTTTGAGCTTTTTTCATAACCTGACTTGAGGCATGATATTTTTATTCCGAAAAATCTAATTACAAAATCACTAATTTTATATGGCTCAGCCCTACTCACACACCCTCTTCTCAGCATGGTCTTTCGTCAGTAAAGACCTATGCAAAGTACATATTTAATTCATCCGCGACATCAGCTGGGTTATCTAACAATTTCCACACCCAGTGCACAAGGGTCTTATCTAATTAGCTTTCTTACATGAAAAGTTACTAGTCCACATTCTTTACTCACTTAGCCAGTCCTTTCTCATACGCAGCCTTTTACGTCCCTAACCCTATTTGTGTTACTATTACAGATCAAGTAGTACCTGTTGTAGGCTTCAGTGCTTTTCATCCCACTGTAACCGTCCCAGGCTATCTTTTTCTGCTCTATTTGATCGGCAAGCTCTGCAGTCATCCATTTCGGAATCCTCCTCCTGCAATATTTTCTTAACGGTATGTTTGCATTCATGGCTTCTGTGATTTTTGCTTTCAAAGTATTCCTTAATTCAAATGTATTCGCCCTCCGCCGTCAATCCGCCGAATTCACAAATGCCATATAGCACTTTAAATTTTAAAAGTCCTCCTCTTCTGAAGTTAAAACCGTGCCTTTTCCTCTAACTGCTGCAACATCTTTCTTCATCTTCCAGCTGACAATTGCATGATCACTTCCTGATAATGGCGCATTATAGACCTGGTTGCTGATGTGCCATTAAAACCCAAACAACCAAACCGAACCGAACCAACTTCCTGACAGTGGTTCCCGTAATTTAATCCCCGTGATGTCATCAGGTTCGTTGTAATAATGAGATCAAGAATATTTTCACCCCTAGTACTTTCTCTAACATGCTGTACAATAATAATCATTTAGTTTACTTGAAAAAAAAAAAATTCCTCGTGGTGAGTTCCGCCCCGACTTATTTCACTTAATCTGAGGAAGATTAAATTCACCCATAATAAGACATTCTCGCTTGCTTTCCCTTCCATCTGCATGTAGGGACTCGTCATACTCTTTACAATCGTTTAGGCTGTAGAATACTCCCACTTTCATGGTTTCTTCACTTCCAACTAACTCACACCACACAGATTCTATGCTGCAGACGTATCTGCAGACTCATCAAAAGCTCTTTTCGCGCTCAGGCTCGATTTGTTAAGAAGCTTGTTATTGTTTGTTTGTTATTTGGTTTTTAGGAGCATTAGCAACTAAGGCCATATTGCTCCGGGGATATGCGGTGGTCATTCCCTGACCTTACCGCATCCTCAGTACAGTATTTAGTGGTCACGGGCTCGAACCGCGGTCTAATCAAGAAGCATCTGCTACGCACTGCTGCTCCTGCCCACCTGGCTACGGAGACGCCATTGTTAAGATTTGTTTGTTTTGTTTGGTTTTTAGGAGCATTAGCAACTAAGACCATATTGCTCCGGGAAATGCGGTGGTTCATTCCCTGACCTTTCCGCATCTTCCGTATTTGGTGGAGACGGGCTCGAACCCCGGTCTAATCAAGAAGCGTGTGCTACACACTGCTGCTCCTTCCCACCTGGCTACGGAGGCGCCCCATTGTTAAGAAGCATGACCTCTCCACTCCTTCTGCTTCCATCTATTTCCTCAATGCATTGTACATACCTACCGTAGTGGAACTTATGATCCCCAATTTCCTGGTGGCACCACGTTTCTGTTAGTCCTGTTATGTCAGCATTATTTTTCTTAAACAGGAGTTCAAATTCAGCCATTTTATTCACAACACTACTGACATTACTGTACACACAGTTGAGACAAAGTAATCTTCTGTAGTTTCCTACCCTGACACACCCCTTGAAGTTATTTAGGTTTGTATCCCAAGCTTTATCTTCCCCTCATTTGAAACGCTGCTATCCTCAGAACATCTTATCAACTTCGGTCGTTGTGGCAATAGTAGTAGTAGTAGTAGTGGCATGTGATGCAAGAAAGCAAGTGTATGAGCTTATGCAGCATCAGCCAAAAAAAAAAAAAAATTTACAAAACAATTCCCTCTAAATGTTTGTCCAGTTCCTCTTTAAATTTATTTAACCTATCAACTTCCACAACGACAGATGGAAGTTTGTTCCAGCAATTAACCACCCGCTGGCTAAAGGCAAATTTCCGCATATCTATTCTACATCTGTCTTTTTCCTCAATTTGAATTTGTCCCCTTAGGTTCGTAATCTGAACAAGTGGAAGAATCCCATCAGAATTTTTATTTTTTATTTTATTTTATTTTATTTTATTTTTATTAATAACAAGATACATAACAGATAACCATTAACAGTGTATCTGAGATCAGAACAATGAACACAATAACAATAATAAGAGATCCAACAGGAAGATAAACATTGATATAGATTCAAACATTAAAATCATATGTACAAAAGAGGATTGTATTCAGTTAAGTTACCGGTAAAACAAGTAATAACTAATCAGTTAGAGAATAGAAAAATATAAAACACATAATAATAATAAACTGCAATAATTAGATCCGAGCTAGTCACTTTGCAGTTTAATTAAGAGGCAAACTTGTGGATGTAGTTCATCAGTGATTGGAAGTTGTCAAAGAAGTCAATGAGAGAGTCATTTGCTAATTTTCTGATTCTGTTCAGTAGACTGAACTTCATAAAATCCGTAGTGGCAGAGTCTAGGCGAAACGGTGTAAGGTTCCTGACTTGTCTACAAGGAGCATTGAAGTTTATTTTACTCAGGATATCAGATGCTTCACAAGTTCCAGTTGGTGCCTCCGTAGCCAGGTGGGAAGGAGCAGCAGTGCGTAGCACACGCTTCTTGATTAAACCGGGGTTCGAGCCCGTCACCACCGAATGCGGAAAGGTCAGGGAATGACCACCGCATATTCTCGGAGCAATATGGCCTTAGTTGCTAATGCTCCTAAAAAAAAAAAAAAACCTAACAATAACAAGTACCAGTGATTAGTTTGGCTAGAAGGGTGATTGATGTCAGCAGTAACTCTTCTAGTGCACAGAGGCCTCAGATGAAAGTAATCACACAGCGATTCATAATACACTGAGTGATAGAATAGAGGATTACGGTACGTAAGGTAACGGACAAAAATTTTTTGGTATGCTTCAATTTTTTTAGTTAAAGTCTTTGTGTGAGGATTCCAGATGGGTGAACTGAATTCAAGGATTGGCAGAACAATAGTTTTATAAAGAATAACCGCATATGAACTTGTAAGTTCAAAAACTACAGATCCCAGTGTTTTTAAAACTACAGATTCAAAAAATCCCAGTGTTTTTAATGCTTTGCTGGTGATTTTAAGGACATGGGCATCGAATTTAGCACTGCTGGAGAAGATAATTTGGTCACACCTTTCGATGATCTCAGAGTTAATAGTGTACTCCGTATTTATTAGTTGTGGAGATCTGCCGGATGAGAAAGAGATTAATTTGCACTTCGAGGGGTTAGCAGACAAGCCATTCAGAGATAACCACAGAGAGAGAGAGAGAGAGACAGAATTTATTGAGACACATTGAAGCTGTTGAGAATTGGTAATCTCCTTCACTGCTGAGTAGATCTTAAGATCATCTGCATAGAGAGCAACTTGAACATTGGAGGTGTAGATGAAAGAAGGAAGATCATTTACGAAAACAATAAAAAGAAGAGGACCTAAGGGGGGGGGGGCCTTGTGGTACTCCACTTAGTGATATAAGACAGTCTGAGTTCACTTGATTGATGATAACGCTCAAGGAACGATGCGTAATATAGCTGCGTAGCCATGAGAGCAAAGGGTCACGGATATCGTATAGCTTAAGTTTTTCCAGAAGTTGTTCTTGCGGGACTTTATCAAATGCCTTAGATATGTCTGTGTAGACTGCATCAACTTGAAGGGGGTTATCAAGAACTTCAGAGGTGTATTGCCAAAGAGGAAGAAAATTTGTGACTACTGACTTGCCACTGCAGAAACCATGTTGATTCTGATCAATGAAAGGCCTGAAGAATTCGAAGAGATGTTTGTGTACTGCTGTGTCAAAGAGTTTAGCCAGGCTGTTTTGCAAGGATATGGGTCTGTAATCAGTTACATTATTTTTATCACCTTTTTCGAAAATAGGAACTATATTGACCTGCTTAAAGTGCTTAGGATATTCCCCAGCCTGATAGACAAATTGAAGATCCGCAGTATGGGGGGGAGGGGGTTTAAGGTAGTGACAGTCATTTTCCAAAATAAGCCTGGAATGTCATCTGGACCTCTAGTATAGTAATTTCTCATGTTTTTTAATGCCGAATTTAAATCTTTATCTGTGATAAAGAGGTTAATGAGGATATCATTTTTAACAGGTGTGAAGTCAGGAAATGAGGCAGGTCTCAATGTATCATTTGTTTGAATTCTGGAAAAATGTTTGGCAAACTCTTGAGCAATACTGAATTCATCCGATAAGAGAATTCCATCTGCGTTATGGAGTTGTAACTTTCTACTGTTATATTCTTATGCTTCATGTAATTCCAGAATGGTTTGATATCTCTGTGAGTAAGCAAACTATCCTGAACTGACTCTGTATACATATTGTAAGAGTTTAATATGAGCATTTTCACTTCCTTGCGGAGTTGGCTGAATATTTCATAGTATTGACTGTCACCTGATTGCTTATATGTACTTGTTTCTATAGAATTCTTTGGATTTAATTTTTATGTATTATGTTCGTTGTTATACCAGTGCGGGTAGGTAGAGCGTGCGGTCAGATGGGATTGAGAAACAATGTCAGATATAACTGAGTGGACACAGTTGACCAGGTTATTGGTGAGCTGGATGACATAGCGTCTTTGACGCTATGTTATCCATAGCGTCAAAGAGCTGTTTGTCTATGTTGCTGAAAGCTAGGTTGAGCAGAGGCCAGTCAGCCATTCTGAAATTGAATCGTGGAGAACGGGAGCTGCATTTGAAGTTATGAGAAGTCACAGTGATGTCAAAAGTAATTGGCGAATGATCCGATCCGAGTGAAATATAGGGTTATCTTTGTGAACCTCTATATGAGTAAAAAATATTAGGTCAAGGTAGGCATTTTCTCTGGTTGGAAAATTACAAACTTGTTCAAGACCATAGCTGTCAAGCATATTAAAGAGAGCCCTAGTCTGCAGTGATGGAGAAGATCCTAAATTGGCCATTTGACAGTTAAAGTCACCCAAAACCATTGCTATGTCGGAAAATCGAATTACCGGGAAGATAGAGCTTTATAAGTACTGAAGATCGATATTAGTTAAGTGAAGTGGAAAATAAAGTAATATGATTAGAACTTTTAACTTGCCAAGGTAAAGAAGGCAGTACAGTGATTCAGTATTTGTGAAATTTGATGCAATTTTACAGAGTATATGGTTAGAATGTATAATAGCTACTCTGCCTCCACGAGATCCTCTGTCCTTTCTATGGATTGTATATTGCCCATCTATAATCTCCTGATCATCAATATCTATGGAGAGCCAGGTAAATGTCGTAAATATGTGAGCCTTGGATTGCTCTAAAGTGGTTTAGGTTGCTAACTATACTCCTGCAATTCTGAAGGTAAACACTGAACAGTTGAGATCTGGGGATTCTATGACGAGAGGAGAGTGTATTATGTGTAGATAGCATGGCCACTGATTGCTTCTTCTCCACATGCTATGCATGTGGAGAAGAAATTTTGGACTCCTTTGGCAGTCTGTCCGTGAAGCGTTTTACTAGAGCCCCTAATAAGAGGGATCTTAGATTCAGCACTTTTTCTGTTTGTGATGGATGGCATGTTATAAAGGATGAGTAGGCGGGACACCGTGTCTTCAGAGAACGGACATCCATACCACCATATTCTTCTTTAATTAAGTTGATAAGATCTTCAGATTTAGTGGCGGGTCCAAGTCTTTTGTGGGAATAATTGTGATATTGTACTTTTGTTTGAGTAACTCAGATTTATCTGCATTAATTACATTGTGTGTTTGATTAATTTTGGCTGGAAGCTTGGAGAAAGTATCTTGAGATATAAAGACTTTAGCATTTTCTGAAGGTTTGTTCTGTTTTGATCTTTGGTGTGATATTTGTGACTGGCAATCAGAAGCAGGTTTACTCACTGTGGCGACAGTCCTACAGACAGTTTGCAGACCACATTAGATGTGGCAGCAGTTATTCTTGCATATGTTGCCTTAATTGATGTTACAGAGGATTCCACTTGGTGACGCTGAGCTTGTAAAATAGAGGTACAGACAGAACTGTTCCGAAGAGGAGAGCAGGTGGTAGGAGTGGTTCGATTTACATCAGAAGAATTATCTGACAGAGACTGTTTGGCAATAAATTGCTCTGTTGAATGACTTGAATCATGAATGTTAGCAGGCTTTGGCAAATTAATATTTGCAGTAGTAGGTGTATTGAGGCCGGTGGAAGATGAAGATCTGGTCTCAATACTAAGGGCATCGTCAGGTAATGAAGAATTCTTATTCACTTTTAGCCCATTAGTTTCAAGAGTAGGTTTAGAATTCTTCCTAGCTTCCCTTAAGTGGCAAGACATAATTGACGTGAGATTTTTAATTTGGGCGTTAATGTTAGAAATTTCAGCCTGTTGATTAGTTAATATTGTTTTTATACCACGAATCTCCGTGGATAGCTCGCAGTTCCCTTCATTGAGTGTATTAGAATCCAGGGGAATATCAGATTTTTCAGTATGAGGTACGCTGATTAGCTGAGTTTGATGGAGGATTTTCTTCATAGTATTAAAGAGTAGTTCATGGAATTCATTTGATTGTAGAATAGAAAAGGTTGGATTCAGTTTCAGTAGGGAGGGAGTTAGCGCTGAGATCTTCTGACAGCACAGATATATGTGTTTGAGTTGATGCGACTCCGGAGACAGCAAAGGAGGATTAGAGGTTTCTTCCACGTAAGATTCACAGTCAATATTTCTAGTTATTGGCATGATATTTGTCTCTAGTGAACTAGAGTAGGGCATTTCAACTTTGCTAGCGGAAGAGGAGGAAAGTGTCTCAGGTTCCATGCTGTTTTTGTTGCAACAGTTATAGGACTTTTCTCAGAATTTTTGAGTCGACATCTATCACAACAGAGCTACTGCAGAACTGGGCAAAACAGAATCACCTGAGAATATCACCAGAAAAAACCAACTCAGCCTTGCTGAAAGGGAACTTGGACCTACGACGGCCTCCTCAAATTAAGATAAACCAGACGACAATAAAATTCTCCAAACAACTCAAGTATCTAGGGGTCATCCTTGACCACAACCTATCCTTCAAAGACCACCTACAAAACATCCGAACCAAGATTAGGAAATATGCTGCCCTCGTTGCTAGGGTGGCTCGAAGGGACTGGGGCCTTGGCCGGCGTACGCTACATATCTTCTACAAAGCCATATTCATACCTATCATCACATATGCCTCTGGCGTATGGTATCACAAGGCTACTACCGCAGTCAACCGACGTATCATCAACTCAATCCAAAGGTCGATTCTATTATTTACTTCTCGTGCCTGCAGCACGGTGAGCACCCACGCTTTACAGGTCTTGACCGGAGTCCTCCCCCTTGATCTGGAGATTGTGGGCAAAGGTTTACTTTACCATCTGGCAAAGGGCACCTCAAGGACCTGTCTCGGACATACAACTGACCCAGCAAATAACCGCACCGCTGAAAAGAAGAGGCTCTACGCTCACCTGCTGCAGGTGTGGCAAGAGAGATGGACAAACTCCCATACAGGGGAGATAACCAGAAAGTTTATACCTGACGTCGGCAGGGTCTACCCTAAGTTCCCAATGTGGTTCTCACCTGGACTCCATGCAGCATACCTTCTCACCGGACATGGCGCCATCAATGCCAAACTTTGCCTTTTGGGAATTGAAGAGGACCCTACCTGTGTTTGTGGTGGTCTGGAGAGCTGGCAACACCTAATGTATGATTGCCAGCTTTATGACGACCTCCGCAACATCTTAATAACAAAGATCCTATATTGTCCTAGAGGACGGGAACACAACATACTGGAAACAAAACAAGAGTACCTGGCTTTCTCCTGCTATGCCCAAGAGCTCTTTGCAAGAAGACGAGTGCTCGCTGCAGTGGAGCAGAACTGAACCCTATACATGACAACCAGGAATAACAACTGAACCTACTCAATAAAGGACAAGAACTGACTTGACTAAACTGGACGGGACCTTGTCCCATGAG